>NW_027649903.1:0-391672 GCF_965287045.1 Carcharhinus amblyrhynchos | reverse complement strand
AGTGTCTCAGTGTCTCAGAGTCTCAGTGTCTCTGTGTCTCAGAGTCTCAGAGTCTCTGTGTCTCTGTGTCTCAGCGTCTCTGTGTCTGTGTGTCTCAGTGTCTCAGCGTCTCTGTGTCTCTGTGTCTCTGTGTCTCTGTGTCTCAGTGTCTCAGCGTCTCTGTGTCTCTGTGTCTCAGTGTCTCAGCGACTCTGTGTGTCTGTGTCTCAGTGTCTCTGTGTCTCAGTGTCTCTGTGTCTCTGTGTCTCAGTGTCTCAGCGACTCTGTGCCTCTGTGTCTGAGTGTCTCTGTGTCTCAGTGTCTCAGGGTCTCTGTGTCTCAGTGTCTCAGTGTCTCAGAGTCTCAGAGTCTCAAAGTCTCAGTGTCTCAGTGTCTCAGAGTCTCAGAGTCTCAGTGTCTCTGTGTCTCAGTGTCTCTGTGTCTCAGCGTCTCTGTGTCTCAGTGTCTCAGTGTCTCAGCGTCTCTGTGTCTCTGTGTCTCAGTGTCTCTGTGTCTCAGTGTCTCAGGGTCTCTTTGTCTCAGTGTCTCAGAGTCTCAGAGTCTCAGGTCTCAGTGTCTCAGTGTCTCAGAGTCTCAGAGTCTCAGTGTCTCGGTGTCTCAGTGTCTCTGTGTCTCAGTGTCTCTGTGTCTCAGCGTCTCTGTGTCTCTGTGTCTCAGTGTCTCTGTGTCTCAGTGTCTCAGGGTCTCTTTGTCTCAGCTCAGTGTCACAGAGTCTCAGAGTCTCAGAGTCTCAGTTTCTCAGTGTCTCAGAGTCTCAGAGTCTCAGTGTCTCCGGTGTCTCAGTGTCTCTGTGTCTCAGTGTCTCAGTGTCTCAGTGTCTCTGTGTCTCTGTAGAGTCTCAGTGTCTCTGTGTCTCAGTGTTCTCTGAGTCTCAGTGTCTCAGTGTCTCAGTGTCTCTGTGTCTCAGTGTCTCAGTGTCTCTGAGTCTCAGTGTCTCAGTGTTCTCAGTGTCTCAGTGTCTCAGTGTCTCTGTGTCTCAGTGTCTCAGTGTCTCTGTGTCTCAGTGTCTCAGTGTCTCTGTGTCTCAGTGTGTCTCTGTGTCTTGGTTCAGTGTCTCAGTGTCTCAGTGTCTCTGTGTCTCAGTGTCTCAGTGTCTCTGAGTCTCTGTGTCTCATTGTCTCAGTGTCTCAGTGTCTCGTGCTCTTCTCTGAGTCTCAGAGTCTCAGTGTCTCTGTGTCTCAGTGTCTCAGGGTCTCTGTGTCTCAGTGTCACAGTGTCTCAGTGTCTCAGTGTCTCAGTGTCTCAGTGTCTCAGTGTCTCAGTGTCTCAGTGTCGGCTTGAGTCTCTGGTGTCTCTGATGTCGGTTATGTCTCAGTGTCTCTGTGTCTCAGGAGTCTCAGTGTCTCAGTGTCTCAGTGTCTCTGTGTCTCTGTGTCTCAGTGTCACAGTGTCTCAGTGTCTCAGTGTCTCTGTGTCTCTGTGTCTCAGTGTCTCAGTGTCTCTGTGTCTCAGTGTCTCTGTGTCTCTGTGTCCTCTCAGTGTCTCTGAGTCTCAGTGTCTCTGTGTCTCTGTGTCTCAGTGTCTCAGTGTCTCTGTGTCTCAGTGTCTCTGTGTCTCCGAGTTTCAGAGTCTCAGTGTCTCTGTGTCTCTGTGTCTCAGAGTCTCAGTGTCTCTGTGTCTCTATGTCTCAGTGTCTCAGTGTCTCCGAGTCTCAGAGTCTCAGTGTCTCAGTGTCTCAGTGTCTCAGTGTCTCTGTGTCTCAGTGTCTCTGTGTCTCAGTGTCTCAGTGTCTCTGTGTCTCAGTGTCTCTGTGTTTCTTGTGTCTCAGTGTCTCTGTGTCTCAGTGTCTCAGTTGTCTTGAGTCTCTGAGCTCGAGTGTGCTCTGTGTCTCTGTGTCTCAGTGTCTCAGTGTCTCTGAGTCTCTGTGTCTCAGTGTCTCTGTGTCTCAGTGTCTCTGAGTCTCAGTGTCTCTGTGTCTCTGTGTCTCAGTGTCTCTGTGTCTCTGTGTCTCAGTGTCACAGTGTCTCAGTGTCTCTGTGTCTCTGTGTCTCTGTGTCTCCGTGTCTCAGTGTCTCAGTGTCTCTGAGTCTCTGTGTCTCAGTGTCTCTGTGCCTCAGTGTCTCAGTGTCTCAGTGTCTCTGTGTCTCAGTGTCTCTGTGTCTCTGTGTCTCAGTGTCTCAGTGTCTCTGAGTCTCAGAGTCTCAGAGTCTCAGTGTCTCTGTGCCTCAGTGTCTCTGTGTCTCAGTGCCTCTATGTCTCAGTGTCTCAGTGTCTCAGTGTCTCTGAGTCTTAGAGTCTCAGAGTCTCAGAGTCTCAGTGTCTCTGTGTCTCAGTGTCTCTGTGTCTCAGTGTCTCAGTGTCTCTGAGTCTCAGAGTCTCAGTGTCTCAGTGTCTCAGTGTCTCAGTGTCTCAGAGTCTCAGAGTCTCAGAGTCTCAGTGTCTCAGTGTCTCAGTGTCTCTGTGTCTCAGAGTCTCAGAGTCTCAGAGTCTCAGTGTCTCTGTGTCTCAGTGTCTCTGTGTCTCAGTGTCTCAGTGTCTCTGAGTCTCAGAGTCTCAGTGTCTCAGTGTCTCTGTGTCTCAGTGTCTCAGTGTCTCAGTGTCTCTGAGTCTCAGAGTCTCAGTGTCTCAGTGTCTCAGTGTCTCAGTGTCTCTGTGTCTCAGTGTCTCTGTGTCTCTGTGTCTCAGTGTCTCTGAGTCTCAGTGTCTCTGAGTCTCAGAGTCTCTGAGTCTCAGAGTCTCAGTGTCTCTGTGTCTCAGTGTCTCTGTGTCTCAGTGTCTCAGTGTCTCTGTGTCTCTGTGTCTCAGAGTCTCAGTGTCTCTGTGTCTCTATGTCTCAGTGTCTCAGTGTCTCCGAGTCTCAGAGTCTCAGTGTCTCTGTGTCTCAGTGTCTCAGTGTCTCAGTGTCTCTGTGTCTCAGTGTCTCTGTGTCTCAGTGTCTCAGTGTCTCTGTGTCTCAGTGTCTCTGTGTTTCTGTGTCTCTGTGTCTCAGTGTCTCTGTGTCTCAGTGTCTCAGTGTCTCTGAGTCTCAGTGTCTCTGTGTCTCTGTGTCTCTGTGTCTCTGTGTCTCATTGTCTCTGAGTCTCTGTGTCTCAGTGTCTCTGTGTCTCAGTGTCTCTGAGTCTCAGTGTCTCTGTGTCTCTGTGTCTCAGTGTCTCTGTGTCTCTGTGTCTCAGTGTCTCAGTGTCTCTGTGTCTCTGTGTCTCCGTGTCTCAGTGTCTCAGTGTCTCTGAGTCTCTGTGTCTCAGTGTCTCTGTGCCTCAGTGTCTCAGTGTCTCAGTGTCTCTGTGTCTCAGTGTCTCTGTGTCTCTGTGTCTCAGTGTCTCAGTGTCTCTGAGTCTCAGAGTCTCAGAGTCTCAGTGTCTCTGTCCCTCAGTGTCTCTGTGTCTCAGTGCCTCTATGTCTCAGTGTCTCAGTGTCTCAGTGTCTCAGAGTCTCAGAGTCTCAGAGTCTCAGAGTCTCAGTGTCTCTGTGTCTCAGTGTCTCTGTGTCTCAGTGTCTCAGTGTCTCTGAGTCTCAGAGTCTCAGTGTCTCAGTGTCTCAGTGTCTCTGAGTCTCAGAGTCTCAGAGTCTCAGTGTCTCAGTGTCTCAGTGTCTCTGTGTCTCAGAGTCTCAGAGTCTCAGAGTCTCAGTGTCTCTGTGTCTCAGTGTCTCTGTGTCTCAGTGTCTCAGTGTCTCTGAGTCTCAGAGTCTCAGTGTCTCAGTGTCTCTGTGTCTCTGTGTCTCAGTGTCTCAGTGTCTCTGTGTCTCAGTGTCTCTGTGTCTCTGTGTCTCAGTGTCTCAGTGTCTCTGAGTCTCTGTGTCTCAGTGTCTCTGTGTCTCAGTGTCTCAGTGTCTCTGTGTCTCAGTGTCTCTGTGTCTCCGAGTCTCAGAGTCTCAGTGTCTCTGTGTCTCTGTGTCTCAGAGTCTCAGTGTCTCTGTGTCTCTATGTCTCAGTGTCTCAGTGTCTCCGAGTCTCAGAGTCTCAGTGTCTCTGTGTCTCAGTGTCTCAGTGTCTCAGTGTCTCTGTGTCTCAGTGTCTCTGTGTCTCAGTGTCTCAGTGTCTCTGTGTCTCAGTGTCTCTGTGTTTCTGTGTCTCTGTGTCTCAGTGTCTCTGTGTCTCAGTGTCTCAGTGTCTCTGAGTCTCAGTGTCTCTGTGTCTCTGTGTCTCTGTGTCTCTGTGTCTCATTGTCTCTGAGTCTCTGTGTCTCAGTGTCTCTGTGTCTCAGTGTCTCTGAGTCTCAGTGTCTCTGTGTCTCTGTGTCTCAGTGTCTCTGTGTCTCTGTGTCTCAGTGTCTCAGTGTCTCTGTGTCTCTGTGTCTCTGTGTCTCCGTGTCTCAGTGTCTCAGTGTCTCTGAGTCTCTGTGTCTCAGTGTCTCTGTGCCTCAGTGTCTCAGTGTCTCAGTGTCTCTGTGTCTCAGTGTCTCTGTGTCTCTGTGTCTCAGTGTCTCAGTGTCTCTGAGTCTCAGAGTCTCAGAGTCTCAGTGTCTCTGTCCCTCAGTGTCTCTGTGTCTCAGTGCCTCTATGTCTCAGTGTCTCAGTGTCTCAGTGTCTCTGAGTCTCAGAGTCTCTGAGTCTCAGAGTCTCAGAGTCTCAGTGTCTCTGTGTCTCAGTGTCTCTGTGTCTCAGTGTCTCAGTGTCTCTGAGTCTCAGAGTCTCAGTGTCTCAGTGTCTCAGTGTCTCAGTGTCTCAGTGTCTCTGAGTCTCAGAGTCTCAGAGTCTCAGAGTCTCAGTGTCTCTGTGTCTCAGTGTCTCTGTGTCTCAGTGTCTCAGTGTCTCTGAGTCTCAGAGTCTCAGTGTCTCAGTGTCTCAGTGTCTCAGTGTCTCTGAGTCTCAGAGTCTCAGAGTCTCAGTGTCTCAGTGTCTCAGTGTCTCTGTGTCTCAGAGTCTCAGAGTCTCAGAGTCTCAGTGTCTCTGTGTCTCAGTGTCTCTGTGTCTCAGTGTCTCAGTGTCTCTGAGTCTCAGAGTCTCAGTGTCTCAGTGTCTCTGTGTCTCAGTGTCTCAGTGTCTCAGTGTCTCTGAGTCTCCGAGCCTCAGAGTCTCAGTGTCTCAGTGTCTCAGTGTCTCTGTGTCTCAGTGTCTCAGTGTCTCTGTGTCTCAGTGTCTCTGTGTCTCTGTGTCTCAGTGTCTCAGTGTCTCTGAGTCTCAGTGTCTCTGAGTCTCAGAGTCTCAGAGTCTCAGAGTCTCAGTGTCTCTGTGTCTCAGTGTCTCTGTGTCTCAGTGTCTCAGTGTCTCTGAGTCTCAGAGTCTCAGTGTCTCAGTGTCTCAGTGTCTCAGTGTCTCTGAGTCTCAGAGTCTCAGAGTCTCAGAGTCTCAGTGTCTCAGTGTCTCAGTGTCTCTGTGTCTCAGTGTCTCAGTGTCTCTGTGTCTCAGTGTCTCTGTGTCTCTGAGTCTCAGAGTCTCAGAGTCTCAGTGTCTCAGTGTCTCAGTGTCTCTGTGTCTCAGTGTCTCAGTGTCTCTGTGTCTCTGTGTCTCAGTGTCTCAGTGTCTCTGAGTCTCAGTGTCTCTGAGTCTCAGAGTCTCTGAGTCTCAGAGTCTCTGTGTCTCAGTGTCTCAGTGTCTCTGAGTCTCAGTGTCTCTGTGTCTCAGAGTCTCAGTATCTCTGTGTGTCAGTGTCTCAGCGTCTCTGTGTCTCTGTGTCTCAGTGTCTCAGCGTCTCTGCGTCTCTGTGTCTCAGTGTCTCTGTGTCTCAGAGTCTCAGTGTCTCTGTGTCTCAGAGTCTCAGTGTCTCTGTGTCTCAGTGTCTCAGCGTCTCTGTTTCTGTGTGTCTCAGTGTCTCAGCGTCTCTGTGTCTCTGTGTCTCAGTGTCTCTGTGTCTCAGAGTCTCAGTATCTCTGTGTGTCAGTGTCTCAGCGTCTCTGTGTCTCTGTGTCTCAGTGTCTCAGCGTCTCTGCGTCTCTGTGTCTCAGTGTCTCTGTGTCTCAGTGTCTCAGTGTCTCAGAGTCTCAGTGTCTCTGTGTCTCAGAGTCTCAGAGTCTCTGTGTCTCAGTGTCTCAGCGTCTCTGTGTCTGTGTGTCTCAGTGTCTCAGCGTCTCTGTGTCTCTGTGTCTCTGTGTCTCTGTGTCTCAGTGTCTCAGCGTCTCTGTGTCTCTGTGTCTCAGTGTCTCAGCGACTCTGTGTGTCTGTGTCTCAGTGTCTCTGTGTCTCAGTGTCTCTGTGTCTCTGTGTCTCAGTGTCTCAGCGACTCTGTGCCTCTGTGTCTGAGTGTCTCTGTGTCTCAGTGTCTCAGGGTCTCTGTGTCTCAGTGTCTCAGTGTCTCAGAGTCTCAGAGTCTCAAAGTCTCAGTGTCTCAGTGTCTCAGAGTCTCAGAGTCTCAGTGTCTCTGTGTCTCAGTGTCTCTGTGTCTCAGCGTCTCTGTGTCTCAGTGTCTCAGTGTCTCAGCGTCTCTGTGTCTCTGTGTCTCAGTGTCTCTGTGTCTCAGTGTCTCAGGGTCTCTTTGTCTCAGTGTCTCAGAGTCTCAGAGTCTCAGAGTCTCAGTGTCTCAGTGTCTCAGAGTCTCAGAGTCTCAGTGTCTCGGTGTCTCAGTGTCTCTGTGTCTCAGTGTCTCTGTGTCTCAGCGTCTCTGTGTCTCTGTGTCTCAGTGTCTCTGTGTCTCAGTGTCTCAGGGTCTCTTTGTCTCAGTGTCTCAGAGTCTCAGAGTCTCAGAGTCTCAGTTTCTCAGTGTCTCAGAGTCTCAGAGTCTCAGTGTCTCGGTGTCTCAGTGTCTCTGTGTCTCAGTGTCTCTGTGTCTCAGCGTCTCTGTGTCTCTGTGTCTCAGTGTCTCAGTGTCTCAGCGTCTCTGTGTCTCTGTGTCTCAGTGTCTCAGTGTCTCAGTGTCTCTGTGTCTCAGTGTCTCAGTGTCTCTGAGTCTCAGTGTCTCAGTGTCTCAGTGTCTCTGTGTCTCAGTGTCTCAGTGTCTCTGAGTCTCAGTGTCTCAGTGTCTCAGTGTCTCAGTGTCTCTGTGTCTCAGTGTATCTGTGTCTCAGTGTCTCAGTGTCTCAGTGTCTCTGTGTCTCAGTGTCTCAGTGTCTCTGAGTCTCTGTGTCTCAGTGTCTCAGTGTCTCAGTGTCTCAGTGTCTCTGAGTCTCAGAGTCTCAGTGTCTCTGTGTCTCAGTGTCTCTGAGTCTCTGTGTCTCAGTGTCACAGTGTCTCAGTGTCTCAGTGTCTCAGTGTCTCAGTGTCTCAGTGTCTCTGTGTCTCAGTGTCTCAGTGTCTCTGAGTCTCTGTGTCTCAGTGTCTCAGTGTCTCAGTGTCTCTGAGTCTCAGAGTCTCAGTGTCTCTGTGTCTCAGTGTCTCTGAGTCTCTGTGTCTCAGTGTCACAGTGTCTCAGTGTCTCAGTGTCTCTGTGTCTCTGTGTCTCAGTGTCTCAGTGTCTCTGTGTCTCAGTGTCTCTGTGTCTCTGTGTCTCAGTGTCTCAGTGTCTCTGAGTCTCTGTGTCTCAGTGTCTCTGTGTCTCAGTGTCTCAGTGTCTCTGTGTCTCAGTGTCTCTGTGTCTCCGAGTTTCAGAGTCTCAGTGTCTCTGTGTCTCTGTGTCTCAGAGTCTCAGTGTCTCTGTGTCTCTATGTCTCAGTGTCTCAGTGTCTCCGAGTCTCAGAGTCTCAGTGTCTCAGTGTCTCAGTGTCTCAGTGTCTCTGTGTCTCAGTGTCTCAGTGTCTCAGTGTCTCTGTGTCTCAGTGTCTCTGTGTTTCTGTGTCTCAGTGTCTCTGTGTCTCAGTGTCTCAGTGTCTCTGAGTCTCAGTGTCTCTGTGTCTCTGTGTCTCAGTGTCTCAGTGTCTCTGAGTCTCTGTGTCTCAGTGTCTCTGTGTCTCAGTGTCTCTGAGTCTCAGTGTCTCTGTGTCTCTGTGTCTCAGTGTCTCTGTGTCTCTGTGTCTCAGTGTCACAGTGTCTCAGTGTCTCTGTGTCTCTGTGTCTCTGTGTCTCCGTGTCTCAGTGTCTCAGTGTCTCTGAGTCTCTGTGTCTCAGTGTCTCTGTGCCTCAGTGTCTCAGTGTCTCAGTGTCTCTGTGTCTCAGTGTCTCTGTGTCTCTGTGTCTCAGTGTCTCAGTGTCTCTGAGTCTCAGAGTCTCAGAGTCTCAGTGTCTCTGTGCCTCAGTGTCTCTGTGTCTCAGTGCCTCTATGTCTCAGTGTCTCAGTGTCTCAGTGTCTCTGAGTCTTAGAGTCTCAGAGTCTCAGAGTCTCAGTGTCTCTGTGTCTCAGTGTCTCTGTGTCTCAGTGTCTCAGTGTCTCTGAGTCTCAGTGTCTCAGTGTCTCAGTGTCTCAGTGTCTCAGAGTCTCAGAGTCTCAGAGTCTCAGTGTCTCAGTGTCTCAGTGTCTCTGTGTCTCAGAGTCTCAGAGTCTCAGAGTCTCAGTGTCTCTGTGTCTCAGTGTCTCTGTGTCTCAGTGTCTCAGTGTCTCTGAGTCTCAGAGTCTCAGTGTCTCAGTGTCTCTGTGTCTCAGTGTCTCAGTGTCTCAGTGTCTCTGAGTCTCAGAGTCTCAGTGTCTCAGTGTCTCAGTGTCTCAGTGTCTCTGTGTCTCAGTGTCTCTGTGTCTCTGTGTCTCAGTGTCTCTGAGTCTCAGTGTCTCTGAGTCTCAGAGTCTCTGAGTCTCAGAGTCTCAGTGTCTCTGTGTCTCAGTGTCTCTGTGTCTCAGTGTCTCAGTGTCTCTGTGTCTCTGTGTCTCAGAGTCTCAGTGTCTCTGTGTCTCTATGTCTCAGTGTCTCAGTGTCTCCGAGTCTCAGAGTCTCAGTGTCTCTGTGTCTCAGTGTCTCAGTGTCTCAGTGTCTCTGTGTCTCAGTGTCTCTGTGTCTCAGTGTCTCAGTGTCTCTGTGTCTCAGTGTCTCTGTGTTTCTGTGTCTCTGTGTCTCAGTGTCTCTGTGTCTCAGTGTCTCAGTGTCTCTGAGTCTCAGTGTCTCTGTGTCTCTGTGTCTCTGTGTCTCTGTGTCTCATTGTCTCTGAGTCTCTGTGTCTCAGTGTCTCTGTGTCTCAGTGTCTCTGAGTCTCAGTGTCTCTGTGTCTCTGTGTCTCAGTGTCTCTGTGTCTCTGTGTCTCAGTGTCTCAGTGTCTCTGTGTCTCTGTGTCTCTGTGTCTCCGTGTCTCAGTGTCTCAGTGTCTCTGAGTCTCTGTGTCTCAGTGTCTCTGTGCCTCAGTGTCTCAGTGTCTCAGTGTCTCTGTGTCTCAGTGTCTCTGTGTCTCTGTGTCTCAGTGTCTCAGTGTCTCTGAGTCTCAGAGTCTCAGAGTCTCAGTGTCTCTGTCCCTCAGTGTCTCTGTGTCTCAGTGCCTCTATGTCTCAGTGTCTCAGTGTCTCAGTGTCTCAGAGTCTCAGAGTCTCAGAGTCTCAGAGTCTCAGTGTCTCTGTGTCTCAGTGTCTCTGTGTCTCAGTGTCTCAGTGTCTCTGAGTCTCAGAGTCTCAGTGTCTCAGTGTCTCAGTGTCTCAGTGTCTCTGAGTCTCAGAGTCTCAGAGTCTCAGTGTCTCAGTGTCTCAGTGTCTCTGTGTCTCAGAGTCTCAGAGTCTCAGTGTCTCTGTGTCTCAGTGTCTCTGTGTCTCAGTGTCTCAGTGTCTCTGAGTCTCAGAGTCTCAGTGTCTCAGTGTCTCTGTGTCTCAGTGTCTCAGTGTCTCAGTGTCTCTGAGTCTCCGAGCCTCAGAGTCTCAGTGTCTCAGTGTCTCAGTGTCTCTGTGTCTCAGTGTCTCAGTGTCTCTGTGTCTCAGTGTCTCTGTGTCTCTGTGTCTCAGTGTCTCAGTGTCTCTGAGTCTCAGTGTCTCTGAGTCTCAGAGTCTCAGAGTCTCAGAGTCTCAGTGTCTCTGTGTCTCAGTGTCTCTGTGTCTCAGTGTCTCAGTGTCTCTGAGTCTCAGAGTCTCAGTGTCTCAGTGTCTCAGTGTCTCAGTGTCTCTGAGTCTCAGAGTCTCAGAGTCTCAGTGTCTCAGTGTCTCAGTGTCTCTGTGTCTCAGTGTCTCAGTGTCTCTGTGTCTCAGTGTCTCTGTGTCTCTGAGTCTCAGAGTCTCAGAGTCTCAGTGTCTCAGTGTCTCAGTGTCTCTGTGTCTCAGTGTCTCTGTGTCTCTGTGTCTCAGTGTCTCTGAGTCTCAGTGTCTCTGAGTCTCAGAGTCTCTGAGTCTCAGAGTCTCTGTGTCTCAGTGTCTCAGTGTCTCTGAGTCTCAGTGTCTCTGTGTCTCAGAGTCTCAGTATCTCTGTGTGTCAGTGTCTCAGCGTCTCTGTGTCTCTGTGTCTCAGTGTCTCAGCGTCTCTGCGTCTCTGTGTCTCAGTGTCTCTGTGTCTCAGAGTCTCAGTGTCTCTGTGTCTCAGAGTCTCAGTGTCTCTGTGTCTCAGTGTCTCAGCGTCTCTGTTTCTGTGTGTCTCAGTGTCTCAGCGTCTCTGTGTCTCTGTGTCTCAGTGTCTCTGTGTCTCAGAGTCTCAGTATCTCTGTGTGTCAGTGTCTCAGCGTCTCTGTGTCTCTGTGTCTCAGTGTCTCAGCGTCTCTGCGTCTCTGTGTCTCAGTGTCTCTGTGTCTCAGTGTCTCAGTGTCTCAGAGTCTCAGTGTCTCTGTGTCTCAGAGTCTCAGAGTCTCTGTGTCTCAGTGTCTCAGCGTCTCTGTGTCTGTGTGTCTCAGTGTCTCAGCGTCTCTGTGTCTCTGTGTCTCTGTGTCTCAGTGTCTCAGCGTCTCTGTGTCTCTGTGTCTCAGTGTCTCAGCGACTCTGTGTGTCTGTGTCTCAGTGTCTCTGTGTCTCAGTGTCTCTGTGTCTCTGTGTCTCAGTGTCTCAGCGACTCTGTGCCTCTGTGTCTGAGTGTCTCTGTGTCTCAGTGTCTCAGGGTCTCTGTGTCTCAGTGTCTCAGTGTCTCAGAGTCTCAGAGTCTCAAAGTCTCAGTGTCTCAGTGTCTCAGAGTCTCAGAGTCTCAGTGTCTCTGTGTCTCAGTGTCTCTGTGTCTCAGCGTCTCTGTGTCTCAGTGTCTCAGTGTCTCAGCGTCTCTGTGTCTCTGTGTCTCAGTGTCTCTGTGTCTCAGTGTCTCAGGGTCTCTTTGTCTCAGTGTCTCAGAGTCTCAGAGTCTCAGAGTCTCAGTGTCTCAGTGTCTCAGAGTCTCAGAGTCTCAGTGTCTCGGTGTCTCAGTGTCTCTGTGTCTCAGTGTCTCTGTGTCTCAGCGTCTCTGTGTCTCTGTGTCTCAGTGTCTCTGTGTCTCAGTGTCTCAGGGTCTCTTTGTCTCAGTGTCTCAGAGTCTCAGAGTCTCAGAGTCTCAGTTTCTCAGTGTCTCAGAGTCTCAGAGTCTCAGTGTCTCGGTGTCTCAGTGTCTCTGTGTCTCAGTGTCTCTGTGTCTCAGCGTCTCTGTGTCTCTGTGTCTCAGTGTCTCAGTGTCTCAGCGTCTCTGTGTCTCTGTGTCTCAGTGTCTCAGTGTCTCAGTGTCTCTGTGTCTCAGTGTCTCAGTGTCTCTGAGTCTCAGTGTCTCAGTGTCTCAGTGTCTCAGTGTCTCAGTGTCTCTGTGTCTCAGTGTCTCAGTGTCTCTGAGTCTCAGTGTCTCAGTGTCTCAGTGTCTCAGTGTCTCTGTGTCTCAGTGTCTCAGTGTCTCTGAGTCTCAGTGTCTCAGTGTCTCAGTGTCTCAGTGTCTCTGTGTCTCAGTGTATCTGTGTCTCAGTGTCTCAGTGTCTCAGTGTCTCTGTGTCTCAGTGTCTCAGTGTCTCTGAGTCTCTGTGTCTCAGTGTCTCAGTGTCTCAGTGTCTCAGTGTCTCTGAGTCTCAGAGTCTCAGTGTCTCTGTGTCTCAGTGTCTCTGAGTCTCTGTGTCTCAGTGTCACAGTGTCTCAGTGTCTCAGTGTCTCAGTGTCTCAGTGTCTCTGTGTCTCAGTGTCTCAGTGTCTCAGTGTCTCTGAGTCTCAGAGTCTCAGTGTCTCTGTGTCTCAGTGTCTCTGAGTCTCTGTGTCTCAGTGTCACAGTGTCTCAGTGTCTCAGTGTCTCTGTGTCTCTGTGTCTCAGTGTCTCAGTGTCTCTGTGTCTCAGTGTCTCTGTGTCTCTGTGTCTCAGTGTCTCAGTGTCTCTGAGTCTCTGTGTCTCAGTGTCTCTGTGTCTCAGTGTCTCAGTGTCTCTGTGTCTCAGTGTCTCTGTGTCTCCGAGTTTCAGAGTCTCAGTGTCTCTGTGTCTCTGTGTCTCAGAGTCTCAGTGTCTCTGTGTCTCTATGTCTCAGTGTCTCAGTGTCTCCGAGTCTCAGAGTCTCAGTGTCTCAGTGTCTCAGTGTCTCAGTGTCTCTGTGTCTCAGTGTCTCTGTGTCTCAGTGTCTCAGTGTCTCTGTGTCTCAGTGTCTCTGTGTTTCTGTGTCTCAGTGTCTCAGTGTCTCAGTGTCTCTGAGTCTCAGTGTCTCTGTGTCTCTGTGTCTCAGTGTCTCAGTGTCTCTGAGTCTCTGTGTCTCAGTGTCTCTGTGTCTCAGTGTCTCTGAGTCTCAGTGTCTCTGTGTCTCTGTGTCTCAGTGTCTCTGTGTCTCTGTGTCTCAGTGTCACAGTGTCTCAGTGTCTCTGTGTCTCTGTGTCTCTGTGTCTCCGTGTCTCAGTGTCTCAGTGTCTCTGAGTCTCTGTGTCTCAGTGTCTCTGTGCCTCAGTGTCTCAGTGTCTCAGTGTCTCTGTGTCTCAGTGTCTCTGTGTCTCTGTGTCTCAGTGTCTCAGTGTCTCTGAGTCTCAGAGTCTCAGAGTCTCAGTGTCTCTGTGCCTCAGTGTCTCTGTGTCTCAGTGCCTCTATGTCTCAGTGTCTCAGTGTCTCTGAGTCTTAGAGTCTCAGAGTCTCAGAGTCTCAGTGTCTCTGTGTCTCAGTGTCTCTGTGTCTCAGTGTCTCAGTGTCTCTGAGTCTCAGAGTCTCAGTGTCTCAGTGTCTCAGTGTCTCAGTGTCTCAGAGTCTCAGAGTCTCAGTGTCTCAGTGTCTCAGTGTCTCTGTGTCTCAGAGTCTCAGATGTCTCAGAGTCTCAGTGTCTCTGTGTCTCAGTGTCTCTGTGTCTCAGTGTCTCAGTGTCTCTGAGTCTCAGAGTCTCAGTGTCTCAGTGTCTCTGTGTCTCAGTGTCTCAGTGTCTCAGTGTCTCTGAGTCTCAGAGTCTCAGTGTCTCAGTGTCTCAGTGTCTCAGTGTCTCTGTGTCTCAGTGTCTCTGTGTCTCTGTGTCTCAGTGTCTCTGAGTCTCAGTGTCTCTGAGTCTCAGAGTCTCTGAGTCTCAGAGTCTCAGTGTCTCTGTGTCTCAGTGTCTCTGTGTCTCAGTGTCTCAGTGTCTCTGTGTCTCTGTGTCTCAGTGTCTCAGTGTCTCTGAGTCTCAGTGTCTCTGAGTCTCAGTGTCTCTGTGTCTCAGTGTCTCAGTGTCTCAGTGTCTCTGAGTCTCAGAGTCTCAGTGTCTCAGTGTCTCAGTGTCTCTGTGTCTCAGTGTCTCTGTGTCTCAGTGTCTCTGTGTCTCTGTGTCTCTGTGTCTCAGTGTCTCAGTGTCTCTGAGTCTCAGTGTCTCTGAGTCTCAGAGTCTCAGTGTCTCAGTGTCTCTGTGTCTCAGTGTCTCAGTGTCTCAGTGTCTCTGAGTCTCAGAGTCTCAGTGTCTCAGTGTCTCAGTGTCTCTGTGTCTCAGTTTCTCAGTGTCTCTGAGTCTCAGAGTCTCAGTGTCTCAGTGTCTCTGTGTCTCAGTGTCTCAGTGTCTCAGTGTCTCTGAGTCTCCGAGCCTCAGAGTCTCAGTGTCTCAGTGTCTCAGTGTCTCTGTGTCTCAGTGTCTCAGTGTCTCTGTGTCTCAGTGTCTCTGTGTCTCTGTGTCTCAGTGTCTCAGTGTCTCTGAGTCTCAGTGTCTCTGAGTCTCAGAGTCTCAGAGTCTCAGAGTCTCAGTGTCTCTGTGTCTCAGTGTCTCTGTGTCTCAGTGTCTCAGTGTCTCTGAGTCTCAGAGTCTCAGTGTCTCAGTGTCTCAGTGTCTCAGTGTCTCTGAGTCTCAGAGTCTCAGAGTCTCAGTGTCTCAGTGTCTCAGTGTCTCTGTGTCTCAGTGTCTCAGTGTCTCTGTGTCTCAGTGTCTCTGTGTCTCTGAGTCTCAGAGTCTCAGAGTCTCAGTGTCTCAGTGTCTCAGTGTCTCTGTGTCTCAGTGTCTCTGTGTCTCTGTGTCTCAGTGTCTCTGAGTCTCAGTGTCTCTGAGTCTCAGAGTCTCTGAGTCTCAGAGTCTCTGTGTCTCAGTGTCTCAGTGTCTCTGAGTCTCAGTGTCTCTGTGTCTCAGAGTCTCAGTATCTCTGTGTGTCAGTGTCTCAGCGTCTCTGTGTCTCTGTGTCTCAGTGTCTCAGCGTCTCTGCGTCTCTGTGTCTCAGTGTCTCTGTGTCTCAGAGTCTCAGTGTCTCTGTGTCTCAGAGTCTCAGTGTCTCTGTGTCTCAGTGTCTCAGCGTCTCTGTTTCTGTGTGTCTCAGTGTCTCAGCGTCTCTGTGTCTCTGTGTCTCAGTGTCTCTGTGTCTCAGAGTCTCAGTATCTCTGTGTGTCAGTGTCTCAGCGTCTCTGTGTCTCTGTGTCTCAGTGTCTCAGCGTCTCTGCGTCTCTGTGTCTCAGTGTCTCTGTGTCTCAGTGTCTCAGTGTCTCAGAGTCTCAGTGTCTCTGTGTCTCAGAGTCTCAGAGTCTCTGTGTCTCAGTGTCTCAGCGTCTCTGTGTCTGTGTGTCTCAGTGTCTCAGCGTCTCTGTGTCTCTGTGTCTCTGTGTCTCAGTGTCTCAGCGTCTCTGTGTCTCTGTGTCTCAGTGTCTCAGCGACTCTGTGTGTCTGTGTCTCAGTGTCTCTGTGTCTCAGTGTCTCTGTGTCTCTGTGTCTCAGTGTCTCAGCGACTCTGTGCCTCTGTGTCTGAGTGTCTCTGTGTCTCAGTGTCTCAGGGTCTCTGTGTCTCAGTGTCTCAGTGTCTCAGAGTCTCAGAGTCTCAAAGTCTCAGTGTCTCAGTGTCTCAGAGTCTCAGAGTCTCAGTGTCTCTGTGTCTCAGTGTCTCTGTGTCTCAGCGTCTCTGTGTCTCAGTGTCTCAGTGTCTCAGCGTCTCTGTGTCTCTGTGTCTCAGTGTCTCTGTGTCTCAGTGTCTCAGGGTCTCTTTGTCTCAGTGTCTCAGAGTCTCAGAGTCTCAGAGTCTCAGTGTCTCAGTGTCTCAGAGTCTCAGAGTCTCAGTGTCTCGGTGTCTCAGTGTCTCTGTGTCTCAGTGTCTCTGTGTCTCAGCGTCTCTGTGTCTCTGTGTCTCAGTGTCTCTGTGTCTCAGTGTCTCTGTGTCTCAGCGTCTCTGTGTCTCTGTGTCTCAGTGTCTCTGTGTCTCAGTGTCTCAGGGTCTCTTTGTCTCAGTGTCTCAGAGTCTCAGAGTCTCAGAGTCTCAGTTTCTCAGTGTCTCAGAGTCTCAGAGTCTCAGTGTCTCGGTGTCTCAGTGTCTCTGTGTCTCAGTGTCTCTGTGTCTCAGCGTCTCTGTGTCTCTGTGTCTCAGTGTCTCAGTGTCTCAGCGTCTCTGTGTCTCTGTGTCTCAGTGTCTCAGTGTCTCAGTGTCTCTGTGTCTCAGTGTCTCAGTGTCTCTGAGTCTCAGTGTCTCAGTGTCTCAGTGTCTCTGTGTCTCAGTGTCTCAGTGTCTCTGAGTCTCAGTGTCTCAGTGTCTCAGTGTCTCAGTGTCTCTGTGTCTCAGTGTATCTGTGTCTCAGTGTCTCAGTGTCTCAGTGTCTCTGTGTCTCAGTGTCTCAGTGTCTCTGAGTCTCTGTGTCTCAGTGTCTCAGTGTCTCAGTGTCTCAGTGTCTCTGAGTCTCAGAGTCTCAGTGTCTCTGTGTCTCAGTGTCTCTGAGTCTCTGTGTCTCAGTGTCACAGTGTCTCAGTGTCTCAGTGTCTCAGTGTCTCAGTGTCTCTGTGTCTCAGTGTCTCAGTGTCTCAGTGTCTCTGAGTCTCAGAGTCTCAGTGTCTCTGTGTCTCAGTGTCTCTGAGTCTCTGTGTCTCAGTGTCACAGTGTCTCAGTGTCTCAGTGTCTCTGTGTCTCTGTGTCTCAGTGTCTCAGTGTCTCTGTGTCTCAGTGTCTCTGTGTCTCTGTGTCTCAGTGTCTCAGTGTCTCTGAGTCTCTGTGTCTCAGTGTCTCTGTGTCTCAGTGTCTCAGTGTCTCTGTGTCTCAGTGTCTCTGTGTCTCCGAGTTTCAGAGTCTCAGTGTCTCTGTGTCTCTGTGTCTCAGAGTCTCAGTGTCTCTGTGTCTC
The DNA here is from genome assembly GCF_965287045.1 of Carcharhinus amblyrhynchos. NCBI lineage: Eukaryota > Metazoa > Chordata > Chondrichthyes > Carcharhiniformes > Carcharhinidae > Carcharhinus > Carcharhinus amblyrhynchos. Next base: position 375,656 of record NW_027649903.1, on the reverse strand, counting down.
TATGTCTCAGTGTCTCAGTGTCTCCGAGTCTCAGAGTCTCAGTGTCTCAGTGTCTCAGTGTCTCAGTGTCTCTGTGTCTCAGTGTCTCTGTGTCTCAGTGTCTCAGTGTCTCTGTGTCTCAGTGTCTCTGTGTTTCTGTGTCTCAGTGTCTCTGTGTCTCAGTGTCTCAGTGTCTCTGAGTCTCAGTGTCTCTGTGTCTCTGTGTCTCAGTGTCTCAGTGTCTCTGAGTCTCTGTGTCTCAGTGTCTCTGTGTCTCAGTGTCTCTGAGTCTCAGTGTCTCTGTGTCTCTGTGTCTCAGTGTCTCTGTGTCTCTGTGTCTCAGTGTCACAGTGTCTCAGTGTCTCTGTGTCTCTGTGTCTCTGTGTCTCCGTGTCTCAGTGTCTCAGTGTCTCTGAGTCTCTGTGTCTCAGTGTCTCTGTGCCTCAGTGTCTCAGTGTCTCAGTGTCTCTGTGTCTCAGTGTCTCTGTGTCTCTGTGTCTCAGTGTCTCAGTGTCTCTGAGTCTCAGAGTCTCAGAGTCTCAGTGTCTCTGTGCCTCAGTGTCTCTGTGTCTCAGTGCCTCTATGTCTCAGTGTCTCAGTGTCTCTGAGTCTTAGAGTCTCAGAGTCTCAGAGTCTCAGTGTCTCTGTGTCTCAGTGTCTCTGTGTCTCAGTGTCTCAGTGTCTCTGAGTCTCAGAGTCTCAGTGTCTCAGTGTCTCAGTGTCTCAGTGTCTCAGAGTCTCAGAGTCTCAGTGTCTCAGTGTCTCAGTGTCTCTGTGTCTCAGAGTCTCAGATGTCTCAGAGTCTCAGTGTCTCTGTGTCTCAGTGTCTCTGTGTCTCAGTGTCTCAGTGTCTCTGAGTCTCAGAGTCTCAGTGTCTCAGTGTCTCTGTGTCTCAGTGTCTCAGTGTCTCAGTGTCTCTGAGTCTCAGAGTCTCAGTGTCTCAGTGTCTCAGTGTCTCAGTGTCTCTGTGTCTCAGTGTCTCTGTGTCTCTGTGTCTCAGTGTCTCTGAGTCTCAGTGTCTCTGAGTCTCAGAGTCTCTGAGTCTCAGAGTCTCAGTGTCTCTGTGTCTCAGTGTCTCTGTGTCTCAGTGTCTCAGTGTCTCTGTGTCTCTGTGTCTCAGTGTCTCAGTGTCTCTGAGTCTCAGTGTCTCTGAGTCTCAGTGTCTCTGTGTCTCAGTGTCTCAGTGTCTCAGTGTCTCTGAGTCTCAGAGTCTCAGTGTCTCAGTGTCTCAGTGTCTCTGTGTCTCAGTGTCTCTGTGTCTCAGTGTCTCTGTGTCTCTGTGTCTCTGTGTCTCAGTGTCTCAGTGTCTCTGAGTCTCAGTGTCTCTGAGTCTCAGAGTCTCAGTGTCTCAGTGTCTCTGTGTCTCAGTGTCTCAGTGTCTCAGTGTCTCTGAGTCTCAGAGTCTCAGTGTCTCAGTGTCTCAGTGTCTCTGTGTCTCTGTGTCTCAGTGTCTCAGTGTCTCTGAGTCTCAGAGTCTCAGAGTCTCAGTGTCTCTGTGTCTCAGTGTCTCAGTGTCTCAGTGTCTCTGAGTCTCAGAGTCTCAGAGTCTCAGTGTCTCAGTGTCTCTGAGTCTCAGAGTCTCAGTGTCTCAGTGTCTCTGTGTCTCAGTGTCTCAGTGTCTCAGAGTCTCAGTGTCTCAGTTTCTCAGTGTCTCTGTGTCTCAGAGTCTCAGTGTCTCAGTGTCTCTGTGTCTCTGTGTCTCAGTGTCTCAGTGTCTCTGAGTCTCAGAGTCTCAGAGTCTCTGTGTCTCAGTGTCTCAGTGTCTCAGTGTCTCTGAGTCTCAGAGTCTCAGAGTCTCAGTGTCTCAGTGTCTCTGAGTCTCAGAGTCTCAGTGTCTCAGTGTCTCTCTGTCTCAGTGTCTCAGTGTCTCAGAGTCTCAGTGTCTCAGTTTCTCAGTGTCTCTGTGTCTCAGTGTCTCAGTGTCTCTGTGTCTCAGTGTCTCTGTGTCTCTGTGTCTCAGTGTCTCAGTGTCTCTGAGTCTCAGTGTCTCTGAGTCTCAGAGTCTCAGAGTCTCAGAGTCTCAGTGTCTCAGTGTCTCAGTGTCTCTGTGTCTCAGTGTCTCTGTGTCTCTGTGTCTCAGTGTCTCAGTGTCTCTGAGTCTCAGTGTCTCTGAGTCTCAGAGTCTCAGTGTCTCAGTGTCTCTGTGTCTCAGTGTCTCAGTGTCTCAGTGTCTCTGAGTCTCAGAGTCTCAGTGTCTCAGTGTCTCTGTGTCTCTGTGTCTCAGTGTCTCTGAGTCTCAGAGTCTCAGAGTCTCAGTGTCTCTGTGTCTCAGTGTCTCAGTGTCTCAGTGTCTCTGAGTCTCAGAGTCTCAGAGTCTCAGTGTCTCAGTGTCTCTGAGTCTCAGAGTCTCAGTGTCTCAGTGTCTCTGTGTCTCAGTGTCTCAGTGTCTCTGAGTCTCAGTGTCTCAGTGTCTCAGTGTCTCTGTGTCTCAGTGTCTCTGTGTCTCTGTGTCTCAGTGTCTCAGTGTCTCTGAGTCTCAGAGTCTCTGAGTCTCAGAGTCTCAGTGTCTCAGTGTCTCAGAGTCTCAGAGTCTCAGTGTCTCTGTGTCTCAGTGTCTCAGTGTCTCAGTGTCTCTGAGTCTCAGAGTCTCAGAGTCTCAGTGTCTCAGTGTCTCTGAGTCTCAGAGTCTCAGTGTCTCAGTGTCTCTGTGTCTCAGTGTCTCAGTGTCTCTGAGTCTCAGAGCCTCAGAGTCTCAGTGTCTCAGTGTCTCAGTGTCTCAGTGTCTCTGTGTCTCAGTGTCTCTGTGTCTCTGTGTCTCAGTGTCTCAGTGTCTCTGAGTCTCAGAGTCTCTGAGTCTCAGAGTCTCAGTGTCTCAGTGTCTCAGTGTCTCAGTGTCTCAGTGTCTCTGTGTCTCAGTGTCTCAGTGTCTCTGAGTCTCAGTGTCTCTGAGTCTCAGAGTCTCAGTGTCTCAGTGTCTCTGTGTCTCAGTGTCTCAGTGTCTCTGAGTCTCAGAGTCTCAGAGTCTCAGTGTCTCAGTGTCTCTGTGTCTCTGTGTCTCAGTGTCTCAGTGTCTCAGTGTCTCAGTGTCTCTGAGTCTCAGAGTCTCAGAGTCTCAGTGTCTCAGTGTCTCTGAGTCTCAGAGTCTCAGAGTCTCAGTGTCTCAGTGTCTCTGAGTCTCAGAGTCTCAGTGTCTCAGTGTCTCTGTGTCTCAGTGTCTCAGTGTCTCAGAGTCTCAGTGTCTCAGTTTCTCAGTGTCTCAGTGTCTCTGAGTCTCAGAGTCTCAGAGTCTCTGTGTCTCAGTGTCTCAGTGTCTCAGTGTCTCTGAGTCTCAGAGTCTCAGAGTCTCAGTGTCTCAGTGTCTCTGAGTCTCAGAGTCTCAGTGTCTCAGTGTCTCTGTGTCTCAGTGTCTCAGTGTCTCAGAGTCTCAGTGTCTCAGTTTCTCAGTGTCTCTGTGTCTCAGTGTCTCAGTGTCTCTGTGTCTCAGTGTCTCTGTGTCTCTGTGTCTCAGTGTCTCAGTGTCTCTGAGTCTCAGTGTCTCTGAGTCTCAGAGTCTCAGAGTCTCAGAGTCTCAGTGTCTCAGTGTCTCAGTGTCTCTGTGTCTCAGTGTCTCTGTGTCTCTGTGTCTCAGTGTCTCAGTGTCTCTGAGTCTCAGTGTCTCTGAGTCTCAGAGTCTCAGTGTCTCAGTGTCTCTGTGTCTCAGTGTCTCAATGTCTCAGTGTCTCTGAGTCTCAGAGTCTCAGTGTCTCAGTGTCTCTGTGTCTCTGTGTCTCAGTGTCTCTGAGTCTCAGAGTCTCAGAGTCTCAGTGTCTCTGTGTCTCAGTGTCTCAGTGTCTCAGTGTCTCTGAGTCTCAGAGTCTCAGAGTCTCAGTGTCTCAGTGTCTCTGAGTCTCAGAGTCTCAGTGTCTCAGTGTCTCTGTGTCTCAGTGTCTCAGTGTCTCTGAGTCTCAGTGTCTCAGTGTCTCAGTGTCTCTGTGTCTCAGTGTCTCTGTGTCTCTGTGTCTCAGTGTCTCAGTGTCTCTGAGTCTCAGAGTCTCTGAGTCTCAGAGTCTCAGTGTCTCAGTGTCTCAGAGTCTCAGAGTCTCAGTGTCTCTGTGTCTCAGTGTCTCAGTGTCTCAGTGTCTCTGAGTCTCAGAGTCTCAGAGTCTCAGTGTCTCAGTGTCTCTGAGTCTCAGAGTCTCAGTGTCTCAGTGTCTCTGTGTCTCAGTGTCTCAGTGTCTCTGAGTCTCAGAGCCTCAGAGTCTCAGTGTCTCAGTGTCTCAGTGTCTCAGTGTCTCTGTGTCTCAGTGTCTCTGTGTCTCTGTGTCTCAGTGTCTCAGTGTCTCTGAGTCTCAGAGTCTCTGAGTCTCAGAGTCTCAGTGTCTCAGTGTCTCAGTGTCTCAGTGTCTCAGTGTCTCTGTGTCTCAGTGTCTCAGTGTCTCTGAGTCTCAGTGTCTCTGAGTCTCAGAGTCTCAGTGTCTCAGTGTCTCTGTGTCTCAGTGTCTCAGTGTCTCTGAGTCTCAGAGTCTCAGAGTCTCAGTGTCTCAGTGTCTCTGTGTCTCTGTGTCTCAGTGTCTCAGTGTCTCTGAGTCTCAGTGTCTCAGTGTCTCAGTGTCTCTGAGTCTCAGAGTCTCAGAGTCTCAGTGTCTCAGTGTCTCTGAGTCTCAGAGTCTCAGAGTCTCAGTGTCTCAGTGTCTCTGAGTCTCAGAGTCTCAGTGTCTCAGTGTCTCTGTGTCTCAGTGTCTCAGTGTCTCTGAGTCTCAGAGCCTCAGTGTCTCAGTGTCTCAGTGTCTCAGTGTCTCTGTGTCTCAGTGTCTCTGTGTCTCTGTGTCTCAGTGTCTCTGAGTCTCAGAGTCTCTGAGTCTCAGTGTCTCAGTGTCTCAGTGTCTCAGTGTCTCTGTGTCTCTGTGTCTCAGTGTCTCAGTGTCTCTGAGTCTCAGTGTCTCTGAGTCTCAGAGTCTCAGTGTCTCTGTGTCTCAGTGTCTCAGTGTCTCTGAGTCTCAGAGTCTCAGAGTCTCAGTGTCTCAGTGTCTCTGTGTCTCTGTGTCTCAGTGTCTCAGTGTCTCTGAGTCTCAGTGTCTCAGTGTCTCTGAGTCTCAGAGTCTCAGAGTCTCAGTGTCTCAGTGTCTCTGAGTCTCAGAGTCTCAGAGTCTCAGTGTCTCTGTGTCTCTGAGTCTCAGAGTCTCAGTGTCTCAGTGTCTCTGTGTCTCAGTGTCTCAGTGTCTCTGAGTCTCAGAGTCTCAGAGTCTCAGTGTCTCAGTGTCTCAGTGTCTCTGTGTCTCAGTGTCTCAGTGTCTCTGTGTCTCAGTGTCTCAGTATCTCAGTGTCTCTGAGTCTCAGTGTCTCTGATTCTCAGAGTCTCAGTGTCTCAGTGTCTCTGTGTCTCAGTGTCTCAGTGTCTCTGTGTCTCTGTGTCTCAGTGTCTCAGTGTCTCTGAGTCTCAGTGTCTCAGTGTCTCAGTGTCTCTGAGTCTCAGAGTCTCAGAGTCTCAGTGTCTCAGTGTCTCTGAGTCTCAGTGTCTCAGAGTCTCAGTGTCTCTGTGTCTCTGAGTCTCAGAGTCTCAGTGTCTCAGTGTCTCTGTGTCTCAGTGTCTCAGTGTCCCTGAGTCTCAGAGTCTCAGAGTCTCAGTGTCTCAGTGTCTCAGTGTCTCTGTGTCTCAGTGTCTCAGTGTCTCTGTGTCTCAGTGTCTCAGTGTCTCAGTGTCTCTGAGTCTCAGTGTCTCTGATTCTCAGAGTCTCTGAGTCTCAGAGTCTCAGTGTCTCAGTGTCTCAGTGTCTCTGTGTCTCAGTGTCTCAGTGTCTCTGTGTCTCAGTGTCTCTGTGTCTCTGTGTCTCAGTGTCTCAGTGTCTCTGAGTCTCAGTGTCTCTGAGTCTCAGAGTCTCAGTGTCTCAGTGTCTCTGTGTCTCAGTGTCTCAGTGTCTCTGAGTCTCAGAGTCTCAGAGTCTCAGTGTCTCAGTGTCTCAGTGTCTCTGTGTCTCAGTGTCTCAGTGTCTCTGAGTCTCAGAGTCTCAGAGTCTCAGTGTCTCTGTGTCTCAGTGTCTCAGTGTCTCTGAGTCTCAGAGTCTCAGAGTCTCAGTGTCTCAGTGTCTCTGAGTCTCAGAGTCTCAGTGTCTCTGTGTCTCAGTGTCTCAGTGTCTCTGAGTCTCAGAGTCTCAGAGTCTCAGTGTCTCAGTGTCTCAGTGTCTCTGTGTCTCAGTGTCTCAGTGTCTCTGTGTCTCAGTGTCTCTGTGTCTCAGTGTCTCAGTGTCTCTGAGTCTCAGTGTCTCTGAGTCTCAGAGTCTCTGAGTCTCAGTGTCTCTGTGTCTCTGTGTCTCTGTGTCTCAGTGTCTCTGAGTCTCAGTGTCTCTGAGTCTCAGAGTCTCAGTGTCTCAGTGTCTCAGTGTCTCTGAGTCTCAGAGTCTCAGAGTCTCAGTGTCTCAGTGTCTCAGTGTCTCTGTGTCTCTGTGTCTCAGTGTCTCAGTGTCTCTGAGTCTCAGAGTCTCAGAGTCTCAGTGTCTCTGTGTCTCAGTGTCTCAGTGTCTCTGAGTCTCAGAGTCTCAGAGTCTCAGTGTCTCAGTGTCTCTGAGTCTCAGAGTCTCAGTGTCTCAGTGTCTCTGTGTCTCAGTGTCTCAGTGTCTCTGAGTCTCAGAGTCTCAGTGTCTCAGTGTCTCAGTGTCTCTGTGTCTCAGTGTCTCAGTGTCTCTGTGTCTCAGTGTCTCTGTGTCTCTGTGTCTCAGTGTCTCAGTGTCTCTGAGTCTTAGTGTCTCTGAGTCTCAGAGTCTCTGAGTCTCAGTGTCTCAGTGTCTCAGTGTCTCTGTGTCTCAGTGTCGCTGTGTCTCAGTGTCTCAGTGTCTCTGAGTCTCAGTGTCTCTGAGTCTCAGAGTCTCAGTGTCTCAGTGTCTCTGTGTCTCAGTGTCTCAGTGTCTCAGTGTCTCAGAGTCTCAGAGTCTCAGTGTCTCAGTGTCTCAGTGTCTCTGTGTCTCTGTGTCTCAGTGTCTCAGTGTCTCTGAGTCTCAGTGTCTCAGTGTCTCAGTGTCTCTGTGTCTCTGTGTCTCACTGTCTCAGTGTCTCTGTGTCTCAGTGTCTCTGTGTCTCTGTGTCTCAGTGTCTCTGAGTCTCTGTGTCTCAGTGTCTCTGTGTCTCAGTGTCTCTGTGTCTCTGTGTCTCAGTGTCTCAGTGTCTCTGAGTCTCAGAGTCTCAGTGTCTCTGTGTCTCAGAGTCTCAGTGTCTTTGTGTCTCAGTGTCTCAGCGTCTCTGGGTCTCTGTGTCTCAGTGTTTCTGCGTCTCTGCGTCTCTGTGTCTCAGTGTCTCTGTGTCTCAGAGTCTCAGTGTCTCTGTGTCTCAGAGTCTCAGTGTCTTTGTGTCTCAGTGTCTCAGCGTCTCAGTGTCTCTGTGTCTCAGTGTCTCAGCGTCTCTGTGTCTCAGTGTCTCTGTGTCTCACTGTCTAAGTGTCTCTGAGCCTCAGAGTCTCAGTGTCTCTGTGTCACAGTATCTCTGTGTCTCAGTGTCTCAGTTTCTCTGTGTCTCTGTGTCTGAGTGTCTCTGTGTCTCTGTGTCTCAGTGTCTCTGTGTGTCAGTGTCTCAGTGTCTCAGTGTCTCTGTGCCTCAGTGTCTCTGTGTCTCAGTGTCTCTATGTCTCAGTGTCTCAGTGTCTCTGAGTCTCAGAGTCTCAGAGTCTCAGTGTCTCTGTGTCTCAGTGTCTCTGTGTCTCTGTGTCTCAGTGTCACAGTGTCTCAGTGTCTCAGTGTCTCAGAGTCTCAGTGTCTCTGTGTCTCTGTGTCTCAGAGTCTCAGTGTCTCTGTGTCTCTATGTCTCAGTGTCTCAGTGTCTCCGAGTCTCAGAGTCTCAGTGTCTCTGTGTCTCAGTGTCTCAGTGTCTCTGTGTCTCAGTGTCTCTGTGTCACAGTGTCTCAGTGTCTCAGTGTCTCAGTGTCTCAGTGTCTCAGTGTCTCTGAGTCTCAGTGTCTCTGTGTCTCAGTGTCTCTGTGTTTCTGTGTCACAGTGTCTCAGTGTCTCAGTGTCTCTGTGTCTCAGTGTCTCAGTGTCTCTGAGTCTCAGTGTCTCAGTGTCTCAGTGTCTCAGTGTCTCTGTGTCTCAGTGTCTCTGAGTCTCTGTGTCTCAGTGTCTCTGAGTGTCAGTGTCTCTGTGTCTCAGTGTCTCTGTGTCTCAGTGTCTCTGTGTCTCTGTGTCTCAGTGTCACAGTGTCTCAGTGTCTCATGTCTCAGTGTCTCAGAGTCTCAGTGTCTCTGTGTCTCAGTGTCTCGGTGTCTCAGTGTCTCTGTGTCTCAGTGTCTCAGTGTCTCTGTGTCTCAGTGTCTCAGTGTCTCAGTGTCTCTGAGTCTCAGTGTCTCTGTGTCTCAGTGTCTCTGTGTCTCTGTGTCACAGTGTCTCAGTGTCTCAGTGTCTCTGTGTATCAGTGTCTCAGTGTCTCTGAGTCTCAGTGTCTCAGTGTCTCAGTGTCTCAGTGTCTCTGTGTCTCAGTGTCTCTGAGTCTCTGTGTCTCAGTGTCTCTGAGTGTCAGTGTCTCTGTGTCTCAGTGTCTCTGTGTCTCAGTGTCTCTGTGTCTCTGTGTCTCAGTGTCACAGTGTCTCAGTGTCTCATGTCTCAGTGTCTCTGTGTCTCAGTGTCTCAGTGTCTCAGTGTCTCAGTGTCTCTGTGTCTCAGTGTCTCAGTGTCTCTGAGTCTCAGTGTCTCAGTGTCTCAGTGTCTCTGAGTCTCATTGTCTCTGTGTCTCAGTGTATCTGTGTCTCAGTGTCTCAGTGTCTCAGTGTCTCTGTGTCTCAGTGTCTCAGTGTCTCAGTGTCTCAGTGTCTCTGAGTCTCTGTGTCTCAGTGTCTCAGTGTCTCAGTGTCTCAGTGTCTCTGAGTCTCAGAGTCTCAGTGTCTCTGTGTCTCAGTGTCTCTGAGTCTCTGTGTCTCAGTGTCACAGTGTCTCAGTGTCTCAGTGTCTCTGTGTCTCTGTGTCTCAGTGTCTCAGTGTCTCTGTGTCTCAGTGTCTCAGTGTCTCTGTGTCTCAGTGTCTCAGTGTCTCTGTGTCTCAGTGTCTCTGTGTCTCCGAGTCTCAGAGTCTCAGTGTCTCTGTGTCTCTGTGTCTCAGAGTCTCAGTGTCTCTGTGTCTCTATGTCTCAGTGTCTCAGTGTCTCCGAGTCTCAGAGTCTCAGTGTCTCTGTGTCTCAGTGTCTCAGTGTCTCAGTGTCTCTGTGTCTCAGTGTCTCTGTGTCTCAGTGTCTCAGTGTCTCTGTGTCTCAGTGTCTCTGTGTTTCTGTGTCTCTGTGTCTCAGTGTCTCTGTGTCTCAGTGTCTCAGTGTCTCTGAGTCTCAGTGTCTCAGTGTCTCTGTGTCTCTGTGTCTCTGTGTCTCATTGTCTCTGAGTCTCTGTGTCTCAGTGTCTCTGTGTCTCAGTGTCTCTGAGTCTCAGTGTCTCTGTGTCTCTGTGTCTCAGTGTCTCTGTGTCTCTGTGTCTCAGTGTCTCAGTGTCTCTGTGTCTCTGTGTCTCTGTGTCTCCGTGTCTCAGTGTCTCAGTGTCTCTGAGTCTCTGTGTCTCAGTGTCTCTGTGCCTCAGTGTCTCAGTGTCTCAGTGTCTCTGTGTCTCAGTGTCTCTGTGTCTCTGTGTCTCAGTGTCTCAGTGTCTCTGAGTCTCAGAGTCTCAGAGTCTCAGTGTCTCTGTCCCTCAGTGTCTCTGTGTCTCAGTGCCTCTATGTCTCAGTGTCTCAGTGTCTCAGTGTCTCTGAGTCTCAGAGTCTCAGAGTCTCAGAGTCTCAAAGTCTCAGTGTCTCTGTGTCTCAGTGTCTCTGTGTCTCAGTGTCTCAGTGTCTCTGAGTCTCAGAGTCTCAGTGTCTCAGTGTCTCAGTGTCTCTGAGTCTCAGAGTCTCAGAGTCTCAGTGTCTCAGTGTCTCAGTGTCTCTGTGTCTCAGAGTCTCAGAGTCTCAGAGTCTCAGTGTCTCTGTGTCTCAGTGTCTCTGTGTCTCAGTGTCTCAGTGTCTCTGAGTCTCAGAGTCTCAGTGTCTCAGTGTCTCTGTGTCTCAGTGTCTCAGTGTCTCAGTGTCTCTGAGTCTCCGAGCCTCAGAGTCTCAGTGTCTCAGTGTCTCAGTGTCTCTGTGTCTCAGTGTCTCAGTGTCTCTGTGTCTCAGTGTCTCTGTGTCTCTGTGTCTCAGTGTCTCAGTGTCTCTGAGTCTCAGTGTCTCTGAGTCTCAGAGTCTCAGAGTCTCAGAGTCTCAGTGTCTCTGTGTCTCAGTGTCTCTGTGTCTCAGTGTCTCAGTGTCTCTGAGTCTCAGAGTCTCAGTGTCTCAGTGTCTCAGTGTCTCAGTGTCTCTGAGTCTCAGAGTCTCAGAGTCTCAGAGTCTCAGTGTCTCAGTGTCTCAGTGTCTCTGTGTCTCAGTGTCTCAGTGTCTCTGTGTCTCAGTGTCTCTGTGTCTCTGAGTCTCAGAGTCTCAGAGTCTCAGTGTCTCAGTGTCTCAGTGTCTCTGTGTCTCAGTGTCTCAGTGTCTCTGTGTCTCTGTGTCTCAGTGTCTCAGTGTCTCTGAGTCTCAGTGTCTCTGAGTCTCAGAGTCTCTGAGTCTCAGAGTCTCTGTGTCTCAGTGTCTCAGTGTCTCTGAGTCTCAGTGTCTCTGTGTCTCAGAGTCTCAGTATCTCTGTGTGTCAGTGTCTCAGCGTCTCTGTGTCTCTGTGTCTCAGTGTCTCAGCGTCTCTGCGTCTCTGTGTCTCAGTGTCTCTGTGTCTCAGAGTCTCAGTGTCTCTGTGTCTCAGAGTCTCAGTGTCTCTGTGTCTCAGTGTCTCAGCGTCTCTGTTTCTGTGTGTCTCAGTGTCTCAGCGTCTCTGTGTCTCTGTGTCTCAGTGTCTCTGTGTCTCAGAGTCTCAGTATCTCTGTGTGTCAGTGTCTCAGCCTCTCTGTGTCTCTGTGTCTCAGTGTCTCAGCGTCTCTGCGTCTCTGTGTCTCAGTGTCTCTGTGTCTCAGTGTCTCAGTGTCTCAGAGTCTCAGTGTCTCTGTGTCTCAGAGTCTCAGAGTCTCTGTGTCTCAGTGTCTCAGCGTCTCTGTGTCTGTGTGTCTCAGTGTCTCAGCGTCTCTGTGTCTCTGTGTCTCAGTGTCTCTGTGTCTCAGTGTCTCAGCGTCTCTGTGTCTCTGTGTCTCAGTGTCTCAGCGACTCTGTGTGTCTGTGTCTCAGTGTCTCTGTGTCTCAGTGTCTCTGTGTCTCTGTGTCTCAGTGTCTCAGCGACTCTGTGCCTCTGTGTCTGAGTGTCTCTGTGTCTCAGTGTCTCAGGGTCTCTGTGTCTCAGTGTCTCAGTGTCTCAGAGTCTCAGAGTCTCAAAGTCTCAGTGTCTCAGTGTCTCAGAGTCTCAGAGTCTCAGTGTCTCGGTGTCTCAGTGTCTCTGTGTCTCAGTGTCTCTGTGTCTCAGCGTCTCTGTGTCTCAGTGTCTCAGTGTCTCAGCGTCTCTGTGTCTCTGTGTCTCAGTGTCTCTGTGTCTCAGTGTCTCAGGGTCTCTTTGTCTCAGTGTCTCAGAGTCTCAGAGTCTCAGAGTCTCAGTGTCTCAGTGTCTCAGAGTCTCAGAGTCTCAGTGTCTCGGTGTCTCAATGTCTCTGTGTCTCAGTGTCTCTGTGTCTCAGCGTCTCTGTGTCTCTGTGTCTCAGTGTCTCTGTGTCTCAGTGTCTCAGGGTTTCTTTGTCTCAGTGTCTCAGAGTCTCAGAGTCTCAGAGTCTCAGTTTCTCAGTGTCTCAGAGTCTCAGAGTCTCAGTGTCTCGGTGTCTCAGTGTCTCTGTGTCTCAGTGTCTCTGTGTCTCAGCGTCTCTGTGTCTCTGTGTCTCAGTGTCTCAGTGTCTCAGCGTCTCTGTGTCTCTGTGTCTCAGTGTCTCAGTGTCTCAGTGTCTCTGTGTCTCAGTGTCTCAGTGTCTCTGAGTCTCAGTGTCTCAGTGTCTCAGTGTCTCAGAGTCTCAGAGTCTCAGTGTCTCTGTGTCTCAGTGTCTCTGTGTCTCAGTGTCTCTGTGTCTCAGTGTCTCAGTGTCTCTGAGTCTCAGAGTCTCAGTGACTCTGTGTCTCAGAGTCTCAGTGTCTCTGTGTCTCTGTGTCTCAGTGTTTCAGCGTATCTGTGTCTCTGTGTCTCAGTGTCTCAGCGACTCTGTGCCTCTGTGTCTCAGTGTCTCTGTGTCTCAGTGTCTCAGTGTCTCTCTGTCTCAGTGTCTCAGTGTCTCTGAGTCTCAGAGTCTCAGAGTCTCAGTGTCTCAGTGTCTCAGTGTCTCCGAGTCTCAGAGTCTCAGTGTCTCAGTGTCTCTGCGTCTCAGTGTCTCTGTGTCTCAGTGTCTCAGTGTCTCTGAGTCTCAGAGTCTCAGAGTCTCAGTGACTCTGTGTCTCAGAGTCTCAGAGTCTCAGTGACTCTGTGTCTCAGAGTCTCAGTGTCGCTGTGTCTCTGTGTCTCAGTGTCTCAGCGTCTCTTTGTCTCTGTGTCTCAGTGTCTCAGCGACTCTGTGCCTCTGTGTCTCAGTGTCTCTGTGTCTCAGTGTCTCTGGGTCTCTGTGTCTCAGTGTCTCAGTGTCTCAGAGTCTCAGAGTCTCAGAGTCTCAGTGTCTCAGTGTCTCAGAGTCTCAGAGTCTCAGTGTCTCGGTGTCTCAGTGTCTCTGTGTCTCAGTGTCTCTGTGTCTCAGCGTCTCTGTGTCTCTGTGTCTCAGTGTCTCAGTGTCTCAGCGTCTCTGTGTCTCTGTGTCTCAGTGTCTCTGTGTCTCAGTGTCTCAGTGTCTCTGTGTCTCAGTGTCTCAGTGTCTCTGAGTCTCAGTGTCTCAGTGTCTCAGTGTCTCAGAGTCTCAGAGTCTCAGTGTCTCTGTGTCTCAGTGTCTCTGTGTCTCTGTGTCTCTGTGTCTCAGTGTCTCTGAGTCTCAGAGTCTCAGTGACTCTGTGTCTCAGAGTCTCAGTGTCTCTGTGTCTCTGTGTCTCAGTGTTTCAGCGTCTCTGTGTCTCTGTGCCTCAGTGTCTCAGCGACTCTGTGCCTCTGTGTCTCAGTGTCTCTGTGTCTCAGTGTCTCAGTGTCTCTGTGTCTCAGTGTCTCAGTGTCTCTGAGTCTCAGAGTCTCAGAGTCTCAGTGTCTCAGTGTCTCAGTGTCTCCGAGTCTCAGAGTCTCAGTGTCTCAGTGTCTCTGCGTCTCAGTGTCTCTGTGTCTCAGCGTCTCTGTGTCTCTGTGTCTCAGTGTCTCAGTGTCTCAGCGTCTCTGTGTATCTGTGTCTCAGTGTTTCTGTGTCTCAGTGTCTCAGTGTCTCTGAGTCTCAGTGTCTCAGTGTCTCAGTGACTCAGTGTCTCAGAGTCTCAGAGTCTCAGTGTCTCTGTGTCTCAGTGTCTCTGTGTCTCAGTGTCTGAGTGTCTCAGTGTCTCAGTTCTCAGTGTCTCAGTGTCTCTGTGTCTCTGTGTCTAAGTGTCTCTGAGTCTCAGAGTCTCAGTGTCTCTGTGTCTCAGAGTCTCAGTGTCTCTGTGTCTCTATGTCTCAGTGTCTCAGTGTCTCAGAGTCTCAGTGTCTCTGTGTCTCAGTGTCTCAGTGTCTCTGTGTCTCAGTGTCTCAGGTTCTCAGAGTCTCAGAGTCTCTGTGTCTCAGTGTCTCTGTGTCTCAGTGTCTCAGAGTCTCAGTGTCTCTGTGTCTCAGTGTCTCTGTGTCTCTATGTCTCAGTGTCTCAGTGTCTCTGAGTCTCAGAGTCTCAGTGTCTCTGTGCCTCAGTGTCTCAGCGTCTCTGTGTCTCTGTGTCTCAGTGTCTCCGTGTCTCAGTGTCTCTGAGACTCAGAGTCTCAAAGTCTCAGTGTCTCAGTGTCTCAGTGTCTCAGTGCTTCAGTGTCTCAGTGCCGCTGAGTCTCAGAGTCTCAGAGTCTCAGTGTCTCAGTGTCTCTGTGTCTCAGTGTCTCTGTGTCTCAGTGACTCAGCTCACAGTGTCTCAGTGTCTCTGTGTCTCAGTGTCTCAGTGTCTCTGAGTCTCAGAGTTTCTGTGTCTCTATGTCTCAGTGTCTCAGTGTCTCTGTGTCTCAGAGTCTCAGTGTCTATGTGTCTCTATGTCTCAGAGTCTCAGTGCCTCAGTGTCTCTGAGTCTCAGAGTCTCAGTGTCTCAGTGGCTCAGTGTCTCTGTGTCTCAGTGTCTCAGTGTCTCTGTGTCTCAGTGTCTCTGTGTCTCAGTGTCTAAGTGTCTCTGAGTCTCAGAGTCTCAGTGTCTCTGTGTCTCTGTGTCTCAGTGTCTCTGAGTCTCAGAGTCTCAGTGTCTCTGTGTCTCAGAGTCTCAGTGTCTCTGTGTGTCAGTGTCTCAGCGTCTCTGTGTCTCTGTGTCTCAGCGTCTCTGCGTCTCTGTGTCTCAGTGTCTCTGTGTCTCAGTGTCTCAGTGTCTCAGAGTCTCAGTGTCTCTGTGTCTCAGAGTCTCAGTGTCTCTGTGTCTCAGTGTCTCAGCGTCTCTGTGTCTGTGTGTCTCAGTGTCTCAGCGTCTCTGTGTCTCTGTGTCTCAGTGTCTCTGTGTCACAGTGACTCTGTGTCTCAGTGTCTCTGTGTCACAGTGTCTCTGTGTCTCAGTGTCTCTGAGTCTCAGAGTCTCAGTGTCTCAGTGTCTCAGTGTCTCTGTGTCTCAGTGTCTCAGTGTCTCTGAGTCTCAGAGTCTCCGAGTCTCAGTGTCACTGTGTCTCAGTGTCTCTGTGTCTCAGTGTCTCAGTTCTCAGTGTCTCAGTGTCTCAGTGTCTCAGAGTCTCTGAGTCTCAGAGTCTCAGTGTCTCTGTGTCTCTGTGTCTCTGTGTCTCAGAGTCTCAGTGTCTCTGTGTCTCTATGTCTCAGTGTCTCAGTGTCTCCGAGTCTCAGAGTCTCAGTGTCTCTGTGTCTCAGAGTCTCAGTGTCTCTGTGTGTCAGTGTCTCAGCGTCTCTGTGTCTCTGTGTCTTAGTGGCTCAGTGACTCTGTGTCTCAGTGTCTCTGTGTCTCAGTGTCTCAGTGTCTCTGAGTCTCAGTGTCTCTGTGTCTCAGTGTCTCTGTGTCTCTGTGTCTCTGTGTCTCAGTGTCTCAGTGTCTCTGAGTCTCAGAGTCTCAGTGTCTCTGTGTCTCAGAGTCTCAGTGTCTTTGTGTCTCAGTGTCTCAGCGTCTCTGGTCTCTGTGTCTCATTATTTCAGCGTCTCTGCGTCTCTGTGTCTCAGTGTCTCTGTGTCTCAGAGTCTCAGTGTCTCTGTGTCTCAGAGTCTCAGTGTCTTTGTGTCTCAGTGCCTCAGCGTCTCTGGGTCTCTGTGTCTCAGTGTTTCAGCGTCTCTGCGTCTCTGTGTCTCAGTGTCTCTGTGTCTCAGTGTCTCAGTGTCTCTGTGTCTCAGAGTCTCAGTGTCTCTGTGTCTCAGAGTCTCAGTGTCTCTGTGTCTCAGAGTCTCAGTGTCTCTGTGTCTTAGTGTCTCAGCGTCTCTGTGTCTCAGTGTCTCTGTGTCTCAGTGTCTAAGTGTCTCTGAGTCTCAGAGCCTCAGTGTCTCTGTGTCTCAGTATCTCTGTGTCTCTGTGTCTCTGTGTCTCAGTGTCTCAGTGTGTCTGAGTCTCAGAGTCTCAGTGTCTCTGTGTCTCAGAGTCTCAGTGTCTCTGTGTCTCAGTGTCTCAGCGTCTCTGTGTCTCTGTGTCTCAGTGTCTCAGCGTCTCTGCGTCTCTGTGTCTCAGTGTCTCTGTGTCTCAGTGTCTCAGTGTCTCTGTGTCTCAGAGTCTCAGTGTCTCTGTGTCTCAGTGTCTCAGTGTCTCTGTGTCTCTGTGCCTCAGTGTCTCAGTGTCTCTGAGTCTCAGAGTCTCAGTGTTTCTGTGTATCAGAGTCTCATTGTCTCTGTGTCTCAGTGTCTCTGTGTCTCTGTGTCTCAGTGTCACAGTGTCTCAGTGTCTCTGTGTCTCTGTGTCTCATTGTCTCAGTGTCCCTGTGTCTCAGTGTCTCTGTGTCTCTGTGTCTCTATGTCTCAGTGTCTCAGTGTCTCTGTGTCTCTGTGTCTCAGAGTCTCAGTGTCTCTGTGTCTCTGTGTCTCAGTGTCTCAGTGTCTCTGAGTCTCAGAGTCTCAGTGTCTCTGTGTCACAGAGTCTCAGTGTCTCTGTGTCTCAGTGTCTCAGCGTCTCTGTGTCTCAGCGTCTCTGCGTCTCTGCGTCTCTGTGTCTCAGTGTCGCTGTGTCTCAGAGTCTCAGTGTCTCTGTGTCACAGAGTCTCAGTGTCTCAGTGTCTCTGTGTCTCTGTGTCTCACTGTCTCAGTGTCTCTGTGTCTCAGTGTCTCTGTGTCTCTGTGTCTCAGTGTCTCTGAGTCTCTGTGTCTCAGTGTCTCTGTGTCTCAGTGTCTCAGTGTCTCTGTGTCTCATTGCCTCTGAGTCTCAGAGTCTCAGAGTCTCAGTGTCTCTGTGTCTCAGTGTCTCTGTGTCTCAGTGTCTCAGTTCTCAGTGTCTCAGTGTCTCTGTGTCTCAGTGTCTCAGTGTCTCTGAGTCTCAGAGTCTCAGTGTCTCTGTGTCTCAGAGTCTCAGTGTCTCTGTGTCTCAGAGTCTCAGTGTCTCAGTGTCTCTGTGTCTCAGTGTCTCAGGGTCTCTGTGTCTCAGTGTCTCTGTGTCTCAGTGTCTAAGTGTCTCTGAGTCTCAGAGTCTCAGTGTCTCTGTGTCTCAGTGTCTCAGTGTCTCAGTGTCTCTGAGTCTCAGAGTCTCAGTGTCTCTGTGTCTCAGTGTCTCTGTGTGTCAGTGTCTCAGCGTCTCTGTGTCTCTGTGTCTCAGTGTCTCAGCGTCTCTGCGTCTCTGTGTCTCAGTGTCTCTGTGTCTCAGAGTCTCAGGGTCTCTGTGTCTCAGTGTCTCAGCGTCTCTGTGTCTGTGTGTCTCAGTGTCTCAGCTTCTCTGTGTCTCTGTGTCTCAGTGTCTCTGTTTCTCTGTGTCTCAGTGTCTCCGTTTCTCTGAGTCTCAGAGTCTCAGTGTCTCAGTGTCTCAGTGTCTCAGTGTCTCTGTGTCTCAGTGTCTCAGTGTCTCTGAGTCTCAGAGTCTCAGAGTCTCAGTGTCACTGTGTCTCAGTGCCTCTGTGTCTCAGTGTCTCTGTGTCTCAGTGTCTCAGTTCTCAGTGTCTCAGTGTCTCTGTGTCTCAGTGTCTCAGTGTCTCAGTGACTCAGTGTCTCTGTGTCTCCATGTCTCAGTGTCTCAGTGTTTCAGTGTCTCAGAGTCTCAGAGTCTCAGAGTCTCAGTGTCTCAGTGTCTCTGTGTCTCAGTGTCTCTGAGTCTCAGAGTCTCAGAGTCTCAGTGACTCTGTGTCTCAGAGTCTCAGAGTCTCAGTGACTCTGTGTCTCAGAGTCTCAGTGTCTCTGTGTCTCTGTGTCTCAGTGTCTCAGCGTCTCTGTGTCTCAGTGTCTCAGCGACTCTGTGCCTCTGTGTCTCAGTGTCTCTGTGTCTCAGTGTCTCAGGGTCTCTGTGTCTCAGTGTCTCAGTGTCTCTGAGTCTCAGAGTCTCAGAGTCTCAGAGTCTCAGTGTCTCAGTGTCTCAGTGTCTCAGAGTCTCAGTGCCTCGGTGTCTCAGTGTCTCTGTGTCTCAGCGTCTCTGTGTCTCTGTGTCTCTGTGTCTCAGTGTCTCAGCGTCTCTGCGTCTCTGTGTCTCAGTGTCTCTGTGTCTCAGTGTCTCAGTGTCTCTGTGTCTCAGTGTCTCAGTGTCTCTGAGTCTCAGTGTCTCAGTGTGTCAGTGTCTCAGAGTCTCAGAGTCTCAGTGTCTCGGTGTCTCAGTGTCTCTGTGTCTCAGCGTCTCTGTGTCTCTGTGTCTCTGTGTCTCAGTGTCTCAGCGTCTCTGCGTCTCTGTGTCTCAGTGTCTCAGTGTCTCAGTGTCTCTGTGTCTCAGTGTCTCAGTGTCTCTGAGTCTCAGTGTCTCAGTGTGTCAGTGTCTCAGAGTCTCAGAGTCTCAGTGTCTCTGTGTCTCAGTGTCTCTGTGTCTCAGTGTCTCTGTGTCTCTGTGTCTCAGTGTCTCAGTGTCTCTGAGTCTCAGAGTCTCAGTGACTCTGTGTCTCAGAGTCTCAGTGTCTCTGTGTCTCTGTGTCTCAGTGTTTCAGCGTCTCTGTGTCTCTGTGTCTCAGTGTCTCAGCGACTCTGTGCCTCTGTGTCTCAGTGTCTCTGTGTCTCAGTGTCTCAGTGTCTCTGTGTCTCAATGTCTCAGTGTCTCTGAGTCTCAGAGTCTCAGAGTCTCAGTGTCTCAGTGTCTCCGAGTCTCAGAGTCTCAGTGTATCAGTGTCTCTGCGTCTCAGTGTCTCTGTGTCTCAGCGTCTCTGTGTCTCAGTGTCTCAGTGTCTCAGCGTCTCTGTGTCTCTGTGTCTCAGTATTTCTGTGTCTCAGTGTCTCAGTGTCTCTGATTCTCAGTGTCTCAGTGTCTCAGTGACTCAGTGTCACAGAGTCTCAGAGTCTCAGAGTCTCAGTGTCTCTGTGTCTCAGTGTCTCTGTGTCTCAGTGTCTGAGTGTCTCAGTGTCTCAGTTCTCAGTGTCTCAGTGTCTCTGTGTCTCAGTGTCTTAGTGTCTCTGAGTCTCAGAGTCTCAGTGTCTCTGTGTCTCAGAGTCTCAGTGTCTCTGTGTCTCTATGTCTCAGTGTCTCAGTGTCTCAGAGTCTCAGAGTCTCAGTGTCTCTGTGTCTCAGTGTCTCTGTGTCTCAGTGTCTCAGTGTCTCAGAGTCTCAGAGTCTCTGTGTCTCAGTGTCTCTGTGTCTCAGTGTCTCAGAGTCTCAGTGTCTCTGTGTCTCAGAGTCTCAGTGTCTCTGTGTCTCTATGTCTCAGTGTCTCAGTGTCTCTGAGTCTCAGAGTCTCAGTGTCTCTGTGCCTCAGTGTCTCAGCGTCTCTGTGTCTCTGTGTCTCAGTGTCTCCGTGTCTCAGTGTCTCTGAGTCTCAGAGTCTCAAAGTCTCAGTGTCTCAGTGTCTCAGTGTCTCAGTGCCTCAGTGTCTCAGTGCCGCTGAGTCTCAGAGTCTCAGAGTCTCAGTGTCTCAGTGTCTCTGTGTCTCAGTGTCTCTGTGTCTCAGTGTCTCAGTTCACAGTGTCTCAGTGTCTCTGTGTCTCAGTGTCTCAGTGTCTCTGAGTCTCAGAGTTTCTGTGTCTCTATGTCTCAGTGTCTCTGTGTCTCAGAGTCTCAGTGTCTATGTGTCTCTGTGTCTCAGAGTCTCAGTGCCTCAGTGTCTCTGAGTCTCAGAGTCTCAGTGGCTCAGTGGCTCAGTGTCTCTGTGTCTCAGTGTCTCAGTGTCTCTGTGTCTCAGTGTCTCTGTGTCTCAGTGTCTAAGTGTCTCTGAGTCTCAGAGTCTCAGTGTCTCTGTGTCTCTGTGTCTCAGTGTCTCAGTGTCTCTGAGTCTCAGAGTCTCAGTGTCTCTGTGTCTCAGAGTCTCAGTGTCTCTGTGTGTCAGTGTCTCAGCGTCTCTGTGTCTCTGTGTCTCAGTGTCTCAGCGTCTCTGCGTCTCTGTGTCTCAGTGTCTCTGTGTCTCAGTGTCTCAGTGTCTCAGAGTCTCAGTGTCTCTGTGTCTCAGAGTCTCAGTGTCTCTGTGTCTCAGCGTCTCAGCGTCTCTGTGTCTGTGTGTCTCAGTGTCTCAGCGTCTCTGTGTCTCTGTGTCTCAGTGTCTCTGTGTCACAGTGTCTCTGTGTCTCAGTGTCTCTGTGTCACAGTGTCTCTGTGTCTCAGTGTCTCAGTGTCTCTGAGTCTCAGAGTCTCAGTGTCTCAGTGTCTCAGTGTCTCTGTGTCTCAGTGTCTCAGTGTCTCTGAGTCTCAGAGTCTCAGTGTCACTGTGTCTCAGTGTCTCTGTGTCTCAGTGTCTCTGTGTCTCAGTGTCTCAGTTCTCAGTGTCTCAGTGTCTCTGAGTCTCAGAGTCTCAGTGTCTCTGTGTCTCTGTGTCTCAGAGTCTCAGTGTCTCTGTGTCTCTATGTCTCAGTGTCTCAGTGTCTCCGAGTGTCAGAGTCTCAGTGTCTCTGTGTCTCAGAGTCTCAGTGTCTCTGTGTGTCAGTGTCTCAGCGTCTCTGTGTCTCTGTGTCTCAGTGTCTCAGTGACTCTGTGTCTCAGTGTCTCTGTGTCTCTGTGTCTCAGTGTCTCAGTGTCTCTGAGTCTCAGTGTCTCTGTGTCTCAGTGTCTCTGTGTCTCAGTGTCTCTGTGTCTCTGTGTCTCAGTGTCTCAGTGTCTCTGAGTCTCAGAGTCTCAGTGTCTCTGTGTCTCAGAGTCTCAGTGTCTTTGTGTCTCAGTGTCTCAGCGTCTCTGGGTCTCTGTGTCTCAGTGTTTCAGCGTCTCTGCGTCTCTGTGTCTCAGTGTCTCTGTGTCTCAGAGTCTCAGTGTCTCGGTGTCTCAGAGTCTCAGTGTCTTTGTGTCTCAGTGTCTCAGCGTCTCTGGGTCTCTGTGTCTCAGTGTTTCAGCGTCTCTGTGTCTCAGTGTCTCAGTGTCTCTGTGTCTCAGAGTCTCAGTGTCTCTGTGTCTCAGAGTCTCAGTGTCTCTGTGTCTCAGAGTCTCAGTGGCTCTGTGTCTTAGTGTCTCAGCGTCTCTGTGTCTCAGTGTCTCTGTGTCTCAGTGTCTAAGTGTCTCTGAGTCTCAGAGTCTCAGTGTCTCTGTGTCTCAAAATCTCTGTGTCTCTGTGTCTCTGTGTCTCAGTGTCTCAGTGTGTCTGAGTCTCAGAGTCTCAGTGTCTCTGTGTCTCAGAGTCTCGGTGTCTCTGTGTCTCAGTGTCTCAGCGTCTCTGTGTCTCTGTGTCTCAGTGTCTCAGCGTCTCTGCGTCTCTGTGTCTCAGTGTCTCTGTGTCTCAGAGAATCAGTGTCTCTGTGTCTCAGTGTCTCTGTGTCTCTGTGTCTCAGTGTCTCAGTGTCTCTGAGTCTCAGAGTCTCAGTGTTTCTGTGTATCAGAGTCTCATTGTCTCTGTGTCTCAGTGTCTCTAAGTCTCAGAGTGTCAGTGTCTCTGTGTCTCAGAGTCTCAGTGTCTCTGTGTCCCTGTGTCTCAGTGTCTCAGTGTCTCTGAGTCTCAGAGTCTCAGTGTCTCTGTGTCTCAGAGTCTCAGTGTCTCTGTGTCTCAGTGTCTCATCGTCTCTGTGTCTCAGTGTCTCAGCGTCTCTGCGTCTCTGCGTCTCTGTGTCTCTGTGTCTCAGTGTCTCTGTGTCTCAGAGTCTCAGTGTCTCTGTGTCACAGAGTCTCAGTGTCTCAGTGTCTCAGTGTCTCTGAGTCTCAGAGTCTCAGAGTATCAGAGTCTCAAAGTCTCAGTGTCTCAGTGTCTGAGTGTCTCAGTGTCTCAGTGCCTCTGAGTCTCAGAGTCTCAGTGTCTCAGTGTCTCAGTGTCTCTGTGTCTCAGTGTCTCAGTTCTCAGTGTCTCAGTGTCTCTGTGTCTCAGTGTCTCAGTGTCTCTGAGTCTCAGAGTCTCAGTGTCTCTGTGTCTCAGAGTCTCAGTGTCTCTGTGTCTCAGAGTCTCAGTGTCTCAGTGTCTCTGTTTCTCAGTGTCTCAGGGTCTCTGTGTCTCAGTGTCTCTGTGTCTCAGTGTCTAAGTGTCTCTGAGTCTCAGAGTCTCAGTGTCTCAGTGTCTCTGTGTCTCTGTGTCTCTGTGTCTCAGTGTCTCAGTGTCTCTGAGTCTCAGAGTCTCAGTGTCTCTGTGTCTCAGTGTCTCTGTGTGTCAGTGTCTCAGCGTCTCTGTGTCTCTGTGTCTCAGTGTCTCTGCGTCTCTGCGTCTCTGTGTCTCAGTGTCTCTGTGTCTCAGAGTCTCAGTGTCTCTGTGTCTCAGTGTCTCAGCGTCTCTGTGTCTGTGTGTCTCAGTGTCTCAGCTTCTCTGTGTCTCTGTGTCTCAGTGTCTCTGTTTCTCTGTGTCTCAGTGCCTCCGTTTATCTGAGTATCAGAGTCTCAGTGTCTCAGTGTCTCAGTGTCTCTGTGTCTCAGTGTCTCAGTGTCTCTGAGTCTCAGAGTCTCAGAGTCTCAGTGTCACTGTGTCTCAGTGCCTCTGTGTCTCAGTGTCTCTCTGTCTCAGTGTCTCAGTTCTCAGTGTCTCAGTGTCTCTGTGTCTCAGTGTCTCAGTGTCTCAGTGACTCAGTGTCTCTGTGTCTCCATGTCTCAGTGTCTCAGTGTTTCAGTGTCTCTGAGTCTCAGAGTCTCAGAGTCTCAGTGTCTCAGTGTCTCAGTGTCTCTGTGTCTCAGTGTCTCAGTGTCTCTGTGTCTCAGAGTCTCAGTGTCTCTGTGTCTCAGAGTCTCAGTGGCTCTGTGTCTTAGTGTCTCAGCGTCTCTGTGTCTCAGTGTCTCTGTGTCTCACTGTCTAAGTGTCTCTGAGTCTCAGAGTCTCAGTGTCTCTGTGTCTCAAAATCTCTGTGTCTCTGTGTCTCTGTGTCTCAGTGTCTCAGTCTGTCTGAGTCTCAGAGTCTCAGTGTCTCTGTGTCTCAGAGTCTCGGTGTCTCTGTGTCTCAGTGTCTCAGCGTCTCTGTGTCTCTGTGTCTCAGTGTCTCAGCGTCTCTGCGTCTCTGTGTCTCAGTGTCTCTGTGTCTCAGAGTCTCAGTGTCTCTGTGTCTCAGAGTCTCAGTGTCTCTGTGTCTCAGTGTCTCAGTGTCTCTATGTCTCAGAGTCTCAGTGTCTCTGTGTCTCAGAGTCTCAGTGTCTCTGTGTCTCTATGTCTCAGTGTCTCAGTGTCTCAGTGTCTCTGAATCTCAGAGTCTCAGAGTCTCAGTGTCTCAGTGTCTCTGTGTCTCAGTGTCTCAGTGTCTCTGAGTCTCAGAGTCTCAAAGTCTCAGTGTCTCAGTGTCTCAGTGTCTCAGTGCCTATGAGTCTCAGAGTCTCAGAGTCTCAGTGTCACTGTGTCTCAGTGCCTCTGTGTCTCAGTGTCTCTGTGTCTCTGTGTCTCAGTGTCTCAGTGTCTCTGAGTCTCAGAGTCTCAGAGTCTCAGTGACTCTGTGTCTCAGAGTCTCAGAGTCTCAGTGACTCTGTGTCTCAGAGTCTCAGTGTCTCTGTGTCTCTGT
This sequence comes from Carcharhinus amblyrhynchos, assembly GCF_965287045.1. Taxonomy (NCBI): domain Eukaryota; kingdom Metazoa; phylum Chordata; class Chondrichthyes; order Carcharhiniformes; family Carcharhinidae; genus Carcharhinus; species Carcharhinus amblyrhynchos. The sequence goes on along the minus strand of NW_027649903.1, from coordinate 352,913 downwards.
GTCTCAGTGTCTCAGCGTCTCAGTGTCTCAGTGTCTCTGTGTCTCAGTGTCTCAGTGTCTCAGTGTCTCCGAGTCTCAGAGTCTCAGTGTCTCAGTGTCTCTGCGTCTCAGTGTCTCTGTGTCTCAGTGTCTCAGTGTCTCTGAGTCTCTGAGTCTCAGAGTCTCAGTGACTCTGTGTCTCAGAGTCTCAGAGTCTCAGTGACTCTGTGTCTCAGAGTCTCTGTGTCTCTGTGTCTCAGTGTCTCAGCGTCTCTTTGTCTCTGTGTCTCAGTGTCTCAGCGACTCTGTGCCTCTGTGTCTCAGTGTCTCTGTGTCTCAGTGTCTCTGGGTCTCTGTGTCTCAGTGTCTCAGTGTCTCTGAGTCTCAGAGTCTCAGAGTCTCAGAGTCTCAGTGTCTCAGTGTCTCAGAGTCTCAGAGTCTCAGTGTCTCGGTGTCTCAGTGTCTCTGTGTCTCAGTGTCTCTGTGTCTCAGCGTCTCTGTGTCTCAGTGTCTCAGTGTCTCAGCGTCTCTGTGTCCCTGTGTCTCAGTGTCTCTGTGTCTCAGTGTCTCAGTGTCTCTGTGTCTCAGTGTCTCAGTGTCTCAGTGTCTCAGTGTCTCAGTGTCTCAGAGTCTCAGAGTCTCAGTGTCTCTGTGTCTCAGTGTCTCTGTGTCTCAGTGTCTCTGAGTCTCAGAGTCTCAGTGACTCTGTGTCTCAGAGTCTCAGTGTCTCTGTGTCTCTGTGTCTCAGTGTTTCAGCGTCTCTGTGTCTCTGTGTCTCAGTGTCTCAGCGACTCTGTGCCTCTGTGTCTCAGTGTCTCTGTGTCTCAGTGTCTCAGTGTCTCTGTGTCTCAGTGTCTCAGTGTCTCTGAGTCTCAGAGTCTCAGAGTCTCAGTGTCTCAGTGTCTCCGAGTCTCAGAGTCTCAGTGTCTCAGTGTCTCTGCGTCTCAGTGTCTCTGTGTCTCAGCGTCTCTGTGTCTCTGTGTCTCAGTGTCTCAGTGTCTCAGCGTCTCTGTGTCTCTGTGTCTCAGTGTTTCTGTGTCTCAGTGTCTCAGTGTCTCTGAGTCTCAGTGTCTCAGTGTCTCAGTGACTCAGTGTCTCAGAGTCTCAGAGTCTCAGTGTCTCTGTGTCTCAGTGTCTCTGTGTCTCAGTGTCTGAGTGTCTCAGTGTCTCAGTTCTCAGTGTCTCAGTGTCTCTGTGTCTCTGTGTCTTAGTGTCTCTGAGTCTCAGAGTCTCAGTGTCTCTGTGTCTCAGAGTCTCAGTGTCTCTGTGTCTCTATGTCTCAGTGTCTCAGTGTCTCAGAGTCTCAGTGTCTCAGTGTCTCAGTGTCTCAGTGTCTCTGTGTCTCAGTGTCTCAGGTTCTCAGAGTCTCAGAGTCTCTGTGTCTCAGTGTCTCTGTGTCTCAGTGTCTCAGAGTCTCAGTGTCTCTGTGTCTCAGTGTCTCTGTGTCTCTATGTCTCAGTGTCTCAGTGTCTCTGAGTCTCAGAGTCTCAGTGTCTCTGTGCCTCAGTGTCTCAGCGTCTCTGTGTCTCTGTGTCTCAGTGTCTCCGTGTCTCAGTGTCTCTGAGTCTCAGAGTCTCAAAGTCTCAGTGTCTCAGTGTCTCAGTGTCTCAGTGCCTCAGTGTCTCAGTGCCGCTGAGTCTCAGAGTCTCAGAGTCTCAGTGTCTCAGTGTCTCTGTGTCTCAGTGTCTCTGTGTCTCAGTGTCTCAGTGTCTCTGAGTCTCAGAGTTTCTGTGTCTCTATGTCTCAGTGTCTCAGTGTCTCTGTGTCTCAGAGTCTCAGTGTCTATGTGTCTCTATGTCTCAGAGTCTCAGTGCCTCAGTGTCTCTGAGTCTCAGAGTCTCAGTGTCTCAGTGGCTCAGTGTCTCTGTGTCTCAGTGTCAGTGTCTCTGTGTCTCAGTGTCTCTGTGTCTCAGTGTCTAAGTGTCTCTGAGTCTCAGAGTCTCAGTGTCTCTGTGTCTCAGAGTCTCAGTGTCTTTGTGTCTCAGTGTCTCAGAGTCTCTGGGTCTCTGTGTCTCAGTGTTTCAGCGTCTCTGCGTCTCTGTGTCTCAGTGTCTCTGTGTCTCAGAGTCTCAGTGTCTCTGTGTCTCAGAGTCTCAGTGTCTTTGTGTCTCAGTGCCTCAGCGTCTCTGGGTCTCTGTGTCTCAGTGTTTCAGCGTCTCTGCGTCTCTGTGTCTCAGTGTCTCTGTGTCTCAGTGTCTCAGTGTCTCTGTGTCTCAGAGTCTCAGTGTCTCTGTGTCTCAGAGTCTCAGTGTCTCTGTGTCTCAGAGTCTCAGTGTCTCTGTGTCTTAGTGTCTCAGCGTCTCTGTGTCTCAGTGTCTCTGTGTCTCAGTGTCTAAGTGTCTCTGAGTCTCAGAGCCTCAGTGTCTCTGTGTCTCAGTATCTCTGTGTCTCTGTGTCTCTGTGTCTCAGTGTCTCAGTGTGTCTGAGTCTCAGAGTCTCAGTGTCTCTGTGTCTCAGAGTCTCAGTGTCTCTGTGTCTCAGTGTCTCAGCGTCTCTGTGTCTCTGTGTCTCAGTGTCTCAGCGTCTCTGCGTCTCTTTGTCTCAGTGTCTCTGTGTCTCAGTGTCTCAGTGTCTCTGTGTCTCAGAGTCTCAGTGTCTCTGTGTCTCAGTGTCTCAGTGTCTCTGTGTCTCTGTGCCTCAGTGTCTCAGTGTCTCTGAGTCTCAGAGTCTCAGTGTTTCTGTGTATCAGAGTCTCATTGTCTCTGTGTCTCAGTGTCTCTAAGTCTCAGAGTGTCAGTGTCTCTGTGTCTCAGTGTCTCAGCGTCTCTGCGTCTCTTTGTCTCAGTGTCTCTGTGTCTCAGTGTCTCAGTGTCTCTGTGTCTCAGAGTCTCAGTGTCTCTGTGTCTCAGTGTCTCAGTGTCTCTGTGTCTCTGTGCCTCAGTGTCTCAGTGTCTCTGAGTCTCAGAGTCTCAGTGTTTCTGTGTATCAGAGTCTCATTGTCTCTGTGTCTCAGTGTCTCTAAGTCTCAGAGTGTCAGTGTCTCTGTGTCTCAGTGTCTCAGTGTCTCTGTGTCTCTGTGCCTCAGTGTCTCAGTGTCTCTGAGTCTCAGAGTCTCAGTGTTTCTGTGTATCAGAGTCTCATTGTCTCTGTGTCTCAGTGTCTCTGTGTCTCAGTGTCTCAGTGTCTCTGAGTCTCAGAGTCTCAGTGTCTCTGTGTCTCAGAGTCTCAGTGTCTCTGTGTCTCAGTGTCTCAGCGTCTCTGTGTCTCAGCGTCTCTGCGTCTCTGCGTCTCTGTGTCTCTGTGTCTCAGTGTCGCTGTGTCTCAGAGTCTCAGTGTCTCTGTGTCACAGAGTCTCAGTGTCTCAGTGTCTCAGTGTCTCAGTGTCTCTGAGTCTCAGAGAATCAGAGTCTCAAAGTCTCAGTGTCTCAGTGTCTGAGTGTCTCAGTGTCTCAGTGTCTCAGTGCCTCTGAGTCTCAGAGTCTCAGAGTCTCAGTGTCTCTGTGTCTCAGTGTCTCTGTGTCTCAGTGTCTCTGTGTCTCAGTGTCTCAGTTCTCAGTGTCTCAGTGTCTCTGTGTCTCAGTGTCTCAGTGTCTCTGAGTCTCAGAGTCTCAGTGTCTCTGTGTCTCAGAGTCTCAGTGTCTCTGTGTCTTAGAGTCTCAGTGTCTCAGTGTCTCTGTGTCTCAGTGTCTCAGGGTCTCTGTGTCTCAGTGTCTCTGTGTCTCAGTGTCTAAGTGTCTCTGAGTCTCAGAGTCTCAGTGTCTCTGTGTCTCAGTGTCTCTGTGTCTCAGTGTCTCAGTGTCTCAGTGTCTCAGTGTCTCTGAGTCTCAGAGTCTCAGTGTCTCTGTGTCTCAGTGTCTCTGTGTGTCAGTGTCTCAGCGTCTCTGTGTCTCAGTGTCTCAGCGTCTCTGCGTCTCTGTGTCTCAGTGTCTCTGTGTCTCAGAGTCTCAGGGTCTCTGTGTCTCAGTGTCTCAGCGTCTCTGTGTCTGTGTGTCTCAGTGTCTCAGCTTCTCTGTGTCTCTGTGTCTCAGTGTCTCTGTTTCTCTGTGTCTCAGTGTCTCCGTTTCTCTGAGTCTCAGAGTCTCAGTGTCTCAGTGTCTCAGTGTCTCTGTGTCTCAGAGTCTCTGTGTCTCTGTGTCTCAGTGTCTCAGTGTCTCTGAGTCTCAGAGTCTCAGTGTCTCTGTGTCTCAGAGTCTCAGTGTCTCTGTGTCTCAGTGTCTCAGCGTCTCTGTGTCTCAGTGTCTCAGCGTCTCTGCGTCTCTGCGTCTCTGTGTCTCTGTGTCTCAGTGTCTCTGTGTCTCAGAGTCTCAGTGTCTCTGTGTCACAGAGTCTCAGTGTCTCAGTGTCTCAGTGTCTCTGAGTCTCAGAGTCTCAGAGTATCAGAGTCTCAAAGTCTCAGTGTCTCAGTGTCTGAGTGTCTCAGTGTCTCAGTGTCTCAGTGCCTCTGAGTCTCAGAGTCTCAGTGTCTCTGTGTCTCAGTGTCTCAGTGTCTCTGTGTCTCAGTGTCTCAGTTCTCAGTGTCTCAGTGTCTCTGTGTCTCAGTGTCTCAGTGTCTCTGAGTCTCAGAGTCTCAGTGTCTCTGTGTCTCAGAGTCTCAGTGTCTCTGTGTCTCAGAGTCTCAGTGTCTCAGTGTCTCTGTTTCTCAGTGTCTCAGGGTCTCTGTGTCTCAGTGTCTCTGTGTCTCAGTGTCTAAGTGTCTCTGAGTCTCAGAGTCTCAGTGTCTCAGTGTCTCTGTGTCTCTGTGTCTCTGTGTCTCAGTGTCTCAGTGTCTCTGAGTCTCAGAGTCTCAGTGTCTCTGTGTCTCAGTGTCTCTGTTTGTCAGTGTCTCAGCGTCTCTGTGTCTCTGTGTCTCAGTGTCTCTGCGTCTCTGCGTCTCTGTGTCTCAGTGTCTCTGTGTCTCAGAGTCTCAGCGTCTCTGTGTCTGTGTGTCTCAGTGTCTCAGCTTCTCTGTGTCTCCATGTCTCTGTGTCTCAGTGTTTCAGTGTCTCTGAGTCTCAGAGTCTCAGAGTCTCAGTGTCTCAGTGTCTCAGTGGCTCTGTGTCTCAGTGTCTCTGTGTCTCTGAGTCTCAGAGTCTCAGTGTCTCTGTGTCTCAGAGTCTCAGTGTCTCTGTGTCTCTATGTCTCAGTGTCTCAGTGTCTCAGTGTCTCTGAATCTCAGAGTCTCAGAGTCTCAGTGTCTCAGTGTCTCTGTGTCTCAGTGTCTCAGTGTCTCTGAGTCTCAGAGTCTCAAAGTCTCAGTGTCTCAGTGTCTCAGTGTCTCAGTGCCTATGAGTCTCAGAGTCTCAGAGTCTCAGTGTCACTGTGTCTCAGTGCCTCTGTGTCTCAGTGTCTCTGTGTCTCTGTGTCTCAGTGTCTCAGTGTCTCTGAGTCTCAGAGTCTCAGAGTCTCAGTGACTCTGTGTCTCAGAGTCTCAGAGTCTCAGTGACTCTGTGTCTCAGAGTCTCAGTGTCTCTGTGTCTCTGTGTCTCAGTGTCTCAGCGTCTCAGTGTCTCAGTGTCTCTGTGTCTCAGTGTCTCAGTGTCTCTGAGTCTCAGAGTCTCAGAGTCTCAGTGTCTCAGTGTCTCAGTGTCTCCGAGTCTCAGAGTCTCAGTGTCTCAGTGTCTCTGCGTCTCAGTGTCTCTGTGTCTCAGTGTCTCAGTGTCTCTGAGTCTCAGAGTCTCAGAGTCTCAGTGACTCTGTGTCTCAGAGTCTCAGAGTCTCAGTGACTCTGTGTCTCAGAGTCTCAGTGTCTCTGTGTCTCTGTGTCTCAGTGTCTCAGCGTCTCTTTGTCTCTGTGTCTCAGTGTCTCAGCGACTCTGTGCCTCTGTGTCTCAGTGTCTCTGTGTCTCAGTGTCTCTGGGTCTCTGTGTCTCAGTGTCTCAGTGTCTCTGAGTCTCAGAGTCTCAGAGTCTCAGAGTCTCAGTGTCTCAGAGTCTCAGAGTCTCAGTGTCTCGGTGTCTCAGTGTCTCTGTGTCTCAGTGTCTCTGTGTCTCAGCGTCTCTGTGTCTCAGTGTCTCAGTGTCTCAGCGTCTCTGTGTCTCAGTGTCTCAGTGTCTCAGTGTCTCTGTGTCTCAGTGTCACAGTGTCTCTGAGTCTCAGTGTCTCAGTGTCTCAGAGTCTCAGAGTCTCAGTGTCTCTGTGTCTCAGTGTCTCTGTGTCTCAGTGTCTCTGTGTCTCAGTGTCTCTGAGTCTCAGAGTCTCAGTGACTCTGTGTCTCAGAGTCTCAGTGTCTCTGTGTCTCTGTGTCTCAGAGTTTCAGCGTCTCTGTGTCTCTGTGTCTCAGTGTCTCAGCGACTCTGTGCCTCTGTGTCTCAGTGTCTCTGTGTCTCAGTGTCTCAGTGTCTCTGTGTCTCAGTGTCTCAGTGTCTCTGAGTCTCAGAGTCTCAGAGTCTCAGTGTCTCAGTGTCTCAGTGTCTCCGAGTCTCAGAGTCTCAGTGTCTCAGTGTCTCTGCGTCTCAGTGTCTCTGTGTCTCAGCGTCTCTGTGTCTCTGTGTCTCAGTGTCTCAGTGTCTCAGCGTCTCTGTGTCTCTGTGTCTCAGTGTTTCTGTGTCTCAGTGTCTCAGTGTCTCTGAGTCTCAGTGTCTCAGTGTCTCAGTGACTCAGTGTCTCAGAGTCTCAGAGTCTCAGTGTCTCTGTGTCTCAGTGTCTCTGTGTCTCAGTGTCTGAGTGTCTCAGTGTCTCAGTTCTCAGTGTCTCAGTGTCTCTGTGTCTCTGTGTCTTAGTGTCTCTGAGTCTCAGAGTCTCAGTGTCTCTGTGTCTCAGAGTCTCAGTGTCTCTGTGTCTCTATGTCTCAGTGTCTCAGTGTCTCAGAGTCTCAGTGTCTCTGTGTCTCAGTGTCTCAGTGTCTCTGTGTCTCAGTGTCTCAGGTTCTCAGAGTCTCAGAGTCTCTGTGTCTCAGTGTCTCTGTGTCTCAGTGTCTCAGAGTCTCAGTGTCTCTGTGTCTCAGTTTCTCTGTGTCTCTATGTCTCAGTGTCTCAGTGTCTCGGAGTCTCAGAGTCTCAGTGTCTCTGTGCCTCAGTGTCTCAGCGTCTCTGTGTCTCTGTGTCTCAGTGTCTCCGTGTCTCCGTGTCTCAGTGTCTCTGAGTCTCAGAGTCTCAAAGTCTCAGTGTCTCAGTGTCTCAGTGTCTCAGTGCCTCAGTGTCTCAGTGCCGCTGAGTCTCAGAGTCTCAGAGTCTCAGTGTCTCAGTGTCTCTGTGTCTCAGTGTCTCTGTGTCTCAGTGACTCAGCTCACAGTGTCTCAGTGTCTCTGTGTCTCAGTGTCTCAGTGTCTCTGAGTCTCAGAGTTTCTGTGTCTCTATGTCTCAGTGTCTCAGTGTCTCTGTGTCTCAGAGTCTCAGTGTCTATGTGTCTCTATGTCTCAGAGTCTCAGTGCCTCAGTGTCTCTGAGTCTCAGAGTCTCAGTGTCTCAGTGGCTCAGTGGCTCAGTGTCTCTGTGTCTCAGTGTCTCAGTGTCTCTGTGTCTCAGTGTCTCTGTGTCTCAGTGTCTAAGTGTCTCTGAGTCTCAGAGTCTCAGTGTCTCTGTGTCTCTGTGTCTCAGTGTCTCTGAGTCTCAGAGTCTCAGTGTCTCTGTGTCTCAGAGTCTCAGTGTCTCTGTGTGTCAGTGTCTCAGCGTCTCTGTGTCTCTGTGTCTCAGCGTCTCTGCGTCTCTGTGTCTCAGTGTCTCTGTGTCTCAGTGTCTCAGTGTCTCAGAGTCTCAGTGTCTCTGTGTCTCAGAGTCTCAGTGTCTCTGTGTCTCAGTGTCTCAGCGTCTCTGTGTCTGTGTGTCTCAGTGTCTCAGCGTCTCTGTGTCTCTGTGTCTCAGTGTCTCTGTGTCACAGTGTCTCTGTGTCTCAGTGTCTCTGTGTCACAGTGTCTCTGTGTCTCAGTGTCTCAGTGTCTCTGAGTCTCAGAGTCTCAGTGTCTCAGTGTCTCAGTGTCTCAGTGTCTCAGTGTCTCAGTGTCTCTGAGTCTCAGAGTCTCCGAGTCTCAGTGTCACTGTGTCTCAGTGTCTCTGTGTCTCAGTGTCTCAGTTCTCAGTGTCTCAGTGTCTCAGTGTCTCAGAGTCTCTGAGTCTCAGAGTCTCAGTGCCTCTGTGTCTCTGTGTCTCAGAGTCTCAGTGTCTCTGTGTCTCTATGTCTCAGTGTCTCAGTGTCTCCGAGTCACAGAGTCTCAGTGCCTCTGTGTCTCAGAGTCTCAGTGTCTCTGTGTGTCAGTGTCTCAGCGTCTCTGTGTCTCTGTGTCTCAGTGTCTCAGTGACTCTGTGTCTCTGTGTCTCAGTGTCTCAGTGTCTCTGAGTCTCAGTGTCTCTGTGTCTCAGTGTCTCTGTGTCTCTGTGTCTCTGTGTCTCAGTGTCTCAGTGTCTCTGAGTCTCAGAGTCTCAGTGTCTCTGTGTCTCAGAGTCTCAGTGTCTTTGTGTCTCAGTGTCTCAGCGTCTCTGGGTCTCTGTGTCTCAGTGTTTCAGCGTCTCTGCGTCTCTGTGTCTCAGTGTCTCTGTGTCTCAGAGTCTCAGTGTCTCTGTGTCTCAGAGTCTCAGTGTCTTTGTGTCTCAGTGCCTCAGCGTCTCAGTGTCTCTGTGTCTTAGTGTCTCAGCGTCTCTGTGTCTCAGTGTCTCTGTGTCTCAGTGTCTAAGTGTCTCTGAGTCTCAGAGCCTCAGTGTCTCTGTGTCTCAGTATCTCTGTGTCTCTGTGTCTCTGTGTCTCAGTGTCTCAGTGTGTCTGAGTCTCAGAGTCTCAGTGTCTCTGTGTCTCACAGTCTCAGTGTCTCTGTGTCTCAGTGTCTCAGCGTCTCTGTGTCTCTGTGTCTCAGTGTCTCAGCGTCTCTGCGTCTCTGTGTCTCAGTGTCTCTGTGTCTCAGTGTCTCAGTGTCTCTGTGTCTCAGAGTCTCAGTGTCTCTGTGTCTCAGTGTCTCAGTGTCTCTGTGTCTCAGTGTCTCAGCGTCTCTGTGTCTCTGTGTCTCAGTGTCTCAGCGTCTCTGCGTCTCTGTGTCTCAGTGTCTCTGTGTCTCAGTGTCTCAGTGTCTCTGTGTCTCAGTGTCTCAGTGTCTCTGAGTCTCAGAGTCTCAGTGTTTCTGTGTATCAGAGTCTCATTGTCTCTGTGTCTCAGTGTCTCTAAGTCTCAGAGTGTCAGTGTCTCTGAGTCTCAGAGTCTCAGTGTCTCTGTGTCTCAGAGTCTCAGTGTCTCTGTGTCTCAGAGTCTCAGTGTCTCAGTGTCTCTGTGTCTCAGTGTCTCAGGGTCTCTGTGTCTCAGTGTCTCTGTGTCTCAGTGTCTAAGTGTCTCTGAGTCTCAGAGTCTAAGTGTCTCTGTGTCTCAGTGTCTCTGTGTCTCAGTGTCTCAGTGTCTCAGTGTCTCAGTGTCTCTGAGTCTCAGAGTCTCAGTGTCTCTGTGTCTCAGTGTGTCTGTTTGTCAGTGTCTCAGCGTCTCTGTGTCTCTGTGTCTCAGTGTCTCAGCGTCTCTGCGTCTCTGTGTCTCAGTGTCTCTGTGTCTCAGAGTCTCAGGGTCTCTGTGTCTCAGTGTCTCAGCGTCTCTGTGTCTGTGTGTCTCAGTGTCTCAGCTTCTCTGTGTCTCTGTGTCTCAGTGTCTCTGTTTCTCTGTGTCTCAGTGTCTCCGTTTCTCTGAGTCTCAGAGTCTCAGTGTCTCAGTGTCTCAGTGTCTCTGTGTCTCAGTGTCTCAGTGTCTCTGAGTCTCAGAGTCTCAGAGTCTCAGTGTCACTGTGTCTCAGTGCCTCTGTGTCTCAGTGTCTCTGTGTCTCAGTGTCTCAGTTCTCAGTGTCTCAGTGTCTCTGTGTCTCAGTGTCTCAGTGTCTCAGTGACTCAGTGTCTCTGTGTCTCCATGTCTCAGTGTCTCAGTGTTTCAGTGTCTCTGAGTCTCAGAGTCTCAGAGTCTCAGAGTCTCAGTGTCTCAGTGTCTCTGTGTCTCAGTGTCTCAGTGTCTCTGAGTCTCAGAGTCTCAAAGTCTCAGTGTCTCAGTGTCTTAGTGTCTCAGTGCCTATGAGTCTCAGAGTCTCAGAGTCTCAGTGTCACTGTGTCTCAGTGCCTCTGTGTCTCAGTGTCTCTGTGTCTCTGTGTCTCAGTGTCTCAGTGTCTCTGAGTCTCAGAGTCTCAGAGTCTCAGTGACTCTGTGTCTCAGAGTCTCAGAGTCTCAGTGACTCTGTGTCTCAGAGTCTCAGTGTCTCTGTGTCTCTGTGTCTCAGTGTCTCAGCGTCTCTGTGTCTCTGTGTCTCAGCGACTCTGTGCCTCTGTGTCTCAGTGTCTCTGTGTCTCAGTGTCTCAGGGTCTCTGTGTCTCAGTGTCTCAGTGTCTCTGAGTCTCAGAGTCTCAGAGTCTCAGAGTCTCAGAGTCTCAGTGTCTCAGTGTCTCAGAGTCTCAGAGTCTCAGTGTCTCGGTGTCTCAGTGTCTCTGTGTCTCAGTGTCTCTGTGTCTCAGCGTCGCTGTGTCTCTGTGTCTCAGTGTCTCAGTGTCTCAGCGTCTCTGTGTCTCTGTGTCTCAGTGTCTCTGTGTCTCAGTGTCTCAGTGTCTCTGTGTCTCAGTGTCTCAGTGTCTCTGAGTCTCAGTGTCTCAGTGTCTCAGAGTCTCAGAGTCTCAGTGTCTCTGTGTCTCAGTGTCTCTGTGTCTCAGTGTCTCTGTGTCTCTGTGTCTCAGTGTCTCTGTGTCTCTGATTCTCAGAGTCTCAGTGACTCTGTGTCTCAGAGTCTCAGTGTCTCTGTGTCTCTGTGTCTCAGTGTTTCAGCGTCTCTGTGTCTCTGTGTCTCAGTGTCTCAGCGACTCTGTGCCTCTGTGTCTCAGTGTCTCTGTGTCTCAGTGTCTCAGTGTCTCTGTGTCTCAGTGTCTCAGTGTCTCTGAGTCTCAGAGTCTCAGAGTCTCAGTGTCTCAGTGTCTCAGAGTCTCCGAGTCTCAGAGTCTCAGTGTTTCAGTGTCTCTGCGTCTCAGTGTCTCTGTGTCTCAGCTTCTCTGTGTCTCTGTGTCTCAGTGTCTCAGAGTCTCTGTGTCTCTATGTCTCAGTGTTTCTGTGTCTCAGTGTCTCAGTGTCTCTGAGTCTCAGTGTCTCAGTGTCTCAGTGACTCAGTGTCTCAGAGTCACAGAGTCTCAGTGTCTCTGTGTCTCAGTGTCTCTGTGTCTCAGTGTATGAGTGTCTCAGTGTTTCAGTTCTCAGTGTCTCAGTGTCTCTGTGTCTCAGTGTCTTAGTGTCTCTGAGTCTCAGAGTCTCAGTGTCTCTGTGTCTCTATGTCTCAGTGTCTCAGTGTCTCAGAGTCTCAGAGTCTCAGTGTCTCTGTGTCTCAGTGTCTCAGTGTCTCTGTGTCTCAGTGTCTCAGTGTCTCAGAGTCTCTGTGTCTCAGTGTCTCTGTGTCTCAGTGTCTCAGAGTCTCAGTGTCTCAGAGTCTCAGTGTCTCTGTGTCTCAGAGTCTCAGTGTCTCTGTGTCTCTATGTCTCAGTGTCTCAATGTCTCTGAGTCTCAGAGTCTCAGTGTCTCTGTGCCTCAGTGTCTCAGCGTCTCTGTGTCTCTGTGTCTCAGTGTCTCCGTGTCTCAGTGTCTCTGAGTCTCAGAGTCTCAAAGTCTCAGTGTCTCAGTGTCTCAGTGTCTCAGTGCCTCAGTGTCTCAGTGCCGCTGAGTCTCAGTGCCGCTGAGTCTCAGAGTCTCAGAGTCTCAGTGTCTCAGTGTCTCTGTGTCTCAGTGTCTCTGTGTCTCAGTGTCTCAGTTCACAGTGTCTCAGTGTCTCTGTGTCTCAGTGTCTCAGAGTCTCAGAGTTTCTGTGTCTCTATGTCTCAGTGTCTCAGTGTCTCTGTGTCTCAGAGTCTCAGTGTCTATGTGTCGCTATGTCTCAGAGTCTCAGTGCCTCAGTGTCTCTGAGTCTCAGAGTCTCAGTGTCTCAGTGGCTCAGTGGCTCAGTGTCTCTGTGTCTCAGTGTCTCTGTGTCTCAGTGTCTCTGTGTCTCAGTGTCTAAGTGTCTCTGAGTCTCAGAGTCTCAGTGTCTCTGTGTCTCTGTGTCTCAGTGTCTCAGTGTCTCTGAGTCTCAGAGTCTCAGTGTCTCTGTGTCTCAGAGTCTCAGTGTCTCTGTGTGTCAGTGTCTCAGCGTCTCTGTGTCTCTGTGTCTCAGTGTCTCAGCGTCTCTGCGTCTCTGTGTCTCAGTGTCTCTGTGTCTCAGTGTCTCAGTGTCTCAGAGTCTCAGTGTCTCTGTGTCTCAGAGTCTCAGTGTCTCTGTGTCTCAGTGTCTCAGCGTCTCTGTGTCTGTGTGTCTCAGTGTCTCAGCGTCTCTGTGTCTCTGTGTCTCAGTGTCTCTGTGTCACAGTGTCTCTGTGTCTCAGTGTCTCTGTGTCACAGTGTCTCTGTGTCTCAGTGTCTCAGTGTCTCTGAGTCTCAGAGTCTCAGTGTCTCAGTGTCTCAGTGTCTCTGTGTCTCAGTGTCTCAGTGTCTCTGAGTCTCAGAGTCTCAGAGTCTCAGTGTCACTGTGTCTCAGTGTCTCAGTGTCTCAGTGTCTCTGAGTCTCAGAGTCTCAGTGTCTCTGTGTCTCTGTGTCTCAGAGTCTCAGTGTCTCTGTGTCTCTATGTCTCAGTGTCTCCGAGTCTCAGAGTCTCAGTGTCTCTGTGTCTCTGAGTCTCAGTGTCTCTGTGTGTCAGTGTCTCAGCGTCTCTGTGTCTCTGTGTCTCAGTGTCTCAGTGACTCTGTGTCTCAGTGTCTCTGTGTCTCTGTGTCTCAGTGTCTCAGTGTCTCTGAGTCTCAGTGTCTCTGTGTCTCAGTGTCTCTGTGTCTCAGTGTCTCTGTGTCTCTGTGTCTCAGTGTCTCTGTGTCTCAGTGTCTCAGTGTCTCTGTGTCTCAGTGTCTCAGTGTCTCTGAGTCTCAGAGTCTCAGAGTCTCAGTGTCTCAGTGTCTCAGAGTCTCCGAGTCTCAGAGTCTCAGTGTTTCAGTGTCTCTGCGTCTCAGTGTCTCTGTGTCTCAGCTTCTCTGTGTCTCTGTGTCTCAGTGTCTCAGAGTCTCTGTGTCTCTATGTCTCAGTGTTTCTGTGTCTCAGTGTCTCAGTGTCTCTGAGTCTCAGTGTCTCAGTGTCTCAGTGACTCAGTGTCTCAGAGTCACAGAGTCTCAGTGTCTCTGTGTCTCAGTGTCTCTGTGTCTCAGTGTATGAGTGTCTCAGTGTTTCAGTTCTCAGTGTCTCAGTGTCTCTGTGTCTCAGTGTCTTAGTGTCTCTGAGTCTCAGAGTCTCAGTGTCTCTGTGTCTCTATGTCTCAGTGTCTCAGTGTCTCAGAGTCTCAGAGTCTCAGTGTCTCTGTGTCTCAGTGTCTCAGTGTCTCTGTGTCTCAGTGTCTCAGTGTCTCAGAGTCTCTGTGTCTCAGTGTCTCTGTGTCTCAGTGTCTCAGAGTCTCAGTGTCTCAGAGTCTCAGTGTCTCTGTGTCTCAGAGTCTCAGTGTCTCTGTGTCTCTATGTCTCAGTGTCTCAATGTCTCTGAGTCTCAGAGTCTCAGTGTCTCTGTGCCTCAGTGTCTCAGCGTCTCTGTGTCTCTGTGTCTCAGTGTCTCCGTGTCTCAGTGTCTCTGAGTCTCAGAGTCTCAAAGTCTCAGTGTCTCAGTGTCTCAGTGTCTCAGTGCCTCAGTGTCTCAGTGCCGCTGAGTCTCAGTGCCGCTGAGTCTCAGAGTCTCAGAGTCTCAGTGTCTCAGTGTCTCTGTGTCTCAGTGTCTCTGTGTCTCAGTGTCTCAGTTCACAGTGTCTCAGTGTCTCTGTGTCTCAGTGTCTCAGAGTCTCAGAGTTTCTGTGTCTCTATGTCTCAGTGTCTCAGTGTCTCTGTGTCTCAGAGTCTCAGTGTCTATGTGTCGCTATGTCTCAGAGTCTCAGTGCCTCAGTGTCTCTGAGTCTCAGAGTCTCAGTGTCTCAGTGGCTCAGTGGCTCAGTGTCTCTGTGTCTCAGTGTCTCTGTGTCTCAGTGTCTCTGTGTCTCAGTGTCTAAGTGTCTCTGAGTCTCAGAGTCTCAGTGTCTCTGTGTCTCTGTGTCTCAGTGTCTCAGTGTCTCTGAGTCTCAGAGTCTCAGTGTCTCTGTGTCTCAGAGTCTCAGTGTCTCTGTGTGTCAGTGTCTCAGCGTCTCTGTGTCTCTGTGTCTCAGTGTCTCAGCGTCTCTGCGTCTCTGTGTCTCAGTGTCTCTGTGTCTCAGTGTCTCAGTGTCTCAGAGTCTCAGTGTCTCTGTGTCTCAGAGTCTCAGTGTCTCTGTGTCTCAGTGTCTCAGCGTCTCTGTGTCTGTGTGTCTCAGTGTCTCAGCGTCTCTGTGTCTCTGTGTCTCAGTGTCTCTGTGTCACAGTGTCTCTGTGTCTCAGTGTCTCTGTGTCACAGTGTCTCTGTGTCTCAGTGTCTCAGTGTCTCTGAGTCTCAGAGTCTCAGTGTCTCAGTGTCTCAGTGTCTCTGTGTCTCAGTGTCTCAGTGTCTCTGAGTCTCAGAGTCTCAGAGTCTCAGTGTCACTGTGTCTCAGTGTCTCAGTGTCTCAGTGTCTCAGTGTCTCTGAGTCTCAGAGTCTCAGTGTCTCTGTGTCTCTGTGTCTCAGAGTCTCAGTGTCTCTGTGTCTCTATGTCTCAGTGTCTCCGAGTCTCAGAGTCTCAGTGTCTCTGTGTCTCTGAGTCTCAGTGTCTCTGTGTGTCAGTGTCTCAGCGTCTCTGTGTCTCTGTGTCTCAGTGTCTCAGTGACTCTGTGTCTCAGTGTCTCTGTGTCTCTGTGTCTCAGTGTCTCAGTGTCTCTGAGTCTCAGTGTCTCTGTGTCTCAGTGTCTCTGTGTCTCAGTGTCTCTGTGTCTCTGTGTCTCAGTGTCTCTGAGTCTCAGAGTCTCAGTGTCTCTGTGTCTCAGAGTCTCAGTGTCTTTGTGTCTCAGTGTCTCAGCGTCTCTGGGTCTCTGTGTCTCAGTGTTTCAGCGTCTCTGCGTCTCTGTGTCTCAGTGTCTCTGTGTCTCAGAGTCTCAGTGTCTCTGTGTCTCAGAGTCTCAGTGTCTTTGTGTCTCAGTGTCTCAGCGTCTCTGGGTCTCTGTGTCTCAGTGTTTCAGCGTCTCTGCGTCTCTGTGTCTCAGTGTCTCTGACTCTCAGTGTCTCAGTGTCTCTGTGTCTCAGAGTCTCAGTGTCTCTGTTTCTCAGAGTCTCAGTGTCTCTGTGTCTTAGTGTCTCAGCGTCTCTGTGTCTCAGTGTCTCTGTGTCTCAGTGTCTAAGTGTCTCTGAGTCTCAGAGTCTCAGTGTCTCTGTGTCTCAGTATCTCTGTGTCTCTGTGTCTCTGTGTCTCAGTGTGTCTGAGTCTCAGAGTCTCAGTGTCTCTGTGTCTCAGAGTCTCAGTGTCTCTGTGTCTCAGTGTCTCAGCGTCTCTGTGTCTCTGTGTCTCAGTGTCTCAGCGTCTCTGCGTCTCTGTGTCTCAGTGTCTCAGTGTCTCAGTGTCTCTGTGTCTCAGAGTCTCAGTGTCTCTGTGTCTCAGTGTCTCAGTGTCTCTGTGTCTCTGTGTCTCAGTGTCTCAGTGTCTCTGAGTCTCAGAGTCTCAGTGTTTCTGTGTATCAGAGTCTCATTGTCTCTGTGTCTCAGTGTCTCTAAGTCTCAGAGTGTCAGTGTCTCTGTGTCTCAGAGTCTCAGTGTCTCTGTGTCTCAGTGTCTCAGTGTCTCTGAGTCTCAGAGTCTCAGTGTCTCAGTGTCTCAGAGTCTCAGTGTCTCCGTGTCTCAGTGTCTCAGCGTCTCTGTGTCTCAGTGTCTCAGCGTCTCTGCGTCTCTGTGTCTCTGTGTCTCAGAGTCTCAGTGTCTCTGTGTCTTAGTGTCTCAGCGTCTCATGTGTCTCAGTGTCTCTGTGTCTCAGTGTCTATGTGTCTCTGAGTCTCAGAGTCTCAGTGTCTCTGTGTCTCAGTATCTCTGTGTCTCTGTGTCTCTGTGTCTCAGTGTCTCAGTGTGTCTGAGTCTCAGAGTCTCAGTGTCTCTGTGTCTCAGAGTCTCAGTGTCTCTGTGTCTCAGTGTCTCAGCGTCTCTGTGTCTCTGTGTCTCAGTGTCTCAGCGTCTCTGCGTCTCTGTGTCTCATTGTCTCTGTGTCTCAGTGTCTCAGTGTCTCTGTGTCTCAGAGTCTCAGTGTCTCTGTGTCTCAGTGTCTCAGTGTCTCTGTGTCTCTGTGTCTCAGTGTCTCAGTGTCTCTGAGTCTCAGAGTCTCAGTGTTTCTGTGTATCAGAGTCTCATTGTCTCTGTGTCTCAGTGTCTCTAAGTCTCAGAGTGTCAGTGTCTCTGTGTCTCAGAGTCTCAGTGTCTCTGTGTCTCTGTGTCTCAGTGTCTCAGTGTCTCTGAGTCTCAGAGTCTCAGTGTCTCTGTGTCTCAGAGTCTCAGTGTCTCTGTGTCTCAGTGTCTCAGCGTCTCTGTGTCTCAGTGTCTCAGCGTCTCTGCGTCTCTGTGTCTCTGTGTCTCAGTGTCTCTGTGTCTCAGAGTCTCAGTGTCTCTGTGTCACAGAGTCTCAGTGTCTCAGTGTCTCAGTGTCTCTGAGTCTCAGAGTCTCAGAGTATCAGAGTCTCAAAGTCTCAGTGTCTCAGTGTCTGAGTGTCTCAGTGTCTCAGTGTCTCAGTGCCTCTGAGTCTCAGAGTCTCAGTGTCTCTGTGTCTCAGTGTCTCAGTGTCTCTGTGTCTCAGTGTCTCAGGTCTCAGTGTCTCAGTGTCTCTGTGTCTCAGTGTCTCAGTGTCTCTGAGTCTCAGAGTCTCAGTGTCTCTGTGTCTCAGAGTCTCAGTGTCTCTGTGTCTCTGTGTCTCAGAGTCTCAGTGTCTCTGTGTCTCAGAGTCTCAGTGTCTCAGTGTCTCTGTTTCTCAGTGTCTCAGGGTCTCTGTGTCTCAGTGTCTCTGTGTCTCAGTGTCTAAGTGTCTCTGTTTCTCAGAGTCTCAGTGTCTCTGTGTCTTAGTGTCTCAGCGTCTCTGTGTCTCAGTGTCTCTGTGTCTCAGTGTCTAAGTGTCTCTGAGTCTCAGAGTCTCAGTGTCTCTGTGTCTCAGTATCTCTGTGTCTCTGTGTCTCTGTGTCTCAGTGTGTCTGAGTCTCAGAGTCTCAGTGTCTCTGTGTCTCAGAGTCTCAGTGTCTCTGTGTCTCAGTGTCTCAGCGTCTCTGTGTCTCTGTGTCTCAGTGTCTCAGCGTCTCTGCGTCTCTGT
The DNA here is from genome assembly GCF_965287045.1 of Carcharhinus amblyrhynchos. Lineage (NCBI taxonomy): Eukaryota > Metazoa > Chordata > Chondrichthyes > Carcharhiniformes > Carcharhinidae > Carcharhinus > Carcharhinus amblyrhynchos. The sequence goes on along the minus strand of NW_027649903.1, from coordinate 335,942 downwards.
GTCTCAGTGTCTCAGTGTCTCAGTGTCTCTGTGTCTCAGAGTCTCAGTGTCTCTGTGTCTCAGTGTCTCAGTGTCTCTGTGTCTCTGTGTCTCAGTGTCTCAGTGTCTCTGAGTCTCAGAGTCTCAGTGTTTCTGTGTATCAGAGTCTCATTGTCTCTGTGTCTCAGTGTCTCTAAGTCTCAGAGTGTCAGTGTCTCTGTGTCTCAGAGTCTCAGTGTCTCTGTGTCTCAGTGTCTCAGTGTCTCTGAGTCTCAGAGTCTCAGTGTCTCAGTGTCTCAGAGTCTCAGTGTCTCCGTGTCTCAGTGTCTCAGCGTCTCTGTGTCTCAGTGTCTCAGCGTCTCTGCGTCTCTGTGTCTCTGTGTCTCAGAGTCTCAGTGTCTCTGTGTCTTAGTGTCTCAGCGTCTCATGTGTCTCAGTGTCTCTGTGTCTCAGTGTCTATGTGTCTCTGAGTCTCAGAGTCTCAGTGTCTCTGTGTCTCAGTATCTCTGTGTCTCTGTGTCTCTGTGTCTCAGTGTCTCAGTGTGTCTGAGTCTCAGAGTCTCAGTGTCTCTGTGTCTCAGAGTCTCAGTGTCTCTGTGTCTCAGTGTCTCAGCGTCTCTGTGTCTCTGTGTCTCAGTGTCTCAGCGTCTCTGCGTCTCTGTGTCTCATTGTCTCTGTGTCTCAGTGTCTCAGTGTCTCTGTGTCTCAGAGTCTCAGTGTCTCTGTGTCTCAGTGTCTCAGTGTCTCTGTGTCTCTGTGTCTCAGTGTCTCAGTGTCTCTGAGTCTCAGAGTCTCAGTGTTTCTGTGTATCAGAGTCTCATTGTCTCTGTGTCTCAGTGTCTCTAAGTCTCAGAGTGTCAGTGTCTCTGTGTCTCAGAGTCTCAGTGTCTCTGTGTCTCTGTGTCTCAGTGTCTCAGTGTCTCTGAGTCTCAGAGTCTCAGTGTCTCTGTGTCTCAGAGTCTCAGTGTCTCTGTGTCTCAGTGTCTCAGCGTCTCTGTGTCTCAGTGTCTCAGCGTCTCTGCGTCTCTGTGTCTCTGTGTCTCAGTGTCTCTGTGTCTCAGAGTCTCAGTGTCTCTGTGTCACAGAGTCTCAGTGTCTCAGTGTCTCAGTGTCTCTGAGTCTCAGAGTCTCAGAGTATCAGAGTCTCAAAGTCTCAGTGTCTCAGTGTCTGAGTGTCTCAGTGTCTCAGTGTCTCAGTGCCTCTGAGTCTCAGAGTCTCAGTGTCTCTGTGTCTCAGTGTCTCAGTGTCTCTGTGTCTCAGTGTCTCAGTTCTCAGTGTCTCAGTGTCTCTGTGTCTCAGTGTCTCAGTGTCTCTGAGTCTCAGAGTCTCAGTGTCTCTGTGTCTCAGAGTCTCAGTGTCTCTGTGTCTCTGTGTCTCAGAGTCTCAGTGTCTCTGTGTCTCAGAGTCTCAGTGTCTCAGTGTCTCTGTTTCTCAGTGTCTCAGGGTCTCTGTGTCTCAGTGTCTCTGTGTCTCAGTGTCTAAGTGTCTCTGAGTCTCAGAGTCTCAGTGTCTCAGTGTCTCTGTGTCTCTGTGTCTCTGTGTCTCAGTGTCTCAGTGTCTCTGAGTCTCAGAGTCTCAGTGTCTCTGTGTCTCAGTGTCTCTGTGTGTCAGTGTCTCAGCGTCTCTGTGTCTCTGTGTCTCAGTGTCTCTGCGTCTCTGCGTCTCTGTGTCTCAGTGTCTCTGTGTCTCAGAGTCTCAGTGTCTCTGTGTCTCAGTGTCTCAGCGTCTCTGTGTCTGTGTGTCTCAGTGTCTCAGCTTCTCTGTGTCTCTGTGTCTCAGTGTCTCTGTTTCTCAGTGTCTCAGTGCCTCCGTTTATCTGAGTATCAGAGTCTCAGTGTCTCAGTGTCTCAGTGTCTCTGTGTCTCAGTGTCTCTGAGTCTCAGAGTCTCAGAGTCTCAGTGTCACTGTGTCTCAGTGCCTCTGTGTCTCAGTGTCTCTGTGTCTCAGTGTCTCAGTTCTCAGTGTCTCAGTGTCTCTGTGTCTCAGTGTCTCAGTGTCTCAGTGACTCAGTGTCTCTGTGTCTCCATGTCTCAGTGTCTCAGTGTTTCAGTGTCTCTGAGTCTCAGAGTCTCAGAGTCTCAGAGTCTCAGTGTCTCAGTGTCTCAGTGTCTCTGTGTCTCAGTGTCTCTGTGTCTCTGAGTCTCAGAGTCTCAGTGTCTCTGTGTCTCAGAGTCTCAGTGTCTCTGTGTCTCTATGTCTCAGTGTCTCAGTGTCTCAGTGTCTCTGAATCTCAGAGTCTCAGAGTCTCAGTGTCTCAGTGTCTCTGTGTCTCAGTGTCTCAGTGTCTCTGAGTCTCAGAGTCTCAAAGTCTCAGTGTCTCAGTGTCTTAGTGTCTCAGTGCCTATGAGTCTCAGAGTCTCAGAGTCTCAGTGTCACTGTGTCTCAGTGCCTCTGTGTCTCAGTGTCTCTGTGTCTCTGTGTCTCAGTGTCTCAGTGTCTCTGAGTCTCAGAGTCTCAGAGTCTCAGTGACTCTGTGTCTCAGAGTCTCAGAGTCTCAGTGACTCTGTGTCTCAGAGTCTCAGTGTCTCTGTGTCTCTGTGTCTCAGTGTCTCAGCGTCTCTGTGTCTCTGTGTCTCAGCGACTCTGTGCCTCTGTGTCTCAGTGTCTCTGTGTCTCAGTGTCTCAGGGTCTCTGTGTCTCAGTGTCTCAGTGTCTCTGAGTCTCAGAGTCTCAGAGTCTCAGAGTCTCAGAGTCTCAGTGTCTCAGTGTCTCAGAGTCTCAGAGTCTCAGTGTCTCGGTGTCTCAGTGTCTCTGTGTCTCAGTGTCTCTGTGTCTCAGCGTCGCTGTGTCTCTGTGTCTCAGTGTCTCAGTGTCTCAGCGTCTCTGTGTCTCTGTGTCTCAGTGTCTCTGTGTCTCAGTGTCTCAGTGTCTCTGTGTCTCAGTGTCTCAGTGTCTCTGAGTCTCAGTGTCTCAGTGTCTCAGTGTCTCAGAGTCTCAGAGTCTCAGTGTCTCTGTGTCTCAGTGTCTCTGTGTCTCAGTGTCTCTGTGTCTCTGTGTCTCAGTGTCTCTGTGTCTCTGATTCTCAGAGTCTCAGTGACTCTGTGTCTCAGAGTCTCAGTGTCTCTGTGTCTCTGTGTCTCAGTGTTTCAGCGTCTCTGTGTCTCTGTGTCTCAGTGTCTCAGCGACTCTGTGCCTCTGTGTCTCAGTGTCTCTGTGTCTCAGTGTCTCAGTGTCTCTGTGTCTCAGTGTCTCAGTGTCTCTGAGTCTCAGAGTCTCAGAGTCTCAGTGCCTCAGTGTCTCAGAGTCTCCGAGTCTCAGAGTCTCAGTGTTTCAGTGTCTCTGCGTCTCAGTGTCTCTGTGTCTCAGCTTCTCTGTGTCTCTGTGTCTCAGTGTCTCAGAGTCTCTGTGTCTCTGTGTCTCAGTGTTTCTGTGTCTCAGTGTCTCAGTGTCTCTGAGTCTCAGTGTCTCAGTGTCTCAGTGACTCAGTGTCTCAGAGTCACAGAGTCTCAGTGTCTCTGTGTCTCAGTGTCTCTGTGTCTCAGTGTATGAGTGTCTCAGTGTTTCAGTTCTCAGTGTCTCAGTGTCTCTGTGTCTCAGTGTCTTAGTGTCTCTGAGTCTCAGAGTCTCAGTGTCTCTGTGTCTCTATGTCTCAGTGTCTCAGTGTCTCAGAGTCTCAGAGTCTCAGTGTCTCTGTGTCTCAGTGTCTCAGTGTCTCTGTGTCTCAGTGTCTCAGTGTCTCAGAGTCTCTGTGTCTCAGTGTCTCTGTGTCTCAGTGTCTCAGAGTCTCAGTGTCTCAGTGTCTCAGAGTCTCAGTGTCTCTGTGTCTCAGAGTCTCAGTGTCTCTGTGTCTCTATGTCTCAGTGTCTCAATGTCTCTGAGTCTCAGAGTCTCAGTGTCTCTGTGCCTCAGTGTCTCAGCGTCTCTGTGTCTCTGTGTCTCAGTGTCTCCGTGTCTCAGTGTCTCTGAGTCTCAGAGTCTCAAAGTCTCAGTGTCTCAGTGTCTCAGTGTCTCAGTGCCTCAGTGTCTCAGTGCCGCTGAGTCTCAGTGCCGCTGAGTCTCAGAGTCTCAGAGTCTCAGTGTCTCAGTGTCTCTGTGTCTCAGTGTCTCTGTGTCTCAGTGTCTCAGTTCACAGTGTCTCAGTGTCTCTGTGTCTCAGTGTCTCAGAGTCTCAGAGTTTCTGTGTCTCTATGTCTCAGTGTCTCAGTGTCTCTGTGTCTCAGAGTCTCAGTGTCTATGTGTCTCTATGTCTCAGAGTCTCAGTGCCTCAGTGTCTCTGAGTCTCAGAGTCTCAGTGTCTCAGTGGCTCAGTGGCTCAGTGTCTCTGTGTCTCAGAGTCTCTGTGTCTCAGTGTCTCAGTTCTCTGTGTCTCAGTGTCTCAGTGTCTCTGTGTCTTAGAGTCTCAGTGTCTCTGAGTCTCAGAGTCTCAGAGTCTCTGTGTCTCAGAGTCTCAGTGTCTCTGTGTCTCAGAGTCTCAGTGTCTCAGTGTCTCTGTGTCTCAGAGTCTCAGTGTCTCTGTGTCTCAGTGTCTCTGTGTCTCAGTGTCTCTGTGTCTCTGTGTCTCAGTGTCTCAGTGTCTCTGAGTCTCAGAGTCTCAGAGTCTCAGTGTCTCAGGGTCTCAGTGTCTCAGTGTCTCTGTGTCTCAGTGTCTCTGTGTCTCTGTGTCTCAGTGTCTCAGTGTCTCTAAGTCACAGTGTCTCTGAGTCTCAGAGTCTCAGTGTCTCAGTGTCTCTGTGTCTCAGTGTCTCTGTGTCTCAGTGTCTATGTGTCTCTGAGTCTCAGAGTCTCAGTGTCTCTGTGTCCCAGAGTCTCAGTGTCTCTGGGTCTCAGAGTCTCAGTGTCTCTGTGTGTCAGTGTCTCAGCGTCTCTGTGTCTCTGTGTCTCAGTGTCTCAGCGTCTCTGCGTCTCTGTGTCTCAGATTCTCTGTGTCTTAGTGTCTCAGTGTCTCTGTGTCTCAGAGTCTCAGTGTCTCTGTGTCTCCGAGTCTCAGTGTCTTGGTGTCTCAGTGTCTCAGCGAGTCTGTGTCTGTGTGTCTCAGTGTGTCTGTGTCTCTGTGTCTCAGTGTCTCTGTGTCTCAGTGTCTCAGAGTCTCTGAGTCTCAGAGTCTCAGAGTCTCAGTGTCACTGTGTCTCAGTGTCTCTGTGTCTCAGTGTCTCTGTGTCTCAGGGTGTCAGTTCTCTGTGTCTCAGTGTCTCTGTGTCTCAGTGTCTCAGTGTCTCTGAGTCTCAGAGTCTCAGTGTCTCTGTGTCTCAGAGTCTCAGTGTCTCTGTGTCTCTATGTCTCAGTGTCTCAGTGTCTCAGTGTCTCTGAGTCTCAGAGTCTCAGTGTCTCTGTGTCTCAGTGTCTCAGCGTCTCTGTGTCTCAGTGTCTCTGTGTCTCAGTGTCTCAGTGTCTCAGATTCTCAGAGTCTCAGAGTCTCAGTGTCTCAGTGTCTCAGAGTCTCAGATTCTCAGAGTCTCTGTGTCTCAGTGTCTCTGTGTCTCAGTGTCTCAGTGTCTCTGAGTCTCAGAGTCTCAGTGTCTCTGTGTCTCAGAGTCTCTGTGTCTCTGTGTCTCAGTGTCTCAGTGTCTCTGTGTCTCAGTGTCTCAGTGTCTCTGTGTCTCAGAGTCTCAGTGTCTCTGTGTCTCAGTGTCTCAGCGTCTCTGTGTCTCAGTGTCTCAGTGTCTCTGTGTCTCTGTGTCTCAGTGTCTCAGAGTCTCAGAGTCTCAGAGTCTCAGTGTCTCAGAGTCTCAGATTCTCAGAGTCTCAGAGTCTCAGTGTCTCAGTGTCTCAGATTCTCAGAGTCTCTGTGTCTCAGTGTCTCTGTGTCTCAGTGTCTCAGTGTCTCTGAGTCTCAGAGTCTCAGTGTCTCTGTGTCTCAGAGTCTCTGTGTCTCAGTGTCTCAGTGTCTCAGTGTCTCTGTGTCTCAGTGTCTCAGTGTCTCTGTGTCTCAGAGTCTCAGTGTCTCTGTGTCTCAGAGTCTCAGTGTCTCAGTGACTCAGCGTCTCTGTGTCTCTGTGTCTCAGCGTCTCTGTGCCGCTGTGTCTCAGTGTCTCAGTGTCTCAGTGTCTCTGTGTCTCAGAGTCTCAGAGTCTCAGTGTCACTGTGTCTCAGTGTCTCTGTGTCTCAGTGTCTCAGTTCTCAGTGTCTCAGTGTCTCAGTGTCTCTGAGTCTCAGAGACTCAGAGTCTCAGTGTCTCTGTGTCTCAGAGTCTCAGTGTCTCTGTGTCTCTATGTCTCAGTGTCTCAGTGTCTCTGAGTCTCAGAGTCTCAGTGTCTCTGTGCCTCAGTGTCTCAGCGTCTCTGTGTCTCTGTGTCTCAGTGTCTCCGTGTCTCAGTGTCTCTGAGTCTCAGAGTCTCAAAGTCTCAGTGTGTCAGTGTCTCAGTGTCTCAGTGCCTCAGTGTCTCAGTGCCGCTGAGTCTCAGAGTCTCAGAGTCTCAGTGTCTCTGTGTCTCAGTGTCTCAGTTCACAGTGTCTCAGTGTCTCTGTGTCTCAGTGTCTCAGTGTCTCTGAGTCTCAGAGTTTCTGTGTCTCTATGTCTCAGTGTCTCAGTGTCTCTGTGTCTCAGAGTCTCAGTGTCTCTGTGTCTCTATGTCTCAGAGTCTCAGTGGCTCAGTGTCTCTGAGTCTCAGAGTCTCAGTGTCTCAGTGGCTCAGTGGCTCAGTGTCTCTGTGTCTCAGTGTCTCTGTGTCTCAGTGTCTCTGTGTCTCAGTGTCTAAGTGTCTCTGAGTCTCAGAGTCTCAGTGTCTCTGTGTCTCTGTGTCTCTGTGTCTCAGTGTCTCAGTGTCTCTGAGTCTCAGAGTCTCAGTGTCTCTGTTTCTCAGAGTCTCAGTGTCTCTGTGTGTCAGTGTCTCAGCGTCTCTGTGTCTCTGTGTCTCAGTGTCTCAGCGTCTCTGCGTATCTGTGTCTCAGTGTCTCTGTGTCTCAGTGTCTCAGTGTCTCAGAGTCTCAGTGTCTCTGTGTCTCAGAGTCTCATTGTCTCTGTGTCTCAGTGTCTCAGCGTCTCTGTGTCTGTGTGTCTCAGTGTCTCAGCGTCTCTGTGTCTCTGTGTCCCAGTATCACTGTGTCACAGTGTCTCTGTGTCTCAGTGTCTCTGTGTCACAGTGTCTCAGTGTCTCAGTGTCTCTGAGTCTCAGTGTCTCAGTGTCTCAGTGTCTCTGAGTCTCAGAGTCTCAGAGTCTCAGTGTCACTGTGTCTCAGTGTCTCTGTGTCTCAGTGTCTCAGTGTCTCTGTGTCTCAGTGTCTCAGTTCTCAGTGTCTCAGTGTCTGAGTTTCTCTGAGTCTCAGAGTCTCAGTGTCTCTGTGTCTCTGTGTCTCAGAGTCTCAGTGACTCTGTGTCTCTATGTCTCAGTGTCTCAGTGTCTCAGTTCTCAGTGTCTCAGTGTCTGAGTGTCTCTGAGTCTCAGAGTCTCAGTGTCTCTGTGTCTCTGTGTCTCAGAGTCTCAGTGTCTCTGTGTCTCAGTGTCTCTGTGTCTCTGTGTCTCTGTGTCTCAGTGTCTCAGTGTCTCAGAGTCTCAGTGTCTCTGTGTCTCTGTGTCTCAGAGTCTCAGTGTCTCAGTGGCTCAGTGGCTCAGTGTCTCTGTGTCTCAGAGTCTCTGTGTCTCAGTGTCTCAGTTCTCTGTGTCTCAGTGTCTCAGTGTCTCTGTGTCTTAGAGTCTCAGTGTCTCTGAGTCTCAGAGTCTCAGAGTCTCTGTGTCTCAGAGTCTCAGTGTCTCTGTGTCTCAGAGTCTCAGTGTCTCAGTGTCTCTGTGTCTCAGAGTCTCAGTGTCTCTGTGTCTCAGTGTCTCTGTGTCTCAGTGTCTCTGTGTCTCTGTGTCTCAGTGTCTCAGTGTCTCTGAGTCTCAGAGTCTCAGAGTCTCAGTGTCTCAGGGTCTCAGTGTCTCAGTGTCTCTGTGTCTCAGTGTCTCTGTGTCTCTGTGTCTCAGTGTCTCAGTGTCTCTAAGTCACAGTGTCTCTGAGTCTCAGAGTCTCAGTGTCTCAGTGTCTCTGTGTCTCAGTGTCTCTGTGTCTCAGTGTCTATGTGTCTCTGAGTCTCAGAGTCTCAGTGTCTCTGTGTCCCAGAGTCTCAGTGTCTCTGGGTCTCAGAGTCTCAGTGTCTCTGTGTGTCAGTGTCTCAGCGTCTCTGTGTCTCTGTGTCTCAGTGTCTCAGCGTCTCTGCGTCTCTGTGTCTCAGATTCTCTGTGTCTTAGTGTCTCAGTGTCTCTGTGTCTCAGAGTCTCAGTGTCTCTGTGTCTCCGAGTCTCAGTGTCTTGGTGTCTCAGTGTCTCAGCGAGTCTGTGTCTGTGTGTCTCAGTGTGTCTGTGTCTCTGTGTCTCAGTGTCTCTGTGTCTCAGTGTCTCAGAGTCTCTGAGTCTCAGAGTCTCAGAGTCTCAGTGTCACTGTGTCTCAGTGTCTCTGTGTCTCAGTGTCTCTGTGTCTCAGGGTGTCAGTTCTCTGTGTCTCAGTGTCTCTGTGTCTCAGTGTCTCAGTGTCTCTGAGTCTCAGAGTCTCAGTGTCTCTGTGTCTCAGAGTCTCAGTGTCTCTGTGTCTCTATGTCTCAGTGTCTCAGTGTCTCAGTGTCTCTGAGTCTCAGAGTCTCAGTGTCTCTGTGTCTCAGTGTCTCAGCGTCTCTGTGTCTCAGTGTCTCTGTGTCTCAGTGTCTCAGTGTCTCAGATTCTCAGAGTCTCAGAGTCTCAGTGTCTCAGTGTCTCAGAGTCTCAGATTCTCAGAGTCTCTGTGTCTCAGTGTCTCTGTGTCTCAGTGTCTCAGTGTCTCTGAGTCTCAGAGTCTCAGTGTCTCTGTGTCTCAGAGTCTCTGTGTCTCTGTGTCTCAGTGTCTCAGTGTCTCTGTGTCTCAGTGTCTCAGTGTCTCTGTGTCTCAGAGTCTCAGTGTCTCTGTGTCTCAGTGTCTCAGCGTCTCTGTGTCTCAGTGTCTCAGTGTCTCTGTGTCTCTGTGTCTCAGTGTCTCAGAGTCTCAGAGTCTCAGAGTCTCAGTGTCTCAGAGTCTCAGATTCTCAGAGTCTCAGAGTCTCAGTGTCTCAGTGTCTCAGATTCTCAGAGTCTCTGTGTCTCAGTGTCTCTGTGTCTCAGTGTCTCAGTGTCTCTGAGTCTCAGAGTCTCAGTGTCTCTGTGTCTCAGAGTCTCTGTGTCTCAGTGTCTCAGTGTCTCAGTGTCTCTGTGTCTCAGTGTCTCAGTGTCTCTGTGTCTCAGAGTCTCAGTGTCTCTGTGTCTCAGAGTCTCAGTGTCTCAGTGACTCAGCGTCTCTGTGTCTCTGTGTCTCAGCGTCTCTGTGCCGCTGTGTCTCAGTGTCTCAGTGTCTCAGTGTCTCTGTGTCTCAGAGTCTCAGAGTCTCAGTGTCACTGTGTCTCAGTGTCTCTGTGTCTCAGTGTCTCAGTTCTCAGTGTCTCAGTGTCTCAGTGTCTCTGAGTCTCAGAGACTCAGAGTCTCAGTGTCTCTGTGTCTCAGAGTCTCAGTGTCTCTGTGTCTCTATGTCTCAGTGTCTCAGTGTCTCTGAGTCTCAGAGTCTCAGTGTCTCTGTGCCTCAGTGTCTCAGCGTCTCTGTGTCTCTGTGTCTCAGTGTCTCCGTGTCTCAGTGTCTCTGAGTCTCAGAGTCTCAAAGTCTCAGTGTGTCAGTGTCTCAGTGTCTCAGTGCCTCAGTGTCTCAGTGCCGCTGAGTCTCAGAGTCTCAGAGTCTCAGTGTCTCTGTGTCTCAGTGTCTCAGTTCACAGTGTCTCAGTGTCTCTGTGTCTCAGTGTCTCAGTGTCTCTGAGTCTCAGAGTTTCTGTGTCTCTATGTCTCAGTGTCTCAGTGTCTCTGTGTCTCAGAGTCTCAGTGTCTCTGTGTCTCTATGTCTCAGAGTCTCAGTGGCTCAGTGTCTCTGAGTCTCAGAGTCTCAGTGTCTCAGTGGCTCAGTGGCTCAGTGTCTCTGTGTCTCAGTGTCTCTGTGTCTCAGTGTCTCTGTGTCTCAGTGTCTAAGTGTCTCTGAGTCTCAGAGTCTCAGTGTCTCTGTGTCTCTGTGTCTCTGTGTCTCAGTGTCTCAGTGTCTCTGAGTCTCAGAGTCTCAGTGTCTCTGTTTCTCAGAGTCTCAGTGTCTCTGTGTGTCAGTGTCTCAGCGTCTCTGTGTCTCTGTGTCTCAGTGTCTCAGCGTCTCTGCGTATCTGTGTCTCAGTGTCTCTGTGTCTCAGTGTCTCAGTGTCTCAGAGTCTCAGTGTCTCTGTGTCTCAGAGTCTCATTGTCTCTGTGTCTCAGTGTCTCAGCGTCTCTGTGTCTGTGTGTCTCAGTGTCTCAGCGTCTCTGTGTCTCTGTGTCCCAGTATCACTGTGTCACAGTGTCTCTGTGTCTCAGTGTCTCTGTGTCACAGTGTCTCAGTGTCTCAGTGTCTCTGAGTCTCAGTGTCTCAGTGTCTCAGTGTCTCTGAGTCTCAGAGTCTCAGAGTCTCAGTGTCACTGTGTCTCAGTGTCTCTGTGTCTCAGTGTCTCAGTGTCTCTGTGTCTCAGTGTCTCAGTTCTCAGTGTCTCAGTGTCTGAGTTTCTCTGAGTCTCAGAGTCTCAGTGTCTCTGTGTCTCTGTGTCTCAGAGTCTCAGTGACTCTGTGTCTCTATGTCTCAGTGTCTCAGTGTCTCAGTTCTCAGTGTCTCAGTGTCTGAGTGTCTCTGAGTCTCAGAGTCTCAGTGTCTCTGTGTCTCTGTGTCTCAGAGTCTCAGTGTCTCTGTGTCTCAGTGTCTCTGTGTCTCTGTGTCTCTGTGTCTCAGTGTCTCAGTGTCTCAGAGTCTCAGTGTCTCTGTGTCTCTGTGTCTCAGAGTCTCAGTGTCTCTGTGTCTCTATGTCTCAGTGTCTCCGAGTCTCAGAGTCTCAGTGTCTCAGTGTCTCAGTGTCTCAGTGTCTCTGTGTCTCAGTGTCTCTGTGTCTCAGAGTCTCAGTGTCTCTGTGTCTCAGAGTCTCAGTGTCTCTGTGTCTCTATGTCTCAGTGTCTCAGTGTCTCAGTTCTCACTGTCTCAGTGTCTGAGTGTCTCTGAGTCTCGGAGTCTCAGTGTCTCTCTGTCTCTGTGTCTCAGAGTCTCAGTGTCTCTGTGTCTCTATGTCTCAGTGTCTCAGTGTCTCCGAGTCTCAGAGTCTCAGTGTCTCAGTGTCTCAGTGTCTCAGTGTTTCTGTGTCTCAGTGTCTCTGTGTCTCTGTGTCTCTGTGTCTCAGAGTCGCAGTGTCTCTGTGTCTCTATGTCTCAGTGTCTCAGTGTCTCCGAGTCTCAGAGTCTCAGTGTCTCTGTGTCTCAGTGTCTCTGTGTCTCAGTGTCTCAGTGTCTCTGTGTCTCAGTGTCTCTGTGTCTCTGTGTCTCAGTGTCTCAGTGTCTCTGAGTCTCAGTGTCTCAGTGTCTCTGAGTCTCAGTGTCTCTGTGTCTCAGTGTCTCTGTGTCTCAGTGTCTCAGTGTCTCTGTGTCTCAGTGTCTCTGTGTCTCTGGGTCTCAGTGTCTCAGTGTCTCTGAGTCTCTGTGTCTCAGTGTCTCTGTGTCTCAGTGTCTCAGTGTCTCAGTGTCTCTGTGTCTTAGTGCCTCAGTGTCTCTGTGTCTCAGTGCCTCTATGTCTCAGTGTCTCAGTGTCTCAGTGTCTCAGAGTCTCAGAGTCTCAGAGTTTCAGTGTCTCTGTGTCTCAGTTTCTCTGTGTCTCAGTGTCTCAGTGTCTCAGAGTCTCAGAGTCTCAGAGTCTCAGTGTCTCAGTGTCTCTGAGTCTCAGAGTCTCAGAGTATCAGTGTCTCAGTGTCTCTGTGTCTCTGTGTCTCTGTGTCTCAGTGTCTCTGAGTCTCAGTGTCTCAGTGTCTCAGTGTCTCTGTGTCTCTGTGTCTCTGTGTCTCTGAGTCTCAGAGTCTCAGAGTATCAGTGTCTCAGTGTCTCAGTGTCTCTGTGTCTCTGTGTCTCAGTGTCTCAGTGTCTCTGAGTCTCAGTGTCTCAGTGTCTCAGTGTCTCTGTGTCTCTGTGTCTCAGTGTCTCAGTGTCTCAGTGTCTCAGTGTCTCAGAGTCTCAGATTCTCAGAGTCTCAGAGTCTCAGTGCCTCAGTGTCTCAGTGTCTCTGAGTCTCAGAGTCTCAGTGTATCAGTGTCTCTGTGTCTCAGTGTCTCAGTGTCTCTGAGTCTCAGTGTCTCAGTGTCTCTGTGTCTCAGTGTCTCAGTGTCTCTGTGTCTCAGTGTCTCAGTGTCTCAGTGTCTCAGTGTCTCAGTGTCTCTGAGTCTCAGTGTCTCTGTGTCTCAGTGTCTCTGTGTCTCAGTGTCACAGTGTCTCAGTGTCTCAGTGTCTCTGAGTCTCAGTGTCTCAGTGTCTCTGTGTCTCTATGTCTCTGTGTCTCAGTGTCTCTGTGTCTCAGTGTCTCAGTGTCTCAGTGTCTCTGTGTCTTAGTGCCTCAGTGTCTCTGTGTCTCAGTGCCTCTATGTCTCAGTGTCTCAGTGTCTCAGAGTCTCAGAGTCTCAGAGTCTCAGAGTCTCAGTGTTTCAGAGTCTCTGTGTCTCAGTTTCTCTGTGTCTCAGTGTCTCAGTGTCTCTGAGTCTCAGAGTCTCAGAGTCTCAGTGTCTCAGTGTCTCTGAGTCTCAGAGTCTCAGAGTATCAGTGTCTCAGTGTCTCAGTGTCTATGTGTCTCTGTGTCTCAGTGTCTCTGTGTCTCTGAGTCTCAGAGTCTCAGAGTCTCAGTGTCTCAGTGTCTCTGAGTCTCAGAGTCTCAGAGTATCAGTGTCTCAGTGTCTCAGTGTCTATGTGTCTCTGTGTCTCTGTGTCTCAGTGTCTCTGAGTCTCAGTGTCTCAGTGTCTCAGTGTCTCTGTGTCTCTGAGTCTCAGAGTCTCAGAGTATCAGTGTCTCAGTGTCTCTGTGTCTCTGTGTCTCTGTGTCTCAGTGTCTCTGAGTCTCAGTGTCTCAGTGTCTCAGTGTCTCAGTGTCTCTGTGTCTCAGTGTCTCAGTGTCTCAGTGTCTCAGAGTCTCAGAGTCTCAGTGTCTCAGTGTCTCAGTGTCTCTGAGTCTCAGAGTCTCAGAGTCTCGGAGTATCAGTGTCTCAGTGTCTCTGTGTCTCTGTGTCTCAGTGTCTCTGAGTCTCAGTGTCTCAGTGTCTCTGTGTCTCTGAGTCTCAGAGTCTCAGAGTATCAGTGTCTCAGTGTCTCAGTGTCTCTGTGTCTCTGTGTCTCAGTGTCTCTGAGTCTCAGTGTCTCAGTGTCTCAGTGTCTCAGTGTCTCAGTGTCTCAGAGTCTCAGAGTCTCAGAGTCTCAGTGTCTCAGTGTCTCTGAGTCTCAGAGTCTGAGAGTATCAGTGTCTCAGTGTCTCAGTGTCTCAGTGTCTCTGTGTCTCTGTGTCTCAGTGTCTCTGAGTCTCAGTGTCTCAGTGTCTCTGTGTCTCTGTGTCTCAGTGTCTCAGTGTCTCTGTGTCTCAGTGTCTCTGTGTCTCAGTGTCTCAGTGTCTCTGAGTCTCAGTGTCTCTGTGTCTCAGTGTCTCTGTGTCTCTGTGTCTCAGTGTCACAGTGTCTCAGTGTCTCAATGTCTCTGTGTCTCAGTGTCTCAGTGTCTCAGTGTCTCTGTGTCTCTGTGTCTCAGTGTCTCTGAGTCTCAGTGTCTCAGTGTCTCAGTGTCTCTGTGTCTCAGTGTCTCAGTGTCTCTGTGTCTCAGTGTCTCAGTGTCTTAGTGTCTCAGTGTCTCAGTGTCTCTGAGTCTCAGAGTCTCAGTGTCTCTGAGTCTCAGTGTCTCAGTGTCTCTGTGTCTCAGTGTCTCAGTGTCTCAGTGTCTCAGTTCTCAGTGTCTCAGTGTCTGAGTGTCTCTGAGTCTCAGAGTCTCAGTGTCTCTGTGTCTCTGTGTCTCAGAGTCTCAGTGTCTCTGTGTCTCAGTGTCTCTGTGTCTCTGTGTCTCAGTGTCTCAGTGTCTCAGAGTCTCAGTGTCTCTGTGTCTCTGTGTCTCAGAGTCTCAGTGTCTCTGTGTCTCTATGTCTCAGTGTCTCAGTGTCTCCGAGTCTCAGAGTCTCAGTGTCTCTGTGTCTCAGTGTCTCAGTGTCTCAGTGTCTCTGTGTCTCAGTGTCTCTGTGTCTCAGAGTCTCAGTGTCTCTGTGTCTCAGAGTCTCAGTGTCTCTGTGTCTCTATGTCTCAGTGTCTCAGTGTCTCAGTTCTCAGTGTCTCAGTGTCTGAGTGTCTCTGAGTCTCAGAGTCTCAGTGTCTCTCTGTCTCTGTGTCTCAGAATCTCAGTGTCTCTGTGTCTCTATGTCTCAGTGTCTCAGTGTCTCCGAGTCTCAGAGTCTCAGTGTCTCAGTGTCTCAGTGTCTCAGTGTCTCTGTGTCTCAGTGTCTCTGTGTCTCTGTGTCTCAGAGTCGCAGTGTCTCTGTGTCTCTATGTCTCAGTGTCTCAGTGTCTCCGAGTCTCAGAGTCTCAGTGTCTCTGTGTCTCAGTGTCTCTGTGTCTCAGTGTCTCAGTGTCTCTGTGTCTCAGTGTCTCTGTGTCTCTGTGTCTCAGTGTCTCAGTGTCTCTGAGTCTCAGTGTCTCAGTGTCTCTGAGTCTCAGTGTCTCTGTGTCTCAGTGTCTCAGTGTCTCAGTGTCTCTGTGTCTCAGTGTCTCTGTGTCTCTGGGTCTCAGTGTCTCAGTGTCTCTGAGTCTCTGTGTCTCAGTGTCTCTGTGTCTCAGTGTCTCAGTGTCTCAGTGTCTCTGTGTCTTAGTGCCTCAGTGTCTCTGTGTCTCAGTGCCTCTATGTCTCAGTGTCTCAGTGTCTCAGTGTCTCAGAGTCTCAGAGTCTCAGAGTTTCAGTGTCTCTGTGTCTCAGTTTCTCTGTGTCTCAGTGTCTCAGTGTCTCTGAGTCTCAGAGTCTCAGAGTCTCAGAGTCTCAGTGTCTCAGTGTCTCTGAGTCTCAGAGTCTCAGAGTATCAGTGTCTCAGTGTCTCTGTGTCTCTGTGTCTCTGTGTCTCAGTGTCTCTGAGTCTCAGTGTCTCAGTGTCTCAGTGTCTCTGTGTCTCTGTGTCTCTGAGTCTCAGAGTCTCAGAGTATCAGTGTCTCAGTGTCTCAGTGTCTCTGTGTCTCTGTGTCTCAGTGTCTCAGTGTCTCTGAGTCTCAGAGTCTCAGAGTATCAGTGTCTCAGTGTCTCTGTGTCTCTGTGTCTCTGTGTCTCAGTGTCTCTGAGTCTCAGTGTCTCAGTGTCTCAGTGTCTCTGTGTCTCTGTGTCTCTGAGTCTCAGAGTCTCAGAGTATCAGTGTCTCAGTGTCTCAGTGTCTCTGTGTCTCTGTGTCTCAGTGTCTCAGTGTCTCTGAGTCTCAGTGTCTCAGTGTCTCAGTGTCTCTGTGTCTCTGTGTCTCAGTGTCTCAGTGTCTCAGTGTCTCAGAGTCTCAGATTCTCAGAGTCTCAGAGTCTCAGTGCCTCAGTGTCTCAGTGTCTCTGAGTCTCAGAGTCTCAGTGTATCAGTGTCTCAGTGTCTCTGTGTCTCTGTGTCTCAGTGTCTCTGAGTCTCAGTGTCTCAGTGTCTCTGTGTCTCAGTGTCTCAGTGTCTCTGTGTCTCAGTGTCTCAGTGTCTCTGTGTCTCAGTGTCTCAGTGTCTCAGTGTCTCTGAGTCTCAGTGTCTCTGTGTCTCAGTGTCTCTGTGTCTCAGTGTCACAGTGTCTCAGTGTCTCAGTGTCTCTGAGTCTCAGTGTCTCAGTGTCTCTGTGTCTCTATGTCTCTGTGTCTCAGTGTCTCTGTGTCTCAGTGCCTCAGTGTCTCAGTGTCTCTGTGTCTTAGTGCCTCAGTGTCTCTGTGTCTCAGTGCCTCTATGTCTCAGTGTCTCAGTGTCTCAGAGTCTCAGAGTCTCAGAGTCTCAGAGTCTCAGAGTTTCAGTGTCTCTGTGTCTCAGTTTCTCTGTGTCTCAGTGTCTCAGTGTCTCTGAGTCTCAGAGTCTCAGAGTCTCAGTGTCTCAGTGTCTCAGTGTCTCTGAGTCTCAGAGTCTCAGAGTATCAGTGTCTCAGTGTCTCAGTGTCTATGTGTCTCTGTGTCTCTGTGTCTCAGTGTCTCTGAGTCTCAGTGTCTCAGTGTCTCAGTGTCTCTGTGTCTCTGAGTCTCAGAGTCTCAGAGTATCAGTGTCTCAGTGTCTCAGTGTCTCTGTGTCTCTGTGTCTCAGTGTCTCTGAGTCTCAGTGTCTCAGTGTCTCAGTGTCTCAGTGTCTCTGTGTCTCAGTGTCTCAGTGTCTCAGTGTCTCAGAGTCTCAGAGTCTCAGTGTCTCAGTGTCTCAGTGTCTCTGAGTCTCAGAGTCTCAGAGTCTCGGAGTATCAGAGTCTCAGTGTCTCTGTGTCTCTGTGTCTCTGTGTCTCAGTGTCTCTGAGTCTCAGTGTCTCAGTGTCTCTGTGTCTCTGAGTCTCAGAGTCTCAGAGTATCAGTGTCTCAGTGTCTCAGTGTCTCTGTGTCTCTGTGTCTCAGTGTCTCTGAGTCTCAGTGTCTCAGTGTCTCAGTGTCTCTGTGTCTCAGTGTCTCAGTGTCTCAGTGTCTCAGAGTCTCAGAGTCTCAGTGTCTCAGTGTCTCAGTGTCTCTGAGTCTCAGAGTCTCAGAGTATCAGTGTCTCAGTGTCTCAGTGTCTCAGTGTCTCTGTGTCTCAGTGTCTCTGAGTCTCAGTGTCTCAGTGTCTCAGTGTCTCTGTGTCTCTGTGTCTCAGTGTCTCAGTGTCTCTGTGTCTCAGTGTCTCTGTGTCTCAGTGTCTCAGTGTCTCTGAGTCTCAGTGTCTCTGTGTCTCAGTGTCTCTGTGTCTCTGTGTCTCAGTGTCACAGTGTCTCAGTGTCTCAATGTCTCTGTGTCTCAGTGTCTCAGTGTCTCAGTGTCTCTGTGTCTCTGTGTCTCAGTGTCTCTGAGTCTCAGTGTCTCAGTGTCTCAGTGTCTCTGTGTCTCAGTGTCTCAGTGTCCCTGTGTCTCAGTGTCTCAGTGTCTTAGTGTCTCAGTGTCTCAGTGTCTCTGAGTCTCAGAGTCTCAGTGTCTCTGAGTCTCAGTGTCTCAGTGTCTCAGTGTCTCTGTGTCTCAGTGTCTCAGTGTCTCTGTGTCTCAGTGTCTCTGTGTCTCAGTGTCTCAGTGTCTCTGAGTCTCAGTGTCTCTGTGTCTCAGTGTCTCTGTGTCTCTGTGTCTCAGTGTCACAGTGTCTCAGTGTCTCAATGTCTCTGTGTCTCAGTGTCTCAGTGTCTCTGTGTCTCTGTGTCTCTGTGTCTCTGTGTCTCAGTGTCTCAGTGTCTCTGAGGCTCAGTGTCTCAGTGTCTCTGAGTCTCAGTGTCTCTGTGTCTCAGTGTCTCTGTGTCTCAGTGTCTCAGTGTCTCTGTGTCTCAGTGTCTCTGTGTCTCTGGGTCTCAGTGTCTCAGTGTCTCTGAGTCTCTGTGTCTCAGTGTCTCTGTGTCTCAGTGTCTCAGTGTCTCAGTGTCTCTGTGTCTTAGTGCCTCAGTGTCTCTGTGTCTCAGTGCCTCTATGTCTCAGTGTCTCAGTGTCTCAGTGTCTCAGAGTCTCAGAGTTTCAGTGTCTCTGTGTCTCAGTTTCTCTGTGTCTCTGTGTCTCAGTGTCTCTGAGTCTCAGAGTCTCAGAGTCTCAGAGTCTCAGTGTCTCAGTGTCTCTGAGTCTCAGAGTCTCAGAGTATCAGTGTCTCAGTGTCTCTGTGTCTCTGTGTCTCTGTGTCTCAGTGTCTCTGAGTCTCAGTGTCTCAGTGTCTCAGTGTCTCTGTGTCTCTGTGTCTCTGAGTCTCAGAGTCTCAGAGTATCAGTGTCTCAGTGTCTCAGTGTCTCTGTGTCTCTGTGTCTCAGTGTCTCAGTGTCTCTGAGTCTCAGTGTCTCAGTGTCTCAGTGTCTCTGTGTCTCTGTGTCTCAGTGTCTCAGTGTCTCAGTGTCTCAGAGTCTCAGATTCTCAGAGTCTCAGAGTCTCAGTGCCTCAGTGTCTCAGTGTCTCTGAGTCTCAGAGTCTCAGTGTCTCAGTGTATCTGTGTCTCTGTGTCTCAGTGTCTCAGTGTCTCAGTGTCTCAGTGTCTCAGAGTCTCAGATTCTCAGAGTCTCAGAGTCTCAGTGCCTCAGTGTCTCAGTGTCTCTGAGTCTCAGAGTCTCAGTGTATCAGTGTCTCAGTGTCTCTGTGTCTCTGTGTCTCAGTGTCTCTGAGTCTCAGTGTCTCAGTGTCTCTGTGTCTCAGTGTCTCAGTGTCTCTGTGTCTCAGTGTCTCAGTGTCTCAGTGTCTCAGTGTCTCAGTGTCTCTGAGTCTCAGTGTCTCTGTGTCTCAGTGTCTCTGTGTCTCAGTGTCACAGTGTCTCAGTGTCTCAGTGTCTCTGAGTCTCAGTGTCTCAGTGTCTCTGTGTCTCTATGTCTCTGTGTCTCAGTGTCTCTGTGTCTCAGTGTCTCAGTGTCTCAGTGTCTCTGTGTCTTAGTGCCTCAGTGTCTCTGTGTCTCAGTGCCTCTATGTCTCAGTGTCTCAGAGTCTCAGAGTCTCAGAGTCTCAGAGTTTCAGTGTCTCTGTGTCTCTGTGTCTCTGTGTCTCAGTGTCTCTGAGTCTCAGTGTCTCAGTGTCTCTGTGTCTCAGTGTCTCAGTGTCTCAGTGTCTCTGTGTCTCTGAGTCTCAGAGTCTCAGAGTCTCAGTGTCTCAGTGTCTCTGAGTCTCAGAGTCTCAGAGTATCAGTGTCTCAGTGTCTCAGTGTCTATGTGTCTCTGTGTCTCTGTGTCTCAGTGTCTCTGAGTCTCAGTGTCTCAGTGTCTCAGTGTCTCTGTGTCTCTGAGTCTCAGAGTCTCAGAGTATCAGTGTCTCAGTGTCTCAGTGTCTCTGTGTCTCTGTGTCTCAGTGTCTCTGAGTCTCAGTGTCTCAGTGTCTCAGTGTCTCAGTGTCTCTGTGTCTCAGTGTCTCAGTGTCTCAGTGTCTCAGAGTCTCAGAGTCTCAGTGTCTCAGTGTCTCTGAGTCTCAGAGTCTCAGAGTCTCGGAGTATCAGTGTCTCAGTGTCTCTGTGTCTCTGTGTCTCTGTGTCTCAGTGTCTCTGAGTCTCAGTGTCTCAGTGTCTCTGTGTCTCTGAGTCTCAGAGTCTCAGAGTATCAGTGTCTCAGTGTCTCAGTGTCTCTGTGTCTCTGTGTCTCAGTGTCTCTGAGTCTCAGTGTCTCAGTGTCTCAGTGTCTCTGTGTCTCAGTGTCTCAGTGTCTCAGTGTCTCAGAGTCTCAGAGTCTCAGTGTCTCAGTGTCTCAGTGTCTCTGAGTCTCAGAGTCTCAGAGTATCAGTGTCTCAGTGTCTCAGTGTCTCTGTGTCTCTGTGTCTCAGTGTCTCTGAGTCTCAGTGTCTCAGTGTCTCAGTGTCTCTGTGTCTCTGTGTCTCAGTGTCTCAGTGTCTCTGTGTCTCAGTGTCTCTGTGTCTCAGTGTCTCAGTGTCTCTGAGTCTCAGTGTCTCTGTGTCTCAGTGTCTCTGTGTCTCTGTGTCTCAGTGTCACAGTGTCTCAGTGTCTCAATGTCTCTGTGTCTCAGTGTCTCAGTGTCTCAGTGTCTCTGTGTCTCTGTGTCTCAGTGTCTCTGAGTCTCAGTGTCTCAGTGTCTCAGTGTCTCTGTGTCTCAGTGTCTCAGTGTCCCTGTGTCTCAGTGTCTCAGTGTCTTAGTGTCTCAGTGTCTCAGTGTCTCTGAGTCTCAGAGTCTCAGTGTCTCTGAGTCTCAGTGTCTCAGTGTCTCTGTGTCTCAGTGTCTCAGTGTCTCTGTGTCTCAGTGTCTCTGTGTCTCAGTGTCTCAGTGTCTCTGAGTCTCAGTGTCTCTGTGTCTCAGTGTCTCTGTGTCTCTGTGTCTCAGTGTCACAGTGTCTCAGTGTCTCAATGTCTCTGTGTCTCAGTGTCTCAGTGTCTCAGTGTCTCTGTGTCTCTGTGTCTCAGTGTCTCTGAGTCTCAGTGTCTCAGTGTCTCAGTGTCTCTGTGTCTCAGTGTCTCAGTGTCTCAGTGTCTCAGAGTCTCAGAGTCTCAGTGTCTCAGTGTCTCAGTGTCTCTGAGTCTCAGAGTCTCAGAGTATCAGTGTCTCAGTGTCTCAGTGTCTCTGTGTCTCTGTGTCTCAGTGTCTCTGAGTCTCAGTGTCTCAGTGTCTCAGTGTCTCTGTGTCTCTGTGTCTCAGTGTCTCAGTGTCTCTGTGTCTCAGTGTCTCTGTGTCTCAGTGTCTCAGTGTCTCTGAGTCTCAGTGTCTCTGTGTCTCAGTGTCTCTGTGTCTCTGTGTCTCAGTGTCACAGTGTCTCAGTGTCTCAATGTCTCTGTGTCTCAGTGTCTCAGTGTCTCAGTGTCTCTGTGTCTCTGTGTCTCAGTGTCTCTGAGTCTCAGTGTCTCAGTGTCTCAGTGTCTCTGTGTCTCAGTGTCTCAGTGTCCCTGTGTCTCAGTGTCTCAGTGTCTTAGTGTCTCAGTGTCTCTGAGTCTCAGAGTCTCAGTGTCTCTGAGTCTCAGTGTCTCAGTGTCTCTGTGTCTCAGTGTCTCAGTGTCTCTGTGTCTCAGTGTCTCTGTGTCTCAGTGTCTCAGTGTCTCTGAGTCTCAGTGTCTCTGTGTCTCAGTGTCTCTGTGTCTCTGTGTCTCAGTGTCACAGTGTCTCAGTGTCTCAATGTCTCTGTGTCTCAGTGTCTCAGTGTCTCAGTGTCTCTGTGTCTCTGTGTCTCAGTGTCTCTGAGTCTCAGTGTCTCAGTGTCTCAGTGTCTCTGTGTCTCTGTGTCTCAGTGTCTCTGTGTCTCTGTGTCTCAGTGTCACAGTGTCTCAGTGTCTCTGTGTCTCTGTGTCTCAGTGTCTCAGTGTCTCTATGTCTCAGTGTCTCAGTGTCTCTGAGTCTCAGAGTCTCAGAGTCTCAGAGTCTCAGTGTCTCTGTGTCTCAGTGTCTCTGTGTCTCAGTGTCTCAGAGTCTCAGAGTCTCAGAGTCTCAGTGTCTCTGTGTCTCAGTGTCTCTGTGCCTCAGTGTCTCTGTGTCTCAGTGTCTCAGTGTCTCAGTGTCTCAGTGTCTCTGAGTCTCAGAGTCTCAGAGTCTCAGTGTCTCTGTGTCTCAGTGTCTCTGTGTCTCAGTGTCTCAGTGTCTCAGAGTCTCAGAGTCTCTGTGTCTCTGTGTCTCAGTGTCTCAGTGTCTCTGTGTCTCAGTGTCTCAGTGTCTCTGTGTCTCAGTGTCTCTGTGTCTCAGTGTCTCTGAGTCTCAGTGTCTCTGTGTCACAGAGTCTCAGAGTCTCAGTGTCTCTGTGTCTCAGTGTCTCTGTGTCTCAGTGTCTCAGTGTCTTAGAGTCTCAGAGTCTCAGTGTCTCTGTGTCTCTATGTCTCAGTGTCTCAGTGTCTCAGTTCTCAGTGTCTCAGTGTCTGAGTGTCTCTGAGTCTCAGAGTCTCATTGTCTCTCTGTCTCTGTGTCTCAGAGTCTCAGTGTCTCTGTGTCTCTATGTCTCAAGTGTCTCAGTGTCTCCGAGTCTCAGTGTCTCAGTGTCTCAGTGTCTCAGTGTCTCTGTGTCTCAGTGTCTCTGTGTCTCTGTGTCTCTGTGTCTCAGAGTCTCAATGTCTCTGTGCCTCTATGTCTCAGTGTCTCAGTGTCTCCGAGTCTCAGAGTCTCAGTGTCTCTGTGTCTCAGTGTCTCAGTGTCTCAGTGTCTCTGTGTCTCAGTGTCTCTGTGTCTCAGAGTCTCAGTGTCTCTGTGTCTCTGTGTCTCAGAGTCTCAGTGTCTCTGTGTCTCTATGTCTCAGTGTCTCAGTGTCTCAGTTCTCAGTGTCTCAGTGTCTGAGTGTCTCTGAGTCTCAGAGTCTCAGTGTCTCAGTGTCTCTGTGTCTCAGTGTCTCTGTGTCTCTGTGTCTCTGTGTCTCAGAGTCGCAGTGTCTCTGTGTCTCTATGTCTCAGTGTCTCAGTGTCTCCGAGTCTCAGAGTCTCAGTGTCTCTGTGTCTCAGTGTCTCTGTGTCTCAGTGTCTCAGTGTCTCTGTGTCTCAGTGTCTCTGTGTCTCTGTGTCTCAGTGTCTCTGAGTCTCAGTGTCTCAGTGTCTCTGAGTCTCAGTGTCTCTGTGTCTCAGTGTCTCAGTGTCTCTGTGTCTCAGTGTCTCTGTGTCTCTGGGTCTCAGTGTCTCAGTGTCTCTGAGTCTCTGTGTCTCAGTGTCTCTGTGTCTCAGTGTCTCAGTGTCTCAGTGTCTCTGTGTCTTAGTGCCTCAGTGTCTCTGTGTCTCAGTGCCTCTATGTCTCAGTGTCTCAGAGTCTCAGAGTCTCAGAGTTTCAGTGTCTCTGTGTCTCTGTGTCTCAGTTTCTCTGTGTCTCAGTGTCTCAGTGTCTCTGAGTCTCAGAGTCTCAGAGTCTCAGAGTCTCAGTGTCTCAGTGTCTCTGAGTCTCAGAGTCTCAGAGTATCAGTGTCTCAGTGTCTCAGTGTCTCTGTGTCTCAGAGTCTCAGAGTCTAAGTGTCACTGTGTCTCAGTGACTCTGTGTCTCAGTGTCTCTGTGTCTCAGTGTCTCAGTTCTCAGTGTCTCAGTGTCTCAGTGTCTCCGAGTCTCAGAGTCTCAGTGTCTCTGTGTCTCAGTGTCTCTGTGTCTCAGTGTCTCAGTGTCTCTGTGTCTCAGTGTCTCTGTGTCTCTGTGTCTCAGTGTCTCAGTTCTCAGTGTCTCAGTGTCTGAGTGTCTCTGAGTCTCAGAGTCTCAGTGTCTCTCTGTCTCTGTGTCTCAGAGTCTCAGTGTCTCTGTGTTTCTGTGTCTCAGTGTCTCTGTGTCTCAGTGTCTCAGAGTCTCAGAGTCTCAGTGTCTCTGTGTCTCTGTGCCTCAGTGTCTCTGTGTCTCAGTGTCTCTATGTCTCAGTGTCTCAGTGTCTCAGTGTCTCTGAGTCTCAGAGTCTCAGAGTCTCAGTGTCTCTGTGTCTCAGTGTCTCTGTGTCTCAGTGTCTCAGTGTCTCAGAGTCTCAGAGTCTCTGTGTCTCAGTGTCTCAGTGTCTCTGTGTCTCAGTGTCTCAGTGTCTCTGTGTCTCAGTGTCTCTGTGTCTCAGTGTCTCTGAGTCTCAGTGTCTCTGTGTCTCAGAGTCTCAGAGTCTCAGTGTCTCTGTGTCTCAGTGTCTCTGTGTCTCAGTGTCTCAGTGTCTTAGAGTCTCAGAGTCTCAGCGTCTCAGTGTCTCTGTGTCTCTATGTCTCAGTGTCTCAGTGTCTCCGAGTCTCAGAGTCTCAGTGTCTCTGTGTCTCAGTGTCTCAGTGTCTGAGTGTCTCTGAGTCTCAGAGTTTCAGTGTCTCTCTGTCTCTGTGTCTCAGAGTCTCAGTGTCTCTGTGTCTCTATGTCTCAGTGTCTCAGTGTCTCCGAGTCTCAGAGTCTCAGTGTCTCTGTGTCTCAGTGTCTCAGTGTCTCAGTGTCTCCGAGTCTCAGAGTCTCAGTGTCTCAGTGTCTCAGTGTCTCAGTGTCTCTGTGTCTCAGTGTCTCTGTGTCTCTGTGTCTCTGTGTCTCAGAGTCGCAGTGTCTCTGTGTCTCTATGTCTCAGTGTCTCAGTGTCTCCGAGTCTCAGAGTCTCAGTGTCTCTGTGTCTCAGTGTCTCTGTGTCTCAGTGTCTCAGTGTCTCTGTGTCTCAGTGTCTCTGTGTCTCTGTGTCTCAGTGTCTCAGTGTCTCTGAGCCTCAGTGTCTCAGTGTCTCTGAGTCTCAGTGTCTCTGTGTCTCAGTGTCTCTGTGTCTCAGTGTCTCAGTGTCTCTGTGTCTCAGTGTCTCTGTGTCTCTGGGTCTCAGTGTCTCAGTGTCTCTGAGTCTCTGTGTCTCAGTGTCTCTGTGTCTCAGTGTCTCAGTGTCTCAGTGTCTCTGTGTCTTAGTGCCTCAGTGTCTCTGTGTCTCAGTGCCTCTATGTCTCAGTGTCTCAGTGTCTCAGTGTCTCAGAGTCTCAGAGTCTCAGAGTTTCAGTGTCTCTGTGTCTCAGTTTTTCTGTGTCTCAGTGTCTCAGTGTCTCTGAGTCTCAGAGTCTCAGAGTCTCAGTGTCTCAGTGTCTCTGAGTCTCAGAGTCTCAGAGTATCAGTGTCTCAGTGTCTCTGTGTCTCTGTGTCTCTGTGTCTCAGTGTCTCTGAGTCTCAGTGTCTCAGTGTCTCAGTGTCTCTGTGTCTCTGTGTCTCTGTGTCTCTGAGTCTCAGAGTCTCAGAGTATCAGTGTCTCAGTGTCTCAGTGTCTCTGTGTCTCAGTGTCTCAGTGTCTCTGAGTCTCAGTGTCTCAGTGTCTCAGTGTCTCTGTGTCTCTGTGTCTCATTGTCTCAGTGTCTCAGTGTCTCAGATTCTCAGAGTCTCAGAGTCTCAGTGCCTCAGTGTCTCAGTGTCTCTGAGTCTCAGAGTCTCAGTGTATCAGTGTCTCAGTGTCTCTGTGTCTCTGTGTCTCTGTGTCTCAGTGTCTCTGAGTCTCAGTGTCTCAGTGTCTCTGTGTCTCAGTGTCTCAGTGTCTCTGTGTCTCAGTGTCTCAGTGTCTCTGTGTCTCAGTGTCTCTGTGTCTCAGTGTCTCTGAGTCTCAGTCTCTCTGTGTCTCAGTGTCTCTGTGTCTCAGTGCCACAGTGTCTCAGTGTCTCAGTGTCTCTGAGTCTCAGTGTCTCAGTGTCTCTGTGTCTCTGTGTCTCTGTGTCTCAGTGTCTCTGTGTCTCAGTGTCTCAGTGTCTCAGTGTCTCTGTGTCTTAGTGCCTCAGTGTCTCTGTGTCTCAGTGCCTCTATGTCTCAGTGTCTCAGTGTCTCAGAGTCTCAGAGTCTCAGAGTCTCAGAGTTTCAGTGTCTCTGTGTCTCAGTTTCTCTGTGTCTCAGTGTCTCAGTGTCTCTGAGTCTCAGAGTCTCAGAGTCTCAGTGTCTCAGTGTCTCAGTGTCTCTGAGTCTCAGAGTCTCAGAGTATCAGTGTCTCAGTGTCTCAGTGTCTATGTGTCTCTGTGTCTCTGTGTCTCAGTGTCTCTGAGTCTCAGTGTCTCAGTGTCTCAGTGTCTCTGTGTCTCTGAGTCTCAGAGTCTCAGAGTATCAGTGTCTCAGTGTCTCAGTGTCTCAGTGTCTCTGTGTCTCTGTGTCTCAGTGTCTCTGAGTCTCAGTGTCTCAGTGTCTCAGTGTCTCAGTGTCTCTGTGTCTCAGTGTCTCAGTGTCTCAGTGTCTCAGAGTCTCAGAGTCTCAGTGTCTCAGTGTCTCAGTGTCTCTGAGTCTCAGAGTCTCAGAGTCTCGGAGTATCAGTGTCTCAGTGTCTCTGTGTCTCTGTGTCTCTGTGTCTCAGTGTCTCTGAGTCTCAGTGTCTCAGTGTCTCAGTGTCTCTGTGTCTCTGAGTCTCAGAGTCTCAGAGTATCAGTGTTTCAGTGTCTCAGTGTCTCTGTGTCTCTGTGTCTCAGTGTCTCTGAGTCTCAGTGTCTCAGTGTCTCAGTGTCTCTGTGTCTCAGTGTCTCAGTGTCTCAGAGTCTCAGAGTCTCAGTGTCTCAGTGTCTCAGTGTCTCTGAGTCTCAGAGTCTCAGAGTATCAGTGTCTCAGTGTCTCAGTGTCTCAGTGTCTCTGTGTCTCTGTGTCTCAGTGTCTCTGAGTCTCAGTGTCTCAGTGTCTCAGTGTCTCTGTGTCTCAGTGTCTCAGTGTCTCTGTGTCTCAGTGTCTCTGTGTCTCAGTGTCTCAGTGTCTCTGAGTCTCAGTGTCTCTGTGTCTCAGTGTCTCTGTGTCTCTGTGTCTCAGTGTCACAGTGTCTCAGTGTCTCAATGTCTCTGTGTCTCAGTGTCTCAGTGTCTCTGTGTCTCTGTGTCTCAGTGTCTCTGAGTCTCAGTGTCTCAGTGTCTCAGTGTCTCTGTGTCTCAGTGTCTCAGTGTCTCTGTGTCTCAGTGTCTCAGTGTCTTAGTGTCTCAGTGTCTCAGTGTCTCTGAGTCTCAGTGTCTCTGAGTCTCAGTGTCTCAGTGTCTCTGTGTCTCAGTGTCTCAGTGTCTCTGTGTCTCAGTGTCTCTGTGTCTCAGTGTCTCAGTGTCTCTGAGTCTCTGTGTCTCTGTGTCTCAGTGTCTCTGTGTCTCTGTGTCTCAGTGTCACAGTGTCTCAGTGTCTCAATGTCTCTGTGTCTCAGTGTCTCAGTGTCTCTGTGTCTCTGTGTCTCAGTGTCTCTGAGTCTCAGTGTCTCAGTGTCTCAGTGTCTCTGTGTCTCAGTGTCTCAGTGTCTCTGTGTCTCAGTGTCTCAGTGTCTCAGTGACTCTGAGTCTCAGTGTCTCTGTGTCTCAGTGTCTCTGTGTCTCTGTGTCTCAGTGTCACAGTGTCTCTGTGTCTCTGTGTCTCAGTGTCTCAGTGTCTCTATGTCTCAGTGTCTCAGTGTCTCAGTGTCTCTGAGTCTCAGAGTCTCAGAGTCTCAGAGTCTCAGTGTCTCTGTGTCTCAGTGTCTCTGTGTCTCAGTGTCTCAGAGTCTCAGAGTCTCAGAGTCTCAGTGTCTCTGTGTCTCAGTGTCTCTGTGCCTCAGTGTCTCTGTGTCTCAGTGTCTCTATGTCTCAGTGTCTCAGTGTCTCAGTGTCTCTGAGTCTCAGAGTCTCAGAGTCTCAGTGTCTCTGTGTCTCAGTGTCTCTGTGTCTCAGTGTCTCAGTGTCTCTGTGTCTCAGTGTCTCAGTGTCTCTGTGTCTCAGTGTCTCTGTGTCTCAGTGTCTCAGAGTCTCAGTGTCTCTGTGTCTCAGAGTCTCAGAGTCTCAGTGTCTCTGTGTCTCAGTGTCTCTGTGTCTCAGTGTCTCAGTGTCTTAGAGTCTCAGAGTCTCAGAGTCTCAGTGTCTCTGTGTCTCTATGTCTCAGTGTCTCAGTGTCTCAGTTCTCAGTGTCTCAGTGTCTGAGTGTCTCTGAGTCTCAGAGTCTCAGTGTCTCTCTGTCTCTGTGTCTCAGAGTCTCAGTGTCTCTGTGTCTCTATGTCTCAGTGTCTCAGTGTCTCCGAGTCTCAGAGTCTCAGTGTCTCTGTGTCTCAGTGTCTCAGTGTCTCAGTGTCTCTGAGTCTCAGAGTATCAGAGTCTCAAAGTCTCAGTGTCTCAGTGTCTGAGTGTCTCAGTGTCTCAGTGTCTCAGTGCCTCTGAGTCTCAGAGTCTCAGAGCCCCAGTGTCTCTGTGTCTCAGTGTCTCTGTGTCTCAGTGTCTCTGTGTCTCAGTGTCTCAGTTCTCAGTGTCTCAGTGTCTCTGTGTCTTAGAGTCTCAGTGTCTCTGAGTCTCAGAGTCTCAGTGTCTCTGTGTCTCAGAGTCTCAGTGTCTCTGTGTCTCAGAGTCTCAGTGTCTCAGTGTCTCTGTGTCTCAGTGTCTCAGGGTCTCTGTGTCTCAGTGTCTCTGTGTCTCAGTGTCTAAGTGTCTCTGAGTCTCAGAGTCTCAGTGTCTCTGTGTCTCAGTGTCTCTGTGTCTCAGTGTCTCAGTGTCTCAGTGTCTCTGAGTCTCAGAGTCTCAGTGTCTCTGTGTCTCAGTGTCTCTGTGTGTCAGTGTCTCAGCGTCTCTGTGTCTCTGTGTCGCAGTGTCTCAGCGTCTCTGCGTCTCTGTGTCTCAGTGTCTCTGTGTCTCAGAGTCTCAGTGTCTCTGTGTCTCAGTGTCTCAGCGTCTCTGTGTCTGTGTGTCTCAGTGTCTCAGCTTCTCTGTGTCTCTGTGTCTCAGTGTCTCTGTTTCTCTGTGTCTCAGTGTCTCCGTTTCTCTGAGTCTCAGAGTCTCAGTGTCTCAGTGTCTCAGTGTCTCTGTGTCTCAGTGTCTCAGTGTCTCTGAGTCTCAGAGTCTCAGTGTCACTGTGTCTCAGTGCCTCTGTGTCTCAGTGTCTCTGTGTCTCAGTGTCTCAGTTCTCAGTGTCTCAGTGTCTCAGTGTCTCAGTGTCTCAGTGTCTCTGTGTCTCCATGTCTCAGTGTCTCAGTGTTTCAGTGTCTCTGAGTCTCAGAGTCTCAGTGTCTCAGTGTCTCTGTGTCTCAGTGTCTCTGTGTCTCTGAGTCTCAGAGTCTCAGTGTCTCTGTGTCTCAGAGTCTCAGTGTCTCTGTGTCTCTATGTCTCAGTGTCTCAGTGTCTCAGTGTCTCTGAATCTCAGAGTCTCAGAGTCTCAGTGTCTCAGTGTCTCTGTGTCTCAGTGTCTCAGTGTCTCTGAGTCTCAGAGTCTCAAAGTCTCAGTGTCTCAGTGTCTCAGTGTCTCAGTGCCTATGAGTCTTAGAGTCTCAGAGTCTCAGTGTCACTGTGTCTCAGTGTCTCTGTGTCTCAGTGTCTCTGTGTCTCAGTGTCTCAGTTCTCAGTGTCTCAGTGTCTCTGTGTCTCAGTGTCTTAGTGTCTCAGTGACTCAGTGTCTCTGTGTCTCTATGTCTCAGTGTCTCAGTGTTTCAGTGTCTCTGAGTCTCAGAGTCTCAGAGTCTCAGAGTCTCAGTGTCTCAGTGTCTCAGTGTCTCTGTGTCTCAGTGCCTTTGTGTCTCTGAGTCTCAGAGTCTCAGTGTCTCAGTGTCTCAGAGTCTCAGTGTCTCTGTGTCTCTATGTCTCAGTGTCTCAGTGTCTCTGAGTCTCAGAGTCTCAGAGTCTCAGTGTCTCAGTGTCTCAGTGTCTCTGTGTCTCAGTGTCACAGTGTCTCTGAGTCTCAGAGTCTCAAAGTCTCAGTGTCTCAGTGTCTCAGTGTCTCAGTGCCTCTGAGTCTCAGAGTCTCAGTGTCTCTGTGTCTCAGTGTCTCTGTGCCTCAGTGTCTCTGTGTCTCAGTGTCGCAGTTCTCAGTGTCTCAGTGTCTCAGTGTCTCTGAGTCTAAGAGTCTCTGTGTCTCTATGTCTCAGTGTCTCAGTGTCTCTGTGTCTCAGAGTCTCAGTGTCTCTGTGTCTCTATGTCTCAGTGTCTCAGTGTCTCTGAGTCTCAGTGTCTCAGTGTCTCTGTGTCTCAGTGTCTCTGTGTCTCAGAGTCTCAGTGTCTCTGTGTCTCTATGTCTCAGAGTCTCAGTGTCTCAGTGTCTCTGTGTCTGAGTGTCTCAGTGTCTCTGTGTCTCAGTGTCTCTGTGTCTCAGTGTCTAAGTGTCTCTGAGTCTCTGAGTCTCAGAGTCTCAGTGTCTCTGTGTCTCAGTGTCTCAGTGTCTCTGTGTCTCAGAGTCTCAGTGTCTCTGGGTCTCAGAGTCTCAGTGTCTCTGTGTGTCAGTGTCTCAGCGTCTCTGTGTCTCTGTGTCTCAGTGTCTCAGCGTCTCTGCGTCTCTGTGTCTCAGTTTCTCTGTGTCTCAGTGTCTCAGTGTCTCTGTGTCTCAGAGTCTCAGTGTCTCTGTGTCTCCGAGTCTCAGTGTCTTGGTGTCTCAGTGTCTCAGCGTGTCTGTGTCTGTGTGTCTCAGTTTCTCAGCGTCTCTGTGTCTCTATGTCTCAGTGTCTCTGTGTCTCAGTGTCTCTGTGTCTCAGTGTCTCAGTGTCTCTGAGACTCAGAGTCTCAGAGTCTCAGTGTCACTGTGTCTCAGTGTCTCTGTGTCTCAGTGTCTCTGTGTCTCAGGGTGTCAGTTCTCAGTGTCTCAGTGTCTCTGTGTCTCAGTGTCTCAGTGTATCTGAATCTCAGAGTCTCAGTGTCTCTGTGTCTCAGAGTCTCAGTGTCTCTGTGTCTCTATGTCTAAGTGTCTCAGTGTCTCTGAGTCTCAGAGTCTCAGTGTCTCTGTGCCTCAGTGTCTCTGTGTCTCAGTGTCTCTATGTCTCAGTGTCTCAGTGTCTCAGTGTCTCTGAGTCTCAGAGTCTCAGAGTCTCAGTGTCTCTGTGTCTCAGTGTCTCTGTGTCTCAGTGTCTCAGTGTCTCAGTGTCTCAGTGTCTCTGTGTCTCAGTGTCTCTGTGTCTCAGTGTCTCAGAGTCTCAGTGTCTCTGTGTCTCAGAGTCTCAGAGTCTCTGTGTCTCAGTGTCTCTGTGTCTCAGTGTCTCAGTGTCTTAGAGTCTCAGAGTCTCAGAGTCTCAGTGTCTCTGTGTCTCTATGTCTCAGTGTCTCAGTGTCTCAGTTCTCAGTGTCTCAGTGTCTGAGTGTCTCTGAGTCTCAGAGTCTCAGTGTCTCTCTGTCTCTGTGTCTCAGAGTCTCAGTGTCTCTGTGTCTCTATGTCTCAGTGTCTCAGTGTCTCCGAGTCTCAGAGTCTCAGTGTCTCTGTGTCTCAGTGTCTCAGTGTCTCTGAGTCTCAGAGTATCAGAGTCTCAAAGTCTCAGTGCCTCAGTGTCTGAGTGTCTCAGTGTCTCAGTGTCTCAGTGCCTCTGAGTCTCAGAGTCTCAGAGTCCCAGTGTCTCTGTGTCTCAGTGTCTCTGTGTCTCAGTGTCTCTGTGTCTCAGTGTCTCAGTTCTCAGTGTCTCAGTGTCTCAGTGTCTCTGTGTCTTAGAGTCTCAGTGTCTCTGAGTCTCAGAGTCTCAGTGTCTCTGTGTCTCAGAGTCTCAGTGTCTCTGTGTCTCAGAGTCTCAGTGTCTCAGTGTCTCTGTGTCTCAGTGTCTCAGGGTCTCTGTGTCTCAGTGTCTCTGTGTCTCAGTGTCTAAGTGTCTCTGAGTCTCAGAGTCTCAGTGTCTCTGTGTCTCAGTGTCTCTGTGTCTCAGTGTCTCAGTGTCTCAGTGTCTCTGAGTCTCAGAGTCTCAGTGTCTCTGTGTCTCAGTGTCTCTGTGTGTCAGTGTCTCAGCGTCTCTGTGTCTCTGTGTCGCAGTGTCTCAGCGTCTCTGCGTCTCTGTGTCTCAGTGTCTCTGTGTCTCAGAGTCTCAGTGTCTCTGTGTCTCAGTGTCTCAGCGTCTCTGTGTCTGTGTGTCTCAGTGTCTCAGCTTCTCTGTGTCTCTGTGTCTCAGTGTCTCTGTTTCTCTGTGTCTCAGTGTCTCCGTTTCTCTGAGTCTCAGAGTCTCTGTGTCTCAGTGTCTCAGTGTCTCTGTGTCTCAGTGTCTCAGTGTCTCTGAGTCTCAGAGTCTCAGTGTCACTGTGTCTCAGTGCCTCTGTGTCTCAGTGTCTCTGTGTCTCAGTGTCTCAGTTCTCAGTGTCTCAGTGTCTCTGTGTCTCAGTGTCTCAGTGTCTCAGTGACTCAGTGTCTCTGTGTCTCCATGTCTCAGTGTCTCAGTGTTTCAGTGTCTCTGAGTCTCAGAGTCTCAGTGTCTCAGTGTCTCTGTGTCTCAGTGTCTCTGTGTCTCTGAGTCTCAGAGTCTCAGTGTCTCTGTGTCTCAGAGTCTCAGTGTCCCTGTGTCTCTATGTCTCAGTGTCTCAGTGTCTCAGTGTCTCTGAATCTCAGAGTCTCAGAGTCTCAGTGTCTCAGTGTCTCTGTGTCTCAGTGTCTCAGTGTCTCTGAGTCTCAGAGTCTCAAAGTCTCAGTGTCTCAGTGTCTCAGTGTCTCAGTGCCTATGAGTCTTAGAGTCTCAGAGTCTCAGTGTCACTGTGTCTCAGTGTCTCTGTGTCTCAGTGTCTCTGTGTCTCAGTGTCTCAGTTCTCAGTGTCTCAGTGTCTCTGTGTCTCAGTGTCTTAGTGTCTCAGTGACTCAGTGTCTCTGTGTCTCTATGTCTCAGTGTCTCAGTGTTTCAGTGTCTCTGAGTCTCAGAGTCTCAGAGTCTCAGTGTCTCAGTGTCTCAGTGTCTCTGTGTCTCAGTGCCTTTGTGTCTCTGAGTCTCAGAGTCTCAGTGTCTCAGTGTCTCAGAGTCTCAGTGTCTCTGTGTCTCTATGTCTCAGTGTCTCAGTGTCTCAGAGTCTCAGAGTCTCAGTGTCTCAGTGTCTCAGTGTCTCTGTGTCTCAGTGTCTCAGTGTCTCAGTGTCTCTGAGTCTCAGAGTCTCAAAGTCTCAGTGTCTCAGTGTCTCAGTGTCTCAGTGCCTCTGAGTCTCAGAGTCTCAGTGTCTCTGTGTCTCAGTGTCTCTGTGCCTCAGTGTCTCTGTGTCTCAGTGTCGCAGTTCTCAGTGTCTCAGTGTCTCAGTGTCTCTGAGTCTAAGAGTCTCTGTGTCTCTATGTCTCAGTGTCTCAGTGTCTCTGTGTCTCAGAGTCTCAGTGTCTCTGTGTCTCTATGTCTCAGTGTCTCAGTGTCTCTGAGCCTCAGTGTCTCAGTGTCTCAGTGTCTCTGTGTCTCAGTGTCTCTGTGTCTCAGAGTCTCAGTGTCTCTGTGTCTCTATGTCTCAGAGTCTCAGTGTCTCAGTGTCTCTGTGTCTGAGTGTCTCAGTGTCTCTGTGTCTCAGTGTCTCTGTGTCTCAGTGTCTAAGTGTCTCTGAGTCTCTGAGTCTCAGAGTCTCAGTGTCTCTGTGTCTCAGTGTCTCAGTGTCTCTGTGTCTCAGAGTCTCAGTGTCTCTGGGTCTCAGAGTCTCAGTGTCTCTGTGTGTCAGTGTCTCAGCGTCTCTGTGTCTCTGTGTCTCAGTGTCTCAGCGTCTCTGCGTCTCTGTGTCTCAGTTTCTCTGTGTCTCAGTGTCTCAGTGTCTCTGTGTCTCAGAGTCTCAGTGTCACTGTGTCTCAGTGTCTCTGTGTCTCAGTGTCTCTGTGTCTCAGGGTGTCAGTTCTCAGTGTCTCAGTGTCTCTGTGTCTCAGTGTCTCAGTGTATCTGAATCTCAGAGTCTCAGTGTCTCTGTGTCTCAGAGTCTCAGTGTCTCTGTGTCTCTATGTCTAAGTGTCTCAGTGTCTCTGAGTCTCAGAGTCTCAGTGTCTCTGTGTCTCAGTGTCTCAGTGTCTCAGAGTCTCAGATTCTCAGAGTCTCTGTGTCTCTGTGTCTCAGAGTCTCAGTGTCTCTGTGTCTCTATGTCTCAGTGTCTCAGTGTCTCAGTGTCTCTGAGTCTCAGAGTCACAGTGTCTCTGTGTCTCAGTGTCTCAGCGTCTCTGTGTCTCAGTGTCTCTGTGTCTCAGTGTCTCTGTGTCTCAGTGTCTCAGTGTCTCAGAGTCTCAGATTCTCAGTGTCTCAGTGTCTCAGTGTCTCTGAGTCTCAGAGTCTCAGTGTCTCTGTGTCTCAGAGTCTCAGTGTCTCTGTGTCTCTGTGTCTCAGTGTCTAAGTGTCTCAGTGTCTCTGTGTCTCAGTGTCTCAGTGTCTCTGTGTCTCAGAGTCTCAGTGTCTCAGAGTCTCAGAGTCTCAGTGTCTCAGTGACTCAGCGTCTCTGTGTCTCTGTGTCTCAGTGTCTCTGTGTCGCT
Organism: Carcharhinus amblyrhynchos; assembly: GCF_965287045.1. Lineage (NCBI taxonomy): Eukaryota > Metazoa > Chordata > Chondrichthyes > Carcharhiniformes > Carcharhinidae > Carcharhinus > Carcharhinus amblyrhynchos. Next base: position 303,217 of record NW_027649903.1, on the reverse strand, counting down.
GTGTCTCAGTGTCTCAGTGTCTCAGTGTCTCTGTGTCTCAGAGTCTCAGAGTCTAAGTGTCACTGTGTCTCAGTGACTCTGTGTCTCAGTGTCTCTGTGTCTCAGTTTCTCAGTTCTCAGTGTCTCAGTGTCTCAGTGTCTCTGAGTCTCAGAGTCTCAGAGTCTCAGTGTCTCTGTGTCTCAGAGTCTCAGTGTCTCTGTGTCTCTATGTCTCAGTGTCTCAGTGTCTCTGAGTCTCAGAGTCTCAGTGTCTCTGTGCCTCAGTGTCTCAGCGTCTCTGTGTCTCTGTGTCTCAGTGTCTCCGTGTCTCAGTGTCTCTGAGTCTCAGAGTCTCAAAGTCTCAGTGTGTCAGTGTCTCAGTGTCTCAGTGCCTCAGTGTCTCAGTGCCGCTGAGTCTCAGAGTCTCAGAGTCTCAGTGTCTCTGTGTCTCAGTGTCTCTGTGTCTCAGTGTCTCAGTTCACAGCGTCTCAGTGTCTCTGTGTCTCAGTGTCTCAGTGTCTCTGAGTCTCAGAGTTTCAGTGTCTCTATGTCTCAGTGTCTCAGTGTCTCTTTGTCTCAGAGTCTCAGTGTCTCTGTGTCTCTATGTCTCAGAGTCTCAGTGGCTCAGTGTCTCTGAGTCTCAGAGTCTCAGTGTCTCAGTGGCTCAGTGGCTCAGTGTCTCTGTGTCTCAGTGTCTCAGTGTCTCTGTGTCTCAGTGTCTCTGTGTCTCAGTGTCTAAGTGTCTCTGAGTCTCAGTGTCTCTGTGTCTCTGTGTCTCAGTGTCTCAGTGTCTCTGAGTCTCAGAGTCTCAGTGTCTCTGTGTCTCAGAGTCTCAGTGTCTCTGTGTGTCAGTGTCTCAGCGTCTCTGTGTCTCTGTGTCTCAGTGTCTCAGCGTCTCTGCGTCTCAGTGTCTCAGTGTCTCAGAGTCTCAGTGTCTCTGTGTCTCAGAGTCTCAGTGTCTCTGTGTCTCAGAGTCTCAGTGTCTCTGTGTCTCAGTGTCTCAGCGTCTCTGTGTCTGTGTGTCTCAGTGTCTCAGCGTCTCTGTGTCTCTGTGTCTCAGTATCTCTGTGTCACAGTGTCTCTGTGTCTCAGTGTCTCTGCGTCACAGTGTCTCTGTGTCTCAGTGTCTCAGTGTCTCTGATTCTCAGTGTCTCAGTGTCTCAGTGTCTCTGTGACTCAGTGTCTCAGTGCCTCTGAGTCTCAGAGTCTCAGAGTCTCAGTGTCACTGTGTCTCAGTGTCTCTGTGTCTCAGTGTCTCTGTGTCTCAGTGTCTCAGTTCTCAGTGTCTCAGTGTCTCTGAGTCTCAGAGTCTCAGTGTCTCTGTGTCTCTGTGTCTCAGAGTCTCAGTGTCTCTGTGTCTCTATGTCTCAGTGTCTCAGTGTCTCCGAGTCTCAGAGTCTCAGTGTCTCTGTGTCTCATGTCTCAGTGTCTCAGTGTCTCTGTGTCTCAGTGTCTCTGTGTCTCAGTGTCTCAGTGTCTCTGTGTCTCAGTGTCTCTGTGTCTCAGTGTCTCAGTGTCTCAGTGTCTCTGAGTCTCAGTGTCTCAGTGTCTCAGTGTCTCTGAGTCTCAGAGTCTCAGTGTCTCTGTGTCTCAGAGTCTCAGTGTCTCTGTGTCTCTATGTCTCAATGTCTCAGTGTCTCCGAGTCTCAGAGTCTCAGTGTCTCTGTGTCTCAGTGTCTCAGTGTCTCAGTGTCTCTGTGTCTCAGTGTCTCTGTGTCTCAGTGTCTCAGTGTCTCTGAGTCTCAGTGTCTCTGTGTCTCAGTGTCTCAGTGTCTCTGTGTCTCTGTGTCTCAGTGTCTCTGTGTCTCAGTGTCTCTGTGTCTCAGTGTCTCAGTGTCTCTGTGTCTCTGTGTCTCAGTGTCTCAGTGTCTCTGTGTCACAGTGTCTCTGTGTCTCAGTGTCTCAGTGTCTCTGAGTCTCAGAGTCTCAGAGTCTCAGAGTCTCAGTGTCACTGTGTCTCAGTGTCTCTGTGTCTCAGTGTCTCTGTGTCTCAGTGTCTCAGTTCTCAGTGTCTCAGTGTCTCTGTGTCTCTATGTCTCAGAGTCTCAGTGGCTCAGTGTCTCTGAGTCTCAGAGTCTCAGTGTCTCAGTGGCTCAGTGGCTCAGTGTCTCTGTGTCTCAGTGTCTCAGTGTCTCTGTTTCTCAGTGTCTCTGTGTCTCAGTGTCTAAGTGTCTCTGAGTCTCAGTGTCTCTGTGTCTCTGTGTCTCAGTGTCTCAGTGTCTCTGAGTCTCAGAGTCTCAGTGTCTCTGTGTCTCAGAGTCTCAGTGTCTCTGTGTGTCAGTGTCTCAGCGTCTCTGTGTCTCTGTGTCTCAGTGTCTCAGCGTCTCTGCGTCTCTGTGTCTCAGCGTCTCTGTGTCTCAGTGTCTCAGTGTCTCAGTGTCTCAGAGTCTCAGTGTCTCTCTGTCTCAGAGTCTCAGTGTCTCTGTGTCTCAGTGTCTCAGCGTCTCTGTGTCTGTGTGTCTCAGTGTCTCAGCATCTCTGTGTCTCTGTGTCTCAGTATCTCTGTGTCACAGTGTCTCTGTGTCTCAGTGTCTCAGTGTCTCAGTGTCTCTGTGTCTCAGTGTCTCAGTGCCTCTGAGTCTCAGAGTCTCAGAGTCTCAGTGTCACTGTGTCTCAGTGTCTCTGTGTCTCAGTGTCTCAGTTCTCAGTGTCTCAGTGTCTCAGTGTCTCTGAGTCTCAGAGTCTCAGTGTCTCTGTGTCTCTGTGTCTCAGAGTCTCAGTGTCTCTGTGTCTCTATGTCTCAGTGTCTCAGTGTCTCCGAGTCTCAGAGTCTCAGTGTCTCAGTGTCTCAGTTTCTCTGTGTCTCAGTGTCTCTGTGTCTCAGTGTCTCAGTGTCTCAGTGTCTCAGTGTCTCAGTGTCTCTGAGTCTCAGTGTCTCTGTGTCTCAGTGTCTCTGTGTCTCAGTGTCTCAGTGTCTCTGTGTCTCTGTGTCTCTGTGTCTCAGTGTCTCAGTGTCTCTGTGTCTCTGTGTCTCAGTGTCTCTGTGTCTCTGTGTCTCAGTGTCTCAGTGTCTCTGTGTCACAGTGTCTCTGTGTCTCAGTGTCTCAGTGTCTCTGAGTCTCAGAGTCTCAGTGTCTCAGTGTCTCAGTGTCTCTGTGTCTCAGTGTCTCAGTGCCTCTGAGTCTCAGAGTCTCAGAGTCTCAGTGTCACTGTGTCTCAGTGTCTCTGTGTCTCAGTGTCTCTGTGTCTCAGTGTCTCAGTTCTCAGTGTCTCAGTGTCTCAGTGTCTCTGAGTCTCAGAGTCTCAGTGTCTCTGTGTCTCTGTGTCTCAGAGTCTCAGTGTCTCTGTGTCTCTATGTCTCAGTGTCTCAGTGTCTCCGAGTCTCAGAGTCTCAGTGTCTCTGTGTCTCAGTGTCTCAGTGTCTCAGTGTCTCTGTGTCACAGTGTCTCTGTGTCTCAGTGTCTCAGTGTCTCTGTGTCTCAGTGTCTCAGTGTCTCAGTGTCTCTGAGACTCAGTGTCTCTGTGTCTCAGTGTCTCTGTGTCTCGGTGTCTCTGTGTCTCTGTGTCTCTGTGTCTCAGTGTCTCAGTGTCTCTGTGTCTCAGTGTCTCAGTGTCTCTGTGTCTCTGTGTCTCAGTGTCTCTGTGTCTCTGTGTCTCAGTGTCTCAGTGTCTCTGTGTCACAGTGTCTCTGTGTCTCAGTGTCTCAGTGTCTCTGAGTCTCAGAGTCTCAGTGTCTCAGTGTCTCAGTGTCTCTGTGTCTCAGTGTCTCAGTGCCTCTGAGTCTCAGAGTCTCAGAGTCTCAGTGTCACTGTCTCTCAGTGTCTCTGTGTCTCAGTGTCTCTGTGTCTCAGTGTCTCAGTTCTCAGTGTCTCAGTGTCTCTGAGTCTCAGAGTCTCAGTGTCGCTCTGTCACTGTGTCTCAGAGTCTCAGTGTCTCTGTGTCTCTATGTCTCAGTGTCTCAGTGTCTCCGAGTCTCAGAGTCTCAGTGTCTCTGTGTCTCAGTGTCTCAGTGTCTCTGTGTCTCAGTGTCTCTGTGTCTCAGTGTCTCAGTGTCTCAGTGTCTCTGAGAGTCAGTGTCTCTGTGTCTCAGTGTCTCTGTGTCTCTGTGTCTCAGTGTCACAGTGTCTCAGTGTCTCAGTGTCTCTGAGTCTCAGAGTCTCAGAGTCTCAGTGTCTCTGTGTCTCAGAGTCTCAGTGTCTCAGTGTCTCAGTGTCTCTGTGTCTCAGTGTCTCAGTGCCTCTGAGTCTCAGAGTCTCAGAGTCTCAGTGTCACTATGTCTCAGTGTCTCTGTGTCTCAGTGTCTCTGTGTCTCAGTGTCTCAGTTCTCAGTGTCTCAGTGTCTCAGTGTCTCTGAGTCTCAGAGTCTCAGTGTCTCTGTGTCTCTGTGTCTCAGAGTCTCAGTGTCTCTGTGTCTCTATGTCTCAGTGTCTCAGTGTCTCCGAGTCTCAGAGTCTCAGTGTCTCAGTGTCTCAGTGTCTCAGTGTCTCAGTGTCTCTGAGTCTCAGTGTCTCTGTGTCTCAGTGTCTCTGTGTCTCTGTGTCTCAGTGTCTCAGTGTCTCAGTGTCTCTGAGTCTCAGTGTCTCTGTGTCTCAGTGTCTCAGTGTCTCTGTGTCTCAGTGTCTCAGTGTCTCAGTGTCTCTGAGTCTCAGTGTCTCTGTGTCTCTGTGTCTCTGTGTCTCAGTGTCTCAGTGTCTCTGTGTCTCAGTGTCTCAGTGTCTCTGAGTCTCAGAGTCTCAGAGTCTCAGTGTCACTGTGTCTCAGTGTCTCTGTGTCTCAGTGTCTCTGTGTCTCAGTGTCACAGTTCTCAGTGTCTCAGTGTCTCTGTGTCTCAGTGTCTCTGAGTCTCAGAGTCTCAGTGTCTCTGAGTCTCTGTGTCTCAGTGTCTCTGTGTCTCAGTGTCTCTGTGTCTCAGTGTCTCAGTGTCTCTGTGTCTCAGTGTCTCTGTGTCTCTGTGTCTCAGTGTCTCTGAGTCTCAGTGTCTCTGTGTCTCAGTGTCTCTGTGTCTCTGTGTCTCAGTGTCACAGTGTCTCAGTGTCTCTGTGTCTCAGTGTCTCTGTGTCTCAGTGTCTCAGTGTCTCAGTGTCTCTGTGTCTCTGTGTCTCAGTGTCTCAGTGTCTCTGAGTCTCTGTGTCTCAGTGTCTCTGTGTCTCAGTGTCTCTGAGTCTCTGTGTCTCAGTGTCTCAGTGTCTCAGTGTCTCTGAGTCTCAGTGTCTCTGTGTCTCAGTGTCTCTGTGTCTCTGTGTCACAGTGTCTCAGTGTCTCAGTGTCTCAGTGTCTCTGAGTCTCTGTGTCTCAGTGTCTCTGTGTCTCAGTGTCTCTGAGTCTCTGTGTCTCAGTGTCTCAGTGTCTCAGTGTCTCTGAGTCTCAGTGTCTCTGTGTCTCAGTGTCTCTGTGTCTCTGTGTCACAGTGTCTCTATGTCTCAGTGTCTCAGTGTCTCCGAGTCTCAGAGTCTCAGTGTCTCAGTGTCTCAGTGTCTCAGTGTCTCAGTGTCTCAGTGTCTCTGAGTCTCAGTGTCTCTGTGTCTCAGTGTCTCTGTGTCTCTGTGTCTCAGTGTCTCAGTGTCTCAGTGTCTCTGAGTCTCAGTGTCTCTGTGTCTCAGTGTCTCAGTGTCTCTGTGTCTCAGTGTCTCAGTGTCTCAGTGTCTCTGAGTCTCAGTGTCTCTGTGTCTCTGTGTCTCTGTGTCTCAGTGTCTCAGTGTCTCTGTGTCTCAGTGTCTCAGTGTCTCTGAGTCTCAGAGTCTCAGAGTCTCAGTGTCACTGTGTCTCAGTGTCTCTGTGTCTCAGTGTCTCTGTGTCTCAGTGTCACAGTTCTCAGTGTCTCAGTGTCTCTGTGTCTCAGTGTCTCTGAGTCTCAGAGTCTCAGTGTCTCTGAGTCTCTGTGTCTCAGTGTCTCTGTGTCTCAGTGTCTCTGTGTCTCAGTGTCTCAGTGTCTCTGTGTCTCAGTGTCTCTGTGTCTCTGTGTCTCAGTGTCTCTGAGTCTCAGTGTCTCTGTGTCTCAGTGTCTCTGTGTCTCTGTGTCTCAGTGTCACAGTGTCTCAGTGTCTCTGTGTCTCAGTGTCTCTGTGTCTCAGTGTCTCAGTGTCTCTGTGTCTCTGTGTCTCAGTGTCTCAGTGTCTCTGAGTCTCTGTGTCTCAGTGTCTCTGTGTCTCAGTGTCTCTGAGTCTCTGTGTCTCAGTGTCTCAGTGTCTCAGTGTCTCTGAGTCTCAGTGTCTCTGTGTCTCAGTGTCTCTGTGTCTCTGTGTCACAGTGTCTCAGTGTCTCAGTGTCTCAGTGTCTCTGAGTCTCTGTGTCTCAGTGTCTCTGTGTCTCAGTGTCTCTGAGTCTCTGTGTCTCAGTGTCTCAGTGTCTCAGTGTCTCTGAGTCTCAGTGTCTCTGTGTCTCAGTGTCTCTGTGTCTCTGTGTCACAGTGTCTCAGTGTCTCAGTGTCTCAGTGTCTCTGTGTCTCAGTGTCTCTGTGTCTCTGGGTCTCAGTGTCTCAGAGTCTCTGTGTCTCAGTGTCTCTGTGTCTCAGTGTCTCAGTGTCTCTGTGTCTTAGTGCCTCAGTGTCTCTGTGTCTCAGTGCCTCTATGTCTCAGTGTCTCAGTGTCTCAGTGTCTCAGAGTCTCAGAGTCTCAGAGTCTCAGAGTCTCAGAGTCTCAGTGTCTCAGTGTCTCAGTGTCTCAGTGTCTCTGAGTCTCAGAGTCTCAGAGTCTCAGTGTCTCAGTGTCTCAGTGTCTCTGAGTCTCAGAGTCTCAGTGTCTCAGTGTCTCAGTGTCTCTGTGTCTCTGTGTCTCAGTGTCTCTGAGTCTCAGTGTCTCAGTGTCTCAGTGTCTCTGTGTCTCTGTGTCTCTGAGTCTCAGAGTCTCAGAGTATCAGTGTCTCAGTGTCTCAGTGTCTCTGTGTCTCTGTGTCTCTGAGTCTCAGTGTCTCAGTGTCTCAGTGTCTCTGTGTCTCTGTGTCTCAGTTTCTCAGTGTCTCAGAGTCTCAGAGTCTCAGAGTCTCAGTGTCTCAGTGTCTCAGTGTCTCTGAGTCTCAGAGTCTCAGAGTATCAGTGTCTCAGTGTCTCAGTGTCTCTGTGTCTCTGTGTCTCAGTGTCTCTGAGTCTCGGTGTCTCAGTGTCTCAGTGTCTCTGTGTCTCTGTGTCTCAGTGTCTCAGTGTCTCAGTGTCTCAGAGTCTCAGAGTCTCAGTGTCTCAGTGTCTCAGTGTCTCTGAGTCTCAGAGTCTCAGAGTATCAGTGTCTCAGTGTCTCAGTGTCTCTGTGTCTCTGTGTCTCAGTGTCTCTGAGTCTCAGTGTCTCAGTGTCTCAGTGTCTCTGTGTCTCTGTGTCTCAGTGTCTCAGTGTCTCAGTGTCTCAGTGTCTCTGAGTCTCAGTGTCTCTGTGTCTCAGTGTCTCTGTGTCTCTGTGTCTCAGTGTCACAGTGTCTCAGTGTCTCAGTGTCTCTGTGTCTCAGTGTCTCAGTGTCTCAGTGTCTCTGAGTCTCTGTGTCTCAGTGTCTCTGAGTCTCAGTGTCTCAGTGTCTCTGTGTCTCAGTGTCTCAGTGTCTCAGTGTCTCTGAATCTCAGTGTCTCTGTGTCTCAGTGTCTCTGTGTCTCTGTGTCTCAGTGTCACAGTGTCTCAGTGTCTCTGTGTCTCAGTGTCTCTGTGTCTCAGTGTCTCAGTGTCTCAGAGTCTCAGAGTCTCAGTGTCTCAGTGTCTCTGAGTCTCAGAGTCTCAGAGTATCAGTGTCTCAGTGTCTCTGTGTCTCTGTGTCTCAGTGTCTCTGAGTCTCAGTGTCTCTGTGTCTCTGTGTCTCAGTGTCTCAGTGTCTCAGTGTCTCTGTGTCTCAGTGTCTCAGTGTTTCTGAGTCTCAGTGTCTCTGTGTCTCAGTGTCTCTGTGTCTCTGTGTCACAGTGTCTCAGTGTCTCAGTGTCTCTGTGTCTCAGTGTCTCAGTGTCTCTGAGTCTCTGTGTCTCAGTGTCTCTGAGTCTCAGTGTCTCAGTGTCTCAGTGTCTCAGTGTCTCAGTGTCTCTGAGTCTCAGTGTCTCTGTGTCTCAGTGTCTCTGTGTCTCTGTGTCTCAGTGTCACAGTGTCTCTGTGTCTCTGTGTCTCAGTGTCTCAGTGTCTCAGTGTCTCAGTGTCTCTGAGTCTCAGAATCTCAGAGTATCAGTGTCTCAGTGTCTCAGTGCCTCTGTGTCTCTGTGTCTCAGTGTCTCTGAGTCTCAGTGTCTCAGTGTCTCTGTGTCTCTGTGTCTCAGTGTCTCTGAGTCTCAGTGTCTCTGTGTCTCAGTGTCTCAGTGTCTCTGAGTCTCAGTGTCTCAGTGTCTCAGTGTCTCTGAGTCTCAGTGTCTCTGTGTCTCAGTGTCTCTGTGTCTCTGTGTCTCAGTGTCACAGTGTCTCTGTGTCTCTGTGTCTCAGTGTCTCAGTGTCTCAGTGTCTCAGTGTCTCTGAGTCTCAGAATCTCAGAGTATCAGTGTCTCAGTGTCTCAGTGTCTCTGTGTCTCTGTGTCTCAGTGTCTCTGAGTCTCAGTGTCTCAGTGTCTCTGTGTCTCTGTGTCTCAGTGTCTCAGTGTCTCAGTGTCTCTGTGTCTCAGTGTCTCAGTGTCTCTGAGTCTCAGTGTCTCTGTGTCTCAGTGTCTCTGTGTCTCTGTGTCACAGTGTCTCAGTGTCTCAGTGTCTCTGTGTCTCAGTGTCTCAGTGTCTCTGAGTCTCTGTGTCTCAGAGTCTCTGAGTCTCAGTGTCTCAGTGTCTCAGTGTCTCTGAGTCTCAGTGTCTCTGTGTCTCAGTGTCTCTGTGTCTCAGTGTCTCAGTGTCTCAGTGTCTCAGTGTCTCTGAGTCTCAGAGTCTCAGAGTATCAGTGTCTCAGTGTCTCAGTGTCTCTGTGTCTCTGTGTCTCAGTGTCTCTGAGTCTCAGTGTCTCAGTGTCTCTGTGTCTCAGTGTCTCAGTGTCTCAGTATCTCAGAGTCTCAGAGTCTCAGAGTCTCAGAGTCTCAGTGTCTCAGTGTCTCTGAGTCTCAGAGTCTCAGAGTATCAGTGTCTCAGTGTCTCAGTGTCTCTGTGTCTCTGTGTCTCTGTGTCTCAGTGTCTCTGAGTCTCAGTGTCTCAGTGTCTCAGTGTCTCTGTGTCTCTGTGTCTCAGTGTCTCAGTGTCTCTGTGTCTCAGTGTCTCTGTGTCTCAGTGTCTCAGTGTCTCTGAGTCTCAGTGTCTCTGTGTCTCAGTGTCTCTGTGTCTCTGTGTCTCAGTGTCACAGTGTCTCAGTGTCTCAGTGTCTCTGTGTCTCAGTGTCTCAGTGTCTCAGTGTCTCTGTGTCTCTGTGTCTCAGTGTCTCTGAGTCTCAGTGTCTCTGTGTCTCAGTGTCTCAGTGTCTCAGTGTCTCTGAGTCTCAGTGTCTCTGTGTCTCAGTGTCTCTGTGTCTCTGTGTCTCAGTGTCACAGTGTCTCTGTGTCTCTGTGTCTCAGTGTCTCAGTGTCTCTGTGTCTCAGTTTCTCAGTGTCTCAGAGTCTCAGAGTCTCAGAGTCTCAGTGTCTCAGTGTCTCAGTGTCTCTGAGTCTCAGAGTCTCAGAGTATCAGTGTCTCAGTGTCTCAGTGTCTCTGTGTCTCTGTGTCTCAGTGTCTCTGAGTCTCAGTGTCTCAGTGTCTCTGTGTCTCAGTGTCTCAGTGTCTCAGTATCTCAGAGTCTCAGAGTCTCAGAGTCTCAGTGTCTCAGTGTCTCAGTGTCTCTGAGTCTCAGAGTCTCAGAGTATCAGTGTCTCAGTGTCTCAGTGTCTCTGTGTCTCTGTGTCTCAGTGTCTCTGAGTCTCAGTGTCTCAGTGTCTCAGTGTCTCTGTGTCTCTGTGTCTCTGTGTCTCAGTGTCTCAGTGTCTCTGTGTCTCAGTGTCTCTGTGTCTCAGTGTCTCAGTGTCTCTGAGTCTCAGTGTCTCTGTGTCTCAGTGTCTCTGTGTCTCTGTGTCTCAGTGTCACAGTGTCTCAGTGTCTCTGTGTCTCAGTGTCTCAGTGTCTCTGTGTCTCTGTGTCTCAGTGTCTCTGTGTCTCTGTGTCTCAGTGTCTCAGTGCCTCAGTGTATCTGTGTCTCTGTGTCTCAGTGTCTCTGTGTCTCAGTGTCTCAGTGTCTCTGAGTCTCAGAGTCTCAGTGTCTCTGTGTCTCAGAGTCTCAGTGTCTCTGTGTCTCTATGTCTCAGTGTCTGAGTGTCTCTGTGTCTCTGAGTCTCAGAGTCTCAGTGTCTCTGTGTCTCAGAGTCTCAGTGTCTCTGTGTCTCTATGTCTCAGTGTCTGAGTGTCTCTGTGTCTCTGAGTCTCAGAGTCTCAGTGTCTCTGTGTCTCAGTGTCTCTGTGTCTCAGAGTCTCAGTGTCTCTGAGTCTCAGAGTCTCAGAGTCTCAGTGTCTCTGTGTCTCAGAGTCTCAGTGTCTCTGTGTCTCTGTGTCTCAGTGTCTCAGTGTCTCAGTGTCTCTGTGTCTTAGTGCCTCAGTGTCGCTGTGTCTCAGTGCCTCTATGTCTCAGTGTCTCAGTGTCTCAGAGTCTCAGAGTCTCAGAGTCTCAGAGTTTCAGTGTCTCTGTGTCTCAGTTTCTCTGTGTCACAGTGTCTCAGAGTCTCAGAGTCTCAGAGTCTCAGAGTCTCAGTGTCTCAGGGTCTCTGAGTCTCAGAGTCTCAGAGTATCAGTGTCTCAGTGTCTCAGTGTCTCTGTGTCTCTGTGTCTCAGTGTCTCTGAGTCTCAGTGTCTCAGTGTCTCAGTGTCTCTGTGTCTCTGTGTCTCAGTGTCTCTGTGTCTCTGTGTCACAGTGTCTCAGTGTCTCTGTGTCTCTGTGTCACAGTGTCTCAGTGTCTCAGTGTCTCTGAGTCTCAGTGTCTCTGTGTCTCAGGTCTCTGTGTCTCTGTGTCTCAGTGTCACAGTGTCTCTGTGTCTCAGTGTCTCAGTGTCTCTGAGTCTCAGAGTCTCAGAGTCTCAGTGTCTCTGTGTCTCAGAGTCTCAGAGTCTCAGTGTCACTGTGTCTCAGTGTCTCTGTGTCTCAGTGTCTCAGTTCTCAGTGTCTCAGTGTCTCAGTGTCTCTGAGTCTCAGAGTCTCAGAGTCTCTGTGTCTCTATGTCTCAGTGTCTCAGTGTCTCTGAGTCTCAGAGTCTCAGTGTCTCTGTGTCTCAGTGTCTCCGTGTCTCAGTGTCTCTGAGTCTCAGAGTCTCAAAGTCTCAGTGTGTCAGTGTCTCAGTGTCTCAGTGCCTCAGTGTCTCAGTGCCGCTGAGTCTCAGAGTCTCAGAGTCTCAGTGTCTCTGTGTCTCAGTGTCTCAGTTCACAGTGTCTCAGTGTCTCTGTGTCTCAGTGTCTCAGTGTCTCTGAGTCTCAGAGTTTCTGTGTCTCTATGTCTCAGTGTCTCAGTGTCTCTGTGTCTCAGAGTCTCAGTGTCTCTGTGTCTCTATGTCTCAGAGTCTCAGTGGCTCAGTGTCTCTGAGTCTCAGAGTCTCAGTGTCTCAGTGGCTCAGTGGCTCAGTGTCTCTGTGTCTCAGTGTCTCTGTGTCTCAGTGTCTCTGTGTCTCAGTGTCTAAGTGTCTCTGAGTCTCAGAGTCTCAGTGTCTCTGTGTCTCTGTGTCTCTGTGTCTCAGTGTCTCAGTGTCTCTGAGTCTCAGAGTCTCAGTGTCTCTGTGTGTCAGTGTCTCAGCGTCTCTGTGTCTCTGTGTCTCAGTGTCTCAGCGTCTCTGCGTATCTGTGTCTCAGTGTCTCTGTGTCTCAGTGTCTCAGTGTCTCAGAGTCTCAGTGTCTCTGTGTCTCAGAGTCTCATTGTCTCTGTGTCTCAGTGTCTCAGCGTCTCTGTGTCTGTGTGTCTCAGTGTCTCAGCGTCTCTGTGTCTCTGTGTCCCAGTATCACTGTGTCACAGTGTCTCTGTGTCTCAGTGTCTCTGTGTCTCAGTGTCTCAGTGTCTCTGAGTCTCAGTGTCTCAGTGTCTCAGTGTCTCTGAGTCTCAGAGTCTCAGAGTCTCAGTGTCACTGTGTCTCAGTGTCTCTGTGTCTCAGTGTCTCAGTGTCTCTGTGTCTCAGTGTCTCAGTTCTCAGTGTCTCAGTGTCTGAGTTTCTCTGAGTCTCAGAGTCTCAGTGTCTCTGTGTCTCTGTGTCTCATAGTCTCAGTGTCTCTGTGTCTCTATGTCTCAGTGTCTCAGTGTCTCAGTTCTCAGTGTCTCAGTGTCTGAGTGTCTCTGAGTCTCAGAGTCTCAGTGTCTCTGTGTCTCTGTGTCTCAGAGTCTCAGTGTCTCTGTGTCTCTATGTCTCAGTGTCTCAGTGTCTCCGAGTCTCAGTGTCTCTGTGTCTCAGTGTCTCAGTGTCTCAGTGTCTCTGTGTCTCAGTGTCTCTGTGTCTCTGTGTCTCTGTGTCTCAGAGTCTCAATGTCTCTGTGCCTCTATGTCTCAGTGTCTCAGTGTCTCCGAGTCTCAGAGTCTCAGTGTCTCTGTGTCTCAGTGTCTCAGTGTCTCAGTGTCTCTGTGTCTCAGTGTCTCTGTGTCTCAGAGTCTCAGTGTCTCTGTGTCTCTGTGTCTCAGAGTCTCAGTGTCTCTGTGTCTCTATGTCTCAGTGTCTCAGTGTCTCAGTTCTCAGTGTCTCAGTGTCTGAGTGTCTCTGAGTCTCAGAGTCTCAGTGTCTTTCTGTCTCTGTGTCTCAGAGTCTCAGTGTCTCTGTGTCTCTATGTCTCAGTGTCTCAGTGTCTCCGAGTCTCAGAGTCTCAGTGTCTCAGTGTCTCAGTGTCTCAGTGTCTCTGTGTCTCAGTGTCTCTGTGTCTCTGTGTCTCTGTGTCTCAGAGTCGCAGTGTCTCTGTGTCTCTATGTCTCAGTGTCTCAGTGTCTCCGAGTCTCAGAGTCTCAGTGTCTCTGTGTCTCAGTGTCTCTGTGTCTCAGTGTCTCAGTGTCTCTGTGTCTCAGTGTCTCTGTGTCTCTGTGTCTCAGTGTCTCAGTGTCTCTGAGTCTCAGTGTCTCAGTGTCTCTGAGTCTCAGTGTCTCTGTGTCTCAGTGTCTCTGTGTCTCAGTGTCTCAGTGTCTCTGTGTCTCAGTGTCTCTGTGTCTCTGGGTCTCAGTGTCTCAGTGTCTCTGAGTCTCTGTGTCTCAGTGTCTCTGTGTCTCAGTGTCTCAGTGTCTCAGTGTCTCTGTGTCTTAGTGCCTCAGTGTCTCTGTGTCTCAGTGCCTCTATGTCTCAGTGTCTCAGTGTCTCAGTTTCTCAGAGTCTCAGAGTCTCAGAGTTTCAGTGTCTCTGTGTCTCAGTTTCTCTGTGTCTCAGTGTCTCAGTGTCTCTGAGTCTCAGAGTCTCAGAGTCTCAGAGTCTCAGTGTCTCAGTGTCTCTGAGTCTCAGAGTCTCAGAGTATCAGTGTCTCAGTGTCTCTGTGTCTCTGTGTCTCTGTGTCTCAGTGTCTCTGAGTCTCAGTGTCTCAGTGTCTCTGTGTCTCTGTGTCTCTGTGTCTCTGAGTCTCAGAGTCTCAGAGTCTCAGTGTCTCAGTGTCTCTGAGTCTCAGAGTCTCAGAGTATCAGTGTCTCAGTGTCTCTGTGTCTCTGTGTCTCTGTGTCTCTGTGTCTCAGTGTCTCTGAGTCTCAGTGTCTCAGTGTCTCTGTGTCTCTGTGTCTCTGTGTCTCTGAGTCTCAGAGTCTCAGAGTCTCAGTGTCTCAGTGTCTCTGAGTCTCAGAGTCTCAGAGTATCAGTGTCTCAGTGTCTCTGTGTCTCTGTGTCTCAGAGTATCAGTGTCTCAGTGTCTCTGTGTCTCTGTGTCTCTGTGTCTCAGTGTCTCTGAGTCTCAGTGTCTCAGTGTCTCTGTGTCTCTGTGTCTCTGTGTCTCTGAGTCTCAGAGTCTCAGAGTCTCAGTGTCTCAGTGTCTCTGAGTCTCAGAGTCTCAGAGTATCAGTGTCTCAGTGTCTCTGTGTCTCTGTGTCTCTGTGTCTCAGTGTCTCTGAGTCTCAGTGTCTCAGTGTCTCTGTGTCTCTGTGTCTCTGTGTCTCTGAGTCTCAGAGTCTCAGAGTCTCAGTGTCTCAGTGTCTCTGAGTCTCAGAGTCTCAGAGTATCAGTGTCTCTGTGTCTCTGTGTCTCTGTGTCTCAGTGTCTCTGAGTCTCAGTGTCTCAGTGTCTCTGTGTCTCTGTGTCTCTGTGTCTCTGAGTCTCAGAGTCTCAGAGTATCAGTGTCTCAGTGTCTCAGTGTCTCAGTGTCTCTGTGTCTCTGTGTCTCAGTGTCTCAGTGTCTCTGAGTCTCAGTGTCTCAGTGTCTCAGTGTCTCTGTGTCTCTGTGTCTCAGTGTCTCAGTGTCTCAGTGTCTCAGTGTCTCAGAGTCTCAGATTCTCAGAGTCTCAGAGTCTCAGTGCCTCAGTGTCTCAGTGTCTCTGAGTCTCAGAGTCTCAGTGTATCAGTGTCTCAGTGTCTCTGTGTCTCTGTGTCTCTGTGTCTCAGTGTCTCTGAGTCTCAGTGTCTCAGTGTCTCTGTGTCTCTGTGTCTCTGTGTCTCTGAGTCTCAGAGTCTCAGAGTATCAGTGTCTCAGTGTCTCAGTGTCTCAGTGTCTCTGTGTCTCTGTGTCTCAGTGTCTCAGTGTCTCTGAGTCTCAGTGTCTCAGTGTCTCAGTGTCTCTGTGTCTCTGTGTCTCAGTGTCTCAGTGTCTCAGTGTCTCAGTGTCTCAGAGTCTCAGATTCTCAGAGTCTCAGAGTCTCAGTGCCTCAGTGTCTCAGTGTCTCTGAGTCTCAGAGTCTCAGTGTATCAGTGTCTCAGTGTCTCTGTGTCTCTGTGTCTCTGTGTCTCAGTGTCTCTGAGTCTCAGTGTCTCAGTGTCTCTGTGTCTCAGTGTCTCAGTGTCTCTGTGTCTCTGTGTCTCAGTGTCTCAGTGTCTCAGTGTCTCAGTGTCTCTGAGTCTCAGTCTCTCTGTGTCTCAGTGTCTCTGTGTCTCAGTGTCACAGTGTCTCAGTGTCTCAGTGTCCCTGAGTCTCAGTGTCTCAGTGTCTCTGTGTCTCTATGTCTCTGTGTCTCAGTGTCTCTGTGTCTCAGTGTCTCAGTGTCTCAGTGTCTCTGTGTCTTAGTGCCTCAGTGTCTCTGTGTCTCAGTGCCTCTATGTCTCAGTGTCTCAGTGTCTCAGAGTCTCAGAGTCTCAGAGTCTCAGAGTCTCAGAGTTTCAGTGTCTCTGTGTCTCAGTTTCTCTGTGTCTCAGTGTCTCAGTGTCTCTGAGTCTCAGAGTCTCAGAGTCTCAGTGTCTCAGTGTCTCAGTGTCTCTGAGTCTCAGAGTCTCAGAGTATCAGTGTCTCAGTGTCTCAGTGTCTATGTGTCTCTGTGTCTCTGTGTCTCAGTGTCTCTGAGTCTCAGTGTCTCAGTGTCTCTGTGTCTCTGAGTCTCAGAGTCTCAGAGTATCAGTGTCTCAGTGTCTCAGTGTCTCTGTGTCTCTGTGTCTCAGTGTCTCTGAGTCTCAGTGTCTCAGTGTCTCAGTGTCTCAGTGTCTCTGTGTCTCAGTGTCTCAGTGTCTCAGTGTCTCAGAGTCTCAGAGTCTCAGTGTCTCAGTGTCTCAGTGTCTCTGAGTCTCAGAGTCTCAGAGTCTCGGAGTATCAGTGTCTCAGTGTCTCTGTGTCTCTGTGTCTCTGTGTCTCAGTGTCTCTGAGTCTCAGTGTCTCAGTGTCTCAGTGTCTCTGTGTCTCTGAGTCTCAGAGTCTCAGAGTATCAGTGTCTCAGTGTCTCAGTGTCTCTGTGTCTCTGTGTCTCAGTGTCTCTGAGTCTCAGTGTCTCAGTGTCTCAGTGTCTCAGTGTCTCAGTGTCTCAGAGTCTCAGAGTCTCAGTGTCTCAGTGTCTCAGTGTCTCTGAGTCTCAGAGTCTCAGTGTCTCAGTGTCTCTGTGTCTCAGTGTCTCAGTGTCTCTGTGTCTCAGTGTCTCTGTGTCTCAGTGTCTCAGTGTCTCTGAGTCTCAGTGTCTCTGTGTCTCAGTGTCTCTGTGTCTCTGTGTCTCAGTGTCACAGTGTCTCAGTGTCTCAATGTCTCTGTGTCTCAGTGTCTCAGTGTCTCAGTGTCTCTGTGTCTCTGTGTCTCAGTGTCTCTGAGTCTCAGTGTCTCAGTGTCTCTGTGTCTCAGTGTCTCAGTGTCTCTGAGTCTCAGAGTCTCAGAGTCTCAGTGTCTCAGTGTCTCAGTGTCTCTGAGTCTCAGAGTCTCAGAGTATCAGTGTCTCAGTGTCTCAGTGTCTATGTGTCTCTGTGTCTCTGTGTCTCAGTGTCTCTGAGTCTCAGTGTCTCAGTGTCTCTGTGTCTCTGAGTCTCAGAGTCTCAGAGTATCAGTGTCTCAGTGTCTCAGTGTCTCTGTGTCTCTGTGTCTCAGTGTCTCTGAGTCTCAGTGTCTCAGTGTCTCAGTGTCTCAGTGTCTCTGTGTCTCAGTGTCTCAGTGTCTCAGTGTCTCAGAGTCTCAGAGTCTCAGTGTCTCAGTGTCTCAGTGTCTCTGAGTCTCAGAGTCTCAGAGTCTCGGAGTATCAGTGTCTCAGTGTCTCTGTGTCTCTGTGTCTCTGTGTCTCAGTGTCTCTGAGTCTCAGTGTCTCAGTGTCTCAGTGTCTCTGTGTCTCTGAGTCTCAGAGTCTCAGAGTATCAGTGTCTCAGTGTCTCAGTGTCTCTGTGTCTCTGTGTCTCAGTGTCTCTGAGTCTCAGTGTCTCAGTGTCTCAGTGTCTCAGTGTCTCAGAGTCTCAGAGTCTCAGTGTCTCAGTGTCTCAGTGTCTCTGAGTCTCAGAGTCTCAGTGTCTCAGTGTCTCTGTGTCTCAGTGTCTCAGTGTCTCTGTGTCTCAGTGTCTCTGTGTCTCAGTGTCTCAGTGTCTCTGAGTCTCAGTGTCTCTGTGTCTCAGTGTCTCTGTGTCTCTGTGTCTCAGTGTCACAGTGTCTCAGTGTCTCAATGTCTCTGTGTCTCAGTGTCTCAGTGTCTCAGTGTCTCTGTGTCTCTGTGTCTCAGTGTCTCTGAGTCTCAGTGTCTCAGTGTCTCTGTGTCTCAGTGTCTCAGTGTCTCTGTGTCTCAGTGTCTCAGTGTCTTAGTGTCTCAGTGTCTCAGTGTCTCTGAGTCTCAGTGTCTCTGAGTCTCAGTGTCTCAGTGTCTCTGTGTCTCAGTGTCTCAGTGTCTCTGTGTCTCAGTGTCTCTGTGTCTCAGTGTCTCAGTGTCTCTGAGTCTCAGTGTCTCTGTGTCTCAGTGTCTCTGTGTCTCTGTGTCTCAGTGTCACAGTGTCTCAGTGTCTCAATGTCTCTGTGTCTCAGTGTCTCAGTGTCTCTGTGTCTCAGTGTCTCAGTGTCTCTGTGTCTCAGTGTCTCAGTGTCTCAGTGACACTGAGTCTCAGTGTCTCTGTGTCTCATTGTCTCTGTGTCTCTGTGTCTCAGTGTCTCAGTGTCTCTGTGTCTCTGTGTCTCAGTGTCTCAGTGTCTCTGAGTCTCAGAGTCTCAGAGTCTCAGAGTCTCAGTGTCTCTGTGTCTCAGTGTCTCTGTGTCTCAGTGTCTCAGAGTCTCAGAGTCTCAGAGTCTCAGTGTCTCTGTGTCTCAGTGTCTCTGTGCCTCAGTGTCTCTGTGTCTCAGTGTCTCTATGTCTCAGTGTCTCAGTGTCTCAGTGTCTCTGAGTCTCAGAGTCTCAGAGTCTCAGTGTCTCTGTGACTCAGTGTCTCTGTGTCTCAGTGTCTCAGTGTCTCAGTGTCTCAGTGTCTCTGTGTCTCAGTGTCTCTGTGTCTCAGTGTCTCAGAGTCTCAGTGTCTCTGTGTCTCAGAGTCTCAGAGTCTCAGTGTCTCTGTGTCTCAGTGTCTCTGTGTCTCAGTGTCTCAGTGTCTTAGAGTCTCAGAGTCTCAGAGTCTCAGTGTCTCTGTGTCTCTATGTCTCAGTGTCTCAGTGTCTCAGTTCTCAGTGTCTCAGTGTCTGAGTGTCTCTGAGTCGCAGAGTCTCAGTGTCTCTCTGTCTCTGTGTCTCAGAGTCTCAGTGTCTCTGTGTCTCTATGTCTCAGTGTCTCAGTGTCTCCGAGTCTCAGAGTCTCAGTGTCTCTGTGTCTCAGTGTCTCAGTGTCTCAGTGTCTCTGAGTCTCAGAGTATCAGAGTCTCAAAGTCTCAGTGTCTCAGTGTCTGAGTGTCTCAGTGTCTCAGTGTCTCAGTGCCTCTGAGTCTCAGAGTCTCAGAGTCCCAGTGTCTCTGTGTCTCAGTGTCTCTGTGTCTCAGTGTCTCTGTGTCTCAGTGTCTCAGTTCTCAGTGTCTCAGTGTCTCAGTGTCTCTGTGTCTTAGAGTCTCAGTGTCTCTGAGTCTCAGAGTCTCAGTGTCTCTGTGTCTCAGAGTCTCAGTGTCTCTGTGTCTCAGAGTCTCAGTGTCTCAGTGTCTCTGTGTCTCAGTGTCTCAGGGTCTCTGTGTCTCAGTGTCTCTGTGTCTCAGTGTCTAAGTGTCTCTGAGTCTCAGAGTCTCAGTGTCTCTGTGTCTCAGTGTCTCTGTGTCTCAGTGTCTCAGTGTCTCAGTGTCTCTGAGTCTCAGAGTCTCAGTGTCTCTGTGTCTCAGTGTCTCTGTGTGTCAGTGTCTCAGCGTCTCTGTGTCTCTGTGTCGCAGTGTCTCAGCGTCTCTGCGTCTCTGTGTCTCAGTGTCTCTGTGTCTCAGAGTCTCAGTGTCACTGTGTCTCAGTGTCTCAGCGTCTCTGTGTCTGTGTGTCTCAGTGTCTCAGCTTCTCTGTGTCTCTGTGTCTCAGTGTCTCTGTTTCTCTGTGTCTCAGTGTCTCCGTTTCTCTGAGTCTCAGAGTCTCAGTGTCTCAGTGTCACAGTGTCTCTGTGTCTCAGTGTCTCAGTGTCTCAGAGTCTCAGAGTCTCAGTGTCACTGTGTCTCAGTGCCTCTGTGTCTCAGTGTCTCTGTGTCTCAGTGTCTCAGTTCTCAGTGTCTCAGTGTCTCAGTGTCTCTGTGTCTCAGTGTCTCAGTGTCTCAGTGACTCAGTGTCTCTGTGTCTCCATGTCTCAGTGTCTCAGTGTTTCAGTGTCTCTGAGTCTCAGAGTCTCAGTGTCTCAGTGTCTCTGTGTCTCAGTGTCTCTGTGTCTCTGAGTCTCAGAGTCTCAGTGTCTCTGTGTCTCAGAGTCTCAGTGTCTCTGTGTCTCTATGTCTCAGTGTCTCAGTGTCTCAGTGTCTCTGAATCTCAGAGTCTCAGAGTCTCAGTGTCTCAGTGTCTCTGTGTCTCAGTGTCTCAGTGTCTCTGAGTCTCAGAGTCTCAAAGTCTCAGTGTCTCAGTGTCTCAGTGTCTCAGTGCCTATGAGTCTTAGAGTCTCAGAGTCTCAGTGTCACTGTGTCTCAGTGTCTCTGTGTCTCAGTGTCTCTGTGTCTCAGTGTCTCAGTTCTCAGTGTCTCAGTGTCTCTGTGTCTCAGTGTCTTAGTGTCTCAGTGACTCAGTGTCTCTGTGTCTCTATGTCTCAGTGTCTCAGTGTTTCAGTGTCTCAGAGTCTCAGAGTCTCAGTGTCTCAGTGTCTCAGTGTCTCTGTGTCTCAGTGCCTTTGTGTCTCTGAGTCTCAGAGTCTCAGTGTCTCAGTGTCTCAGAGTCTCAGTGTCTCTGTGTCTCTATGTCTCAGTGTCTCAGTGTCTCTGAGTCTCAGAGTCTCAGAGTCTCAGTGTCTCAGTGTCTCAGTGTCTCTGTGTCTCAGTGTCTCAGTGTCTCTGAGTCTCAGAGTCTCAAAGTCTCAGTGTCTCAGTGTCTCAGTGCCTCTGAGTCTCAGAGTCTCAGTGTCTCTGTGTCTCAGTGTCTCTGTGCCTCAGTGTCTCTGTGTCTCAGTGTCGCAGTTCTCAGTGTCTCAGTGTCTCAGTGTCTCTGAGTCTAAGAGTCTCTGTGTCTCTATGTCTCAGTGTCTCAGTGTCTCTGTGTCTCAGAGTCTCAGTGTCTCTGTGTCTCTATGTCTCAGTGTCTCAGTGTCTCTGAGTCTCAGTGTCTCAGTGTCTCAGTGTCTCTGTGTCTCAGTGTCTCTGTGTCTCAGAGTCTCAGTGTCTCTGTGTCTCTATGTCTCAGAGTCTCAGTGTCTCAGTGTCTCTGTGTCTGAGTGTCTCAGTGTCTCTGTGTCTCAGTGTCTCTGTGTCTCAGTGTCTCAGTGTCTCTGAGTCTCTGAGTCTCAGAGTCTCAGTGTCTCTGTGTCTCAGTGTCTCAGTGTCTCTGTGTCTCAGAGTCTCAGTGTCTCTGGGTCTCAGAGTCTCAGTGTCTCTGTGTGTCAGTGTCTCAGCGTCTCTGTGTCTCTGTGTCTCAGTGTCTCAGCGTCTCTGCGTCTCTGTGTCTCAGTTTCTCTGTGTCTCAGTGTCTCAGTGTCTCTGTGTCTCAGAGTCTCAGTGTCTCTGTGTCTCCGAGTCTCAGTGTCTTGGTGTCTCAGTGTCTCAGCGTGTCTGTGTCTGTGTGTCTCAGTGTCTCAGCGTCTCTGTGTCTCTATGTCTCAGTGTCTCTGTGTCTCAGTGTCTCTGTGTCTCAGTGTCTCAGTGTCTCTGAGTCTCAGAGTCTCAGAGTCTCAGTGTCACTGTGTCTCAGTGTCTCTGTGTCTCAGTGTCTCTGTGTCTCAGGGTGTCAGTTCTCAGTGTCTCAGTGTCTCTGTGTCTCAGTGTCTCAGTGTATCTGAATCTGAGAGTCTCAGTGTCTCTGTGTCTCAGAGTCTCAGTGTCTCTGTGTCTCTATGTCTAAGTGTCTCAGTGTCTCTGAGTCTCAGAGTCTCAGTGTCTCTGTTTCTCAGTGTCTCAGCGTCTCTGTCTCTCAGTGTCTCTGTGTCTCAGTGTCTCAGAGTCTCAGATTCTCAGAGTCTCTGTGTCTCTGTGTCTCAGAGTCTCAGTGTCTCTGTGTCTCTATGTCTCAGTGTCTCAGTGTCTCAGTGTCTCTGAGTCTCAGAGTCTCAGTGTCTCTGTGTCTCAGTGTCTCAGCGTCTCTGTGTCTCAGTGTCTCTGTGTCTCAGTGTCTCTGTTTCTCAGTGTCTCAGTGTCTCAGAGTCTCAGATTCTCAGAGTCTCAGTGTCTCAGTGTCTCAGTGTCTCTGAGTCTCAGAGTCTCAGTGTCTCTGTGTCTCAGAGTCTCAGTGTCTCTGTGTCTCTGTGTCTCAGTGTCTAAGTGTCTCAGTGTCTCTGTGTCTCAGTGTCTCAGTGTCTCTGTGTCTCAGAGTCTCAGTGTCTCAGAGTCTCAGAGTCTCAGTGTCTCAGTGACTCAGCGTCTCTGTGTCTCTGTGTCTCAGTGTCTCAGCGTCTCTGTGTCGCTGTGTCTCAGTGTCTCAGTGTCTCAGTGTCTCTGTGTCTCAGAGTCTCAGAGTCTAAGTGTCACTGTGTCTCAGTGACTCTGTGTCTCAGTGTCTCTGTGTCTCAGTGTCTCAGTTCTCAGTGTCTCAGTGTCTCAGTGTCTCTGAGTCTCAGAGTCTCAGAGTCTCAGTGTCTCTGTGTCTCAGAGTCTCAGTGTCTCTGTGTCTCTATGTCTCAGTGTCTCAGTGTCTCTGAGTCTCAGAGTCTCAGTGTCTCTGTGCCTCAGTGTCTCAGCGTCTCTGTGTCTCTGTGTCTCAGTGTCTCCGTGTCTCAGTGTCTATGAGTCTCAGAGTCTCAAAGTCTCAGTGTGTCAGTGTCTCAGTGTCTCAGTGCCTCAGTGTCTCAGTGCCGCTGAGTCTCAGAGTCTCAGAGTCTCAGTGTCTCTGTGTCTCAGTGTCTCTGTGTCTCAGTGTCACAGTTCACAGCGTCTCAGTGTCTCTGTGTCTCAGTGTCTCAGTGTCTCTGAGTCTCAGAGTTTCAGTGTCTCTATGTCTCAGTGTCTCAGTGTCTCTGTGTCTCAGAGTCTCAGTGTCTCTGTGTCTCTATGTCTCAGAGTCTCAGTGGCTCAGTGTCTCTGAGTCTCAGAGTCTCAGTGTCTCAGTGGCTCAGTGGCTCAGTGTCTCTGTGTCTCAGTGTCTCAGTGTCTCTGTGTCTCAGTGTCTCTGTGTCTCAGTGTCTAAGTGTCTCTGAGTCTCAATGTCTCTGTGTCTCTGTGTCTCAGTGTCTCAGTGTCTCTGAGTCTCAGAGTCTCAGTGTCTCTGTGTCTCAGAGTCTCAGTGTCTCTGTGTGTCAGTGTCTCAGCGTCTCTGTGTCTCTGTGTCTCAGTGTCTCAGCGTCTCTGCGTCTCAGTGTCTCAGTGTCTCAGAGTCTCAGTGTCTCTGTGTCTCAGAGTCTCAGTGTCTCTGTGTCTCAGAGTCTCAGTGTCTCTGTGTCTCAGTGTCTCAGCGTCTCTGTGTCTGTGTGTCTCAGTGTCTCAGCGTCTCTGTGTCTCTGTGTCTCAGTATCTCTGTGTCACAGTGTCTCTGTGTCTCAGTGTCTCTGTGTCACAGTGTCTCTGTGTCTCAGTGTCTCAGTGTCTCTGATTCTCAGTGTCTCAGTGTCTCAGTGTCTCTGTGACTCAGTGTCTCAGTGCCTCTGAGTCTCAGAGTCTCAGAGTCTCAGTGTCACTGTGTCTCAGTGTCTCTGTGTCTCAGTGTCTCTGTGTCTCAGTGTCTCAGTTCTCAGTGTCTCAGTGTCTCAGTGTCTCTGAGTCTCAGAGTCTCAGTGTCTCTGTGTCTCTGTGTCTCAGAGTCTCAGTGTCTCTGTGTCTCTATGTCTCAGTGTCTCAGTGTCTCCGAGTCTCAGAGTCTCAGTGTCTCTGTGTCTCATGTCTCAGTGTCTCAGTGTCTCTGTGTCTCAGTGTCTCTGTGTCTCAGTGTCTCAGTGTCTCTGTGTCTCAGTGTCTCAGTGTCTCAGTGTCTCAGTGTCTCTGAGTCTCAGTGTCTCAGTGTCTCAGTGTCTCTGAGTCTCAGAGTCTCAGTGTCTCTGTGTCTCAGAGTCTCAGAGTCTCAGTGTCTCTGTGTCTCTGTGTCTCAGAGTCTCAGTGTCTCTGTGTCTCTATGTCTCAGTGTCTCAGTGTCTCCGAGTCTCAGAGTCTCAGTGTCTCAGTGTCTCCGAGTCTCAGAGTCTCAGTGTCTCTGTGTCTCAGTGTCTCAGTGTCTCAGTGTCTCTGTGTCACAGTGTCTCTGTGTCTCAGTGTCTCAGTGTCTCTGTGTCTCAGTGTCTCAGTGTCTCAGTGTCTCTGAGTCTCAGTGTCTCTGTGTCTCAGTGTCTCTGTGTCTCAGTGTCTCGGTGTCTCTGTGTCTCTGTGTCTCAGTGTCTCTGTGTCTCTGTGTCTCAGTGTCTCAGTGTCTCTGTGTCTCAGTGTCTCAGTGTCTCTGTGTCTCTGTGTCTCAGTGTCTCTGTGTCTCTGTGTCTCCGTGTCTCAGTGTCTCTGTGTCACAGTGTCTCTGTGTCTCAGTGTCTCAGTGTCTCTGAGTCTCAGAGTCTCAGTGTCTCAGTGTCTCAGTGTCTCTGTGTCTCAGTGTCTC
This sequence comes from Carcharhinus amblyrhynchos, assembly GCF_965287045.1. Lineage (NCBI taxonomy): Eukaryota > Metazoa > Chordata > Chondrichthyes > Carcharhiniformes > Carcharhinidae > Carcharhinus > Carcharhinus amblyrhynchos. The sequence goes on along the minus strand of NW_027649903.1, from coordinate 280,085 downwards.
AGTGCCTCTGAGTCTCAGAGTCTCAGAGTCTCAGTGTCACTGTGTCTCAGTGTCTCTGTGTCTCAGTGTCTCTGTGTCACAGTGTCTCAGTTCTCAGTGTCTCAGTGTCTCTGAGTCTCAGAGTCTCAGTGTCGCTCTGTCTCTGTGTCTCAGAGTCTCAGTGTCTCTGTGTCTCTATGTCTCAGTGTCTCAGTGTCTCCGAGTCTCAGAGTCTCAGTGTCTCTGTGTCTCAGTGTCTCAGTGTCTCTGTGTCTCAGTGTCTCTGTGTCTCTGTGTCTCAGTGTCTCAGTGTCTCAGTGTCTCTGTGTCTCAGTGTCTCTGTGTCTCTGTGTCTCAGTGTCACAGTGTCTCAGTGTCTCTGAGTCTCAGAGTCTCAGAGTCTCAGTGTCTCTGTGTCTCAGAGTCTCAGTGTCTCAGTGTCTCAGTGTCTCTGTGTCTCAGTGTCTCAGTGCCTCTGAGTCTCAGAGTCTCAGAGTCTCAGTGTCACTATGTCTCAGTGTCTCTGTGTCTCAGTGTCTCTGTGTCTCAGTGTCTCAGTTCTCAGTGTCTCAGTGTCTCAGTGTCTCTGAGTCTCAGAGTCTCAGTGTCTCTGTGTCTCTGTGTCTCAGAGTCTCAGTGTCTCTGTGTCTCTATGTCTCAGTGTCTCCGAGTCTCAGAGTCTCAGTGTCTCTGTGTCTCAGTGTCTCAGTGTCTCAGTGTCTCAGTGTCTCTGAGTCTCAGTGTCTCAGTGTCTCAGTGTCTCTGAGTCTCAGTGTCTCTGTGTCTCAGTGTCTCAGTGTCTCTGTGTCTCAGTGTCTCAGTGTCTCAGTGTCTCTGAGTCTCAGTGTCTCTGTGTCTCTGTGTCTCTGTGTCTCAGTGTCTCAGTGTCTCTGTGTCTCAGTGTCTCAGTGTCTCTGAGTCTCAGAGTCTCAGAGTCTCAGTGTCACTGTGTCTCAGTGTCTCTGTGTCTCAGTGTCTCTGTGTCTCAGTGTCACAGTTCTCAGTGTCTCAGTGTCTCTGTGTCTCAGTGTCTCTGAGTCTCAGAGTCTCAGTGTCTCTGAGTCTCTGTGTCTCAGTGTCTCTGTGTCTCAGTGTCTCTGTGTCTCAGTGTCTCAGTGTCTCTGTGTCTCAGTGTCTCTGTGTCTCTGTGTCTCAGTGTCTCAGTGTCTCAGTGTCTCTGAGTCTCAGTGTCTCTGTGTCTCAGTGTCTCTGTGTCTCAGTGTCTCAGTGTCTCTGAGTCTCAGTGTCTCTGTGTCTCAGTGTCTCTGTGTCTCAGTGTCTCAGTGTCACAGTGTCTCAGTGTCTCTGTGTCTCAGTGTCTCAGTGTCTCAGTGTCTCTGTGTCTCAGTGTCTCAGTGTCTCAGTGTCTCAGTGTCTCTGAGTCTCAGTGTCTCAGTGTCTCAGTGTCTCTGAGTCTCAGTGTCTCAGTGTCTCAGTGTCTCTGTGTCTCAGTGTCTCAGTGTCTCAGTGTCTCTGAGTCTCAGTGTCTCTGTGTCTCTGTGTCTCTGTGTCTCAGTGTCTCAGTGTCTCTGTGTCTCAGTGTCTCAGTGTCTCTGAGTCTCAGAGTCTCAGAGTCTCAGTGTCACTGTGTCTCAGTGTCTCTGTGTCTCAGTGTCTCTGTGTCTCAGTGTCACAGTTCTCAGTGTCTCAGTGTCTCTGTGTCTCAGTGTCTCTGAGTCTCAGAGTCTCAGTGTCTCTGAGTCTCTGTGTCTCAGTGTCTCTGTGTCTCAGTGTCTCTGTGTCTCAGTGTCTCTGAGTCACTGTGTCTCAGTGTCTCTGTGTCTCAGTGTCTCTGTGTCTCAGTGTCTCAGTGTCTCTGTGTCTCAGTGTCTCTGTGTCTCAGTGTCTCAGTGTCTCAGTGTCTCTGAGTCTCAGTGTCTCTGTGTCTCAGTGTCTCTGTGTCTCAGTGTCTCAGTGTCACAGTGTCTCAGTGTCTCAGCGTCTCAGTGTCTCAGTGTCTCAGTGTCTCTGTGTCTCTGTGTCTCAGTGTCTCAGTGTCTCTGAGTCTCTGTGTCTCAGTGTCTCAGTGTCTCAGTGTCTCTGTGTCTCAGTGTCTCTGTGTCTCTGTGTCTCAGTGTCTCAGTGTCTCAGTGTCTCTGAGTCTCAGTGTCTCTGTGTCTCAGTGTCTCTGTGTCTCAGTGTCTCAGTGTCACAGTGTCTCAGTGTCTCTGTGTCTCAGTGTCTCAGTGTCTCAGTGTCTCAGTGTCTCTGTGTCTCTGTGTCTCAGTGTCTCAGTGTCTCTGAGTCTCTGTGTCTCAGTGTCTCTGTGTCTCAGTGTCTCTGAGTCTCTGTGTCTCAGTGTCTCAGTGTCTCAGTGTCTCTGAGTCTCAGTGTCTCTGTGTCTCAGTGTCTCTGTGTCTCTGTGTCACAGTGTCTCAGTGTCTCAGTGTCTCAGTGTCTCTGAGTCTCTGTGTCTCAGTGTCTCTGTGTCTCAGTGTCTCTGAGTCTCTGTGTCTCAGTGTCTCAGTGTCTCAGTGTCTCTGAGTCTCAGTGTCTCTGTGTCTCAGTGTCTCTGTGTCTCTGTGTCACAGTGTCTCAGTGTCTCAGTGTCTCAGTGTCTCTGTGTCTCAGTGTCTCTGTGTCTCTGTGTCTCTGGGTCTCAGTGTCTCAGAGTCTCTGTGTCTCAGTGTCTCTGTGTCTCATTGTCTCAGTGTCTCTGTGTCTTAGTGCCTCAGTGTCTCTGTGTCTCAGTGCCTCTATGTCTCAGTGTCTCAGTGTCTCAGTGTCTCAGAGTCTCAGAGTCTCAGAGTCTCAGAGTTTCAGTGTCTCTGTGTCTCAGTTTCTCTGTGTCTCAGTGTCTCAGTGTCTCTGAGTCTCAGAGTCTCAGAGTCTCAGTGTCTCAGTGTCTCAGTGTCTCTGAGTCTCAGAGTCTCAGTGTCTCAGTGTCTCAGTGTCTCAGTGTCTCTGTGTCTCTGTGTCTCAGTGTCTCTGAGTCTCAGTGTCTCAGTGTCTCAGTGTCTCTGTGTCTCTGTGTCTCTGAGTCTCAGAGTCTCAGAGTATCAGTGTCTCAGTGTCTCAGTGTCTCAGTGTCTCTGTGTCTCTGTGTCTCAGTGTCTCTGAGTCTCAGTGTCTCAGTGTCTCAGTGTCTCTGTGTCTCTGTGTCTCTGTGTCTCTGTGTCTCAGTTTCTCAGTGTCTCAGAGTCTCAGAGTCTCAGAGTCTCAGTGTCTCAGTGTCTCAGTGTCTCTGAGTCTCAGAGTCTCAGAGTATCAGTGTCTCAGTGTCTCAGTGTCTCTGTGTCTCTGTGTCTCAGTGTCTCTGAGTCTCGGTGTCTCAGTGTCTCAGTGTCTCTGTGTCTCTGTGTCTCAGTGTCTCAGTGTCTCAGTGTCTCAGAGTCTCAGAGTCTCAGTGTCTCAGTGTCTCAGTGTCTCTGAGTCTCAGAGTCTCAGAGTATCAGTGTCTCAGTGTCTCCGTGTCTCTGTGTCTCAGTGTCTCTGAGTCTCAGTGTCTCAGTGTCTCAGTGTCTCAGTGTCTCAGTGTCTCTGAGTCTCAGTGTCTCTGTGTCTCAGTGTCTCTGTGTCTCTGTGTCTCAGTGTCACAGTGTCTCAGTGTCTCAGTGTCTCTGTGTCTCAGTGTCTCAGTGTCTCAGTGTCTCTGAGTCTCTGTGTCTCAGTGTCTCTGAGTCTCAGTGTCTCAGTGTCTCTGTGTCTCAGTGTCTCAGTGTCTCAGTGTCTCTGAATCTCAGTGTCTCTGTGTCTCAGTGTCTCTGTGTCTCTGTGTCTCAGTGTCACAGTGTCTCAGTGTCTCTGTGTCTCAGTGTCTCAGTGTCTCAGTGTCTCTGTGTCTCAGTGTCTCAGAGTCTCAGAGTCTCAGTGTCTCAGTGTCTCAGTGTCTCTGAGTCTCAGAGTCTCAGAGTATCAGTGTCTCAGTGTCTCAGTGTCTCTGTGTCTCTGTGTCTCAGTGTCTCTGAGTCTCAGTGTCTCAGTGTCTCTGTGTCTCTGTGTCTCAGTGTCTCAGTGTCTCAGTGTCTCTGTGTCTCAGTGTCTCAGTGTCTCTGAGTCTCAGTGTCTCTGTGTCTCAGTGTCTCTGTGTCTCAGTGTCTCAGTGTCTCTGTGTCTCAGTGTCTCAGTGTCTCTGAGTCTCTGTGTCTCAGTGTCTCTGAGTCTCAGTGTCTCTGTGTCTCTGTGTCTCAGTGTCTCTGAGTCTCAGTGTCTCAGTGTCTCTGTGTCTCAGTGTCTCAGTGTCTCAGTATCTCAGAGTCTCAGAGTCTCAGAGTCTCAGAGTCTCAGTGTCTCAGTGTCTCTGAGTCTCAGAGTCTCAGAGTATCAGTGTCTCAGTGTCTCTGTGTCTCTGTGTCTCTGTGTCTCAGTGTCTCTGAGTCTCAGTGTCTCAGTGTCTCAGTGTCTCTGTGTCTCTGTGTCTCAGTGTCTCAGTGTCTCTGTGTCTCAGTGTCTCTGTGTCTCAGTGTCTCAGTGTCACAGTGTCTCAGTGTCTCTGTGTCTCAGTGTCTCAGTGTCTCAGTGTCTCTGTGTCTCAGTGTCTCAGAGTCTCAGAGTCTCAGTGTCTCAGTGTCTCAGTGTCTCTGAGTCTCAGAGTCTCAGAGTATCAGTGTCTCAGTGTCTCAGTGTCTCTGTGTCTCTGTGTCTCAGTGTCTCTGAGTCTCAGTGTCTCAGTGTCTCTGTGTCTCTGTGTCTCAGTGTCTCAGTGTCTCAGTGTCTCTGTGTCTCAGTGTCTCAGTGTCTCTGAGTCTCAGTGTCTCTGTGTCTCAGTGTCTCTGTGTCTCAGTGTCTCAGTGTCTCTGTGTCTCAGTGTCTCAGTGTCTCTGAGTCTCTGTGTCTCAGTGTCTCTGAGTCTCAGTGTCTCTGTGTCTCTGTGTCTCAGTGTCTCTGAGTCTCAGTGTCTCAGTGTCTCTGTGTCTCAGTGTCTCAGTGTCTCAGTATCTCAGAGTCTCAGAGTCTCAGAGTCTCAGAGTCTCAGTGTCTCAGTGTCTCTGAGTCTCAGAGTCTCAGAGTATCAGTGTCTCAGTGTCTCAGTGTCTCTGTGTCTCTGTGTCTCTGTGTCTCAGTGTCTCTGAGTCTCAGTGTCTCAGTGTCTCAGTGTCTCTGTGTCTCTGTGTCTCAGTGTCTCAGTGTCTCTGTGTCTCAGTGTCTCTGTGTCTCAGTGTCTCAGTGTCTCTGAGTCTCAGTGTCTCTGTGTCTCTGTGTCTCAGTGTCACAGTGTCTCAGTGTCTCAGTGTCTCTGTGTCTCAGTGTCTCAGTGTCTCAGTGTCTCTGTGTCTCTGTGTCTCAGTGTCTCTGAGTCTCAGTGTCTCAGTGTCTCTGTGTCTCAGTGTCTCAGTGTCTCAGTGTCTCTGAGTCTCAGTGTCTCTGTGTCTCAGTGTCTCTGTGTCTCTGTGTCTCAGTGTCACAGTGTCTCTGTGTCTCTGTGTCTCAGTGTCTCAGTGTCTCAGTGTCTCTGTGTCTCAGTTTCTCAGTGTCTCAGAGTCTCAGAGTCTCAGAGTCTCAGAGTCTCAGTGTCTCAGTGTCTCAGTGTCTCTGAGTCTCAGAGTCTCAGAGTATCAGTGTCTCAGTGTCTCAGTGTCTCTGTGTCTCTGTGTCTCAGTGTCTCTGAGTCTCAGTGTCTCAGTGTCTCTGTGTCTCAGTGTCTCAGTGTCTCAGTATCTCAGAGTCTCAGAGTCTCAGAGTCTCAGTGTCTCAGTGTCACAGTGTCTCTGTGTCTCTGTGTCTCAGTGTCTCAGTGTCTCAGTGTCTCTGTGTCTCAGTTTCTCAGTGTCTCAGAGTCTCAGAGTCTCAGAGTCTCAGAGTCTCAGTGTCTCAGTGTCTCAGTGTCTCTGAGTCTCAGAGTCTCAGAGTATCAGTGTCTCAGTGTCTCAGTGTCTCTGTGTCTCTGTGTCTCAGTGTCTCTGAGTCTCAGTGTCTCAGTGTCTCTGTGTCTCAGTGTCTCAGTGTCTCAGTATCTCAGAGTCTCAGAGTCTCAGAGTCTCAGTGTCTCAGTGTCTCAGTGTCTCTGTGTCTCTGTGTCTCAGTGTCTCTGAGTCTCAGTGTCTCAGTGTCTCAGTGTCTCTGTGTCTCTGTGTCTCAGTGTCTCAGTGTCTCTGTGTCTCAGTGTCTCTGTGTCTCAGTGTCTCAGTGTCTCTGAGTCTCAGTGTCTCTGTGTCTCAGTGTCTCTGTGTCTCTGTGTCTCAGTGTCACAGTGTCTCAGTGTCTCAGTGTCTCTGTGTCTCAGTGTCTCAGTGTCTCTGTGTCTCTGTGTCTCAGTGTCTCTGAGTCTCAGTGTCTCAGTGTCTCAGTGTCAAAGTGTCTCAGTGTCTCTGAGTCTCAGTGTCTCTGTGTCTCAGTGTCTCTGTGTCTCTGTGTCTCAGTGTCACAGTGTCTCAGTGTCTCAGTGTCTCTGTGTCTCAGTGTCTCAGTGTCTCTATGTCTCAGTGTCTCAGTGTCCCTGAGTCTCAGAGTCTCAGAGTCTCAGAGTCTCAGTGTCTCTGTGTCTCAGTGTCTCTGTGTCTCAGTGTCTCAGAGTCTCAGTGTCTCAGAGTCTCAGTGTCTCTGTGTCTCAGTGTCTCTGTGCCTCAGTGTCTCTGTGTCTCAGTGTCTCTATGTCTCAGTGTCTCAGTGTCTCAGTGTCTCTGAGTCTCAGAGTCTCAGAGTCTCAGTGTCTCTGTGTCTCAGTGTCTCTGTGTCTCAGTGTCTCAGTGTCTCAGAGTCTCAGTGTCTCTGTGTCTCAGTGTCTCAGTGTCTCTGTGTCTCAGTGTCTCAGAGTCTCTGTGTCTCAGTGTCTCTGTGTCTCAGTGTCTCTGAGTCTCAGTGTCTCAGAGTCTCAGTGTCTCTGTGTCTCAGTGTCTCTGTGCCTCAGTGTCTCTGTGTCTCAGTGTCTCTATGTCTCAGTGTCTCAGTGTCTCAGTGTCTCTGAGTCTCAGAGTCTCAGAGTCTCAGTGTCTCTGTGTCTCAGTGTCTCTGTGTCTCAGTGTCTCAGTGTCTCAGAGTCTCAGAGTCTCAGTGTCTCTGTGTCTCAGTGTCTCAGTGTCTCTGTGTCTCAGTGTCTCAGAGTCTCTGTGTCTCAGTGTCTCTGTGTCTCAGTGTCTCTGAGTCTCAGTGTATCTGTGTCTCAGAGTCTCAGAGTCTCAGTGTCTCTGTGTCTCAGTGTCTCTGTGTCTCAGTGTCTCAGTGTCTCAGAGTCTCAGAGTCTCAGTGTCTCTGTGTCTCAGTGTCTCTGTGTCTCAGTGTCTCAGTGTCTCAGAGTCTCAGAGTCTCAGTGTCTCTGTGTCTCTGTGTCTCTGTGTCTCAGTGTCTCTGTGTCTCAGTGTCTCAGTGTCTCAGTGTCTCTGAGTCTCTGTGTCTCAGTGTCTCAGTGTCTTAGTGTCTCTGAGTCTCAGTGTCTCTGTGTCTCAGTGTCTCTGTCTCTCAGTGTCTCTGTGTCACAGTGTCTCAGTGTCTCAGTGTCTCTGAGTCTCAGAGTCTCAGTGTCTCTGTGTCTCAGAGTCTCAGTGTCTCTGTGTCTCTATGTCTCAGTGTCTCAGTGTCTCTGTGTCTCTGAGTCTCAGAGTCTCAGTGTCTCTGTGTCTCAGTGTCTCTGTGTCTCAGTGTCTCTGTGTCTCTGTGTCTCAGTGTCACAGTGTCTCAGTGTCTCTGTGTCTCTGTGTCTCAGTGTCTCAGTGTCCCTGTGTCTCAGTGTCTCAGTGTCTCAGTGTCTCTGAGTCTCTGTGTCTCAGTGTCTCTGCGTCTCAGTGTCTCAGTGTCTCAGTGTCTCTGAGTCTCAGAGTCTCAGAGTCTCTGTGTCTCAGTGTCTCTGTGTCTCAGTGTCTCAGTGTTTCTGTGTCTCAGTGTCTCTGTGTCTCAGTGTCTCAGTGTCTCTGTGTCTCTGTGTCTCAGTGTCTCAGTGTCTCTGAGTCTCAGTGTCTCAGTGTCTCAGTGTCTCAGTGTCTCAGAGTCTCAGTGTCTCAGTGTCTCTGAGTCTCAGTGTCTCTGTGTCTCTGTGTCTCTGTGTCTCAGTGTCACAGTGTCTCAGTGTCTCTGTGTCTCTATGTCTCAGTGTCTCAGTGTCTCTGTGTCTCTGAGTCTCAGAGTCTCAGTGTCTCTGTGTCTCAGTGTCTCTGTGTGTCAGTGTCTCTGTGTCTCTGTGTCTCAGTGTCACAGTGCCTCAGTGTATCTGTGTCTCTGTGTCTCAGTGTCTCAGTGTCCCTGTGTCTCAGTGTCTCTGTGTCTCAGTGTCTCAGTGTCTCAGTGTCTCTGAGTCTCTGTGTCTCAGTGTCTCTGCGTCTCAGTGTCTCAGTGTCTCAGTGTCTCTGAGTCTCAGTGTCTCAGAGTCTCAGTGTCTCTGTGTCTCAGTGTCTCAGTGTCTCTGTGTCTCAGTGTCTCTGTGTCTCAGTGTCTCAGTGTCTCTGTGTCTCAGTGTCTCAGTGTCTCTGAGTCTCAGTGTCTCAGTGTCTCTGTGTCTCAGTGTCTCAGTGTCTCAGAGTCTCAGTGTCTCAGTGTCTCTGAGTCTCAGTGTCTCCGTGTCTCTGTGTCTCTGTGTCTCAGTGTCACAGTGTCTCAGTGTCTCTGTGTCTCAGTGTCTCAGTGTCTCAGTGTCTCTGTGTCTCAGTGTCTCTGTGTCTCAGTGTCTCAGTGTCTCTGAGTCTCTGTGCCTCAGTGTCTCAGTGTCTCTGTGTCTCTGTGTCTCAGTGTCTCAGTGCCTCTGTGTATCTGTGTCTCTGTGTCTCAGTGTCTCTGTGTCTCAGTGTCTCAGTGTCTCTGAGTCTCAGAGTCTCAGTGTCTCTGTGTCTCAGAGTCTCAGTGTCTCTGTGTCTCTATGTCTCAGTGTCTGAGTGTCTCTGTGTCTCTGAGTCTCAGAGTCTCAGTGTCTCTGTGTCTCAGAGTCTCAGTGTCTCTGTGTCTCTATGTCTCAGTGTCTGAGTGTCTCTGTGTCTCTGAGTCTCAGAGTCTCAGTGTCTCTGTGTCTCAGTGTCTCTGTGTCTCAGAGTCTCAGTGTCTCTGAGACTCAGAGTCTCAGAGTCTCAGTGTCTCTGTGTCTCAGAGTCTCAGTGTCTCTGTGTCTCTGTGTCTCAGTGTCTCAGTGTCTCAGTGTCTCTGTGTCTTAGTGCCTCAGTGTCTCTGTGTCTCAGTGCCTCTATGTCTCAGTGTCTCAGTGTCTCAGAGTCTCAGAGTCTCAGAGTTTCAGTGTCTCTGTGTCTCAGTTTCTCTGTGTCACAGTGTCTCAGAGTCTCAGAGTCTCAGAGTCTCAGAGTCTCAGTGTCTCAGGGTCTCTGAGTCTCAGAGTCTCAGAGTATCAGTGTCTCAGTGTCTCAGTGTCTCTGTGTCTCTGTGTCTCAGTGTCTCTGAGTCTCAGTGTCTCAGTGTCTCAGTGTCTCTGTGTCTCTGTGTCTCAGTGTCTCTGTGTCTCTGTGTCACAGTGTCTCAGTGTCTCTGTGTCTCTGTGTCACAGTGTCTCAGTGTCTCAGTGTCTCTGAGTCTCAGTGTCTCTGTGTCTCAGTGTCTCTGTGTCTCTGTGTCTCAGTTTCACAGTGTCTCAGTGTCTCTGTGTCTCTGTGTCTCAGTGTCTCAGTGTCTCTGAGTCTCAGAGTCTCAGAGTCTCAGTGTCTCTGTGTCTCAGTGTCTCTGTGTCTCAGTGTCTCAGAGTCTCAGAGTCTCAGAGTCTCAGTGTCTCTGTGTCTCAGTGTCTCTGTGCCTCAGTGTCTCAGTGTCTCTGAGTCTCAGAGTCTCAGAGTATCAGTGTCTCAGTGTCTCAGTGTCTCTGTGTCTCTGTGTCTCTGTGTCTCAGTGTATCTGAGTCTCAGTGTCTCAGTGTCTCTGTGTCTCTGTGTCTCAGTGTCACAGTGTCTCAGTCTCTCTGTGTCTCAGTGTCTCAGTGTCTCTGTGTCTCAGTGTCTCTGTGTCTCTGTGTCTCTGTGTCTCAGTGTCTCTGTGTCTCTGTGTCTCAGTGTCTCAGTGTCTCAGTGTCTCTGTGTCTCTGTGTCTCAGTGTCTCTGTGTCTCAGTGTCTCAGTGTCTCTGAGTCTCAGAGTCTCAGTGTCTCTGTGTCTCAGAGTCTCAGTGTCTCTGTGTCTCTATGTCTCAGTGTCTCAGTGTCTCTGTGTCTCTGAGTCTCAGAGTCTCAGTGTCTCTGTGTCTCAGTGTCTGTGTGTCTCAGTGTCTCTGTGTCTCTGTGTCTCAGTGTCACAGTGTCTCAGTGTCTCTGTGTCTCTGTGTCTCAGTGTCTCTGTGTCTCAGTGTCTCAGTGTCTCTGTGTCTCAGTGTCTCAGTGTCTCTGTGTCTCAGTGTCTCAGTGTCTCTGAGTTTCAGTGTCTCTGTGTCTCAGTGTCTCTGTGTCTCTGTGTCTCAGTGTCACAGTGTCTCAGTGTCTCTGTGTCTCTGTGTCTCAGTGTCTCAGTGTCTCAGTGTCTCTGTGTCTCAGTGTCTCTGTGTCTCTGTGTCTCAGTGTCGCAGTGTCTCAGTGTCTCTGAGTCTCTGTGTCTCAGTGTCTCAGTGTCTCTGTGTCTCTGTGTCTCAGTGTCTCAGTGTCTCAGTGTATCTGTGTCTCTGTGTCTCAGTGTCTCTGTGTCTCAGAGTCTCAGTGTCTCTGAGTCTCAGAGTCTCAGTGTCTCAGTGTCTCAGTGTCTCAGAGTCTCAGTGTCTCTGTGTCTCAGAGTCTCAGTGTCTCTGTGTCTCAGTGTCACAGTGTCTCAGTGTCTCAGTGTCTCAGTGTCTCTGTGTCTCAGTGTCTCTGTGTCTCAGTGTCTCAGTGTCTCAGTGTCTCAGTGTCTCAGAGTCTCTGTGTCTCAGTGTCTCAGTGTCTCAGTGTCTCTGTGTCTCTGTGTCTCAGTGTCTCAGTGTCTCAGTGTATCTGTGTCTCTGTGTCTCAGTGTCTCTGTGTCTCAGAGTCTCAGTGTCTCTGAGTCTCAGAGTCGCAGTGTCTCTGTGTCTCAGAGTCTCAGCGTCTCTGTGTCTCTGTGTCTCAGTGTCACAGTGTCTCTGTGTCTCAGTGTCTCTGTGTCTCAGTGTCTCAGTGTCTCAGAGTCTCAGTGTCTCTGTGTCTCAGAGTCTCAGTGTCTCTGTGTCTCAGAGTCTCAGTGTCTCTGTGTCTCTGTGTCTCAGTGTCTCTGTGTCTCAGTGTCTCAGTGTCTCAGAGTCTCAGTGTCTCTGTGTCTCAGAGTCTCAGTGTCTCTGTGTCTCAGTGTCTCAGTGTCTCTGTGTCTCAGAGACTCAGAGACACTGAGACACTGAGACACAGAGACACTGAGACACTGAGACACAGAGACACTGAGACACAGAGACACTGAGACTCTGAGACTCAGAGACACAGAGACACTGAGACATAGAGACACAGAGACACTGAGACTCTGAGACACAGAGACACTGAGACTCTGAGAATCAGAGACACAGAGGCACTGAGACACAGAGACACTGAGACACTGAGACACAGAGACACAGATACACTGAGACACTGAGACACTGAGACACAGAGACACAGAGACACTGAGACACTGAGACACTGAGACACAGAGACTCAGAGACACTGAGACACTGTGTCTCAGTGTCTCAGTGTCTCAGTGTCTCTGTGTCTCTGTGTCTCAGTGTCTCAGTGTCTCAGTGTATCTGTGTCTCTGTGTCTCAGTGTCTCAGTGTCTCTGTGTCTCAGTGCCTCTGTGTCTCTGATTCTCAGAGTCTCAGTGTCTCTGTGTCTCAGAGTCTCAGTGTCTCTGTGTCTCTATGTCTCAGTGTCTCTGTGTCTCTGAGTCTCAGAGTCTCAGTGTCTCTGTGTCTCAGTGTCTCTGTGTCTCAGTGTCTCTGTGTCTCTGTGTCTCAGTGTCTCAGTGTCTCTGAGTCTCAGAGTCTCAGAGTCTCAGTGTCTCAGGGTCTCAGTGTCTCAGTGTCTCTGTGTCTCAGTGTCTCTGTGTCTCTGTGTCTCAGTTTCTCAGTGTCTCTGAGTCACAGTGTCTCTGAGTCTCAGAGTCTCAGTGTCTCAGTGTCTCAGTGTCTCTGTGTCTCATTGTCTCTGTGTCTCAGTGTCTATGTGTCTCTGAGTCTCAGAGTCTCAGTGTCTCTGTGTCCCAGAGTCTCAGTGTCTCTGGGTCTCAGAGTCTCAGTGTCTCTGTGTGTCAGTGTCTCAGCGTCTCTGTGTCTCTGTGTCTCAGTGTCTCAGCGTCTCTGCGTCTCTGTGTCTCAGTTTCTCTGTGTCTTAGTGTCTCAGTGTCTCTGTGTCTCAGATTCTCAGTGTCTCTGTGTCTCCGAGTCTCAGTGTCTTGGTGTCTCAGTGTCTCAGCGAGTCTGTGTCTGTGTGTCTCAGTGTGTCTGTGTCTCTGTGTCTCAGTGTCTCTGTGTCTCAGTGTCTCAGTGTCTCTGAGTCTCAGAGTCTCAGAGTCTCAGTGTCACTGTGTCTCAGTGTCTCTGTGTCTCAGTGTCTCTGTGTCTCAGGGTGTCAGTTCTCTGTGTCTCAGTGTCTCTGTGTCTCAGTGTCTCAGTGTCTCTGAGTCTCAGAGTCTCAGTGTCTCTGTGTCTCAGAGTCTCAGTGTCTCTGTGTCTCTATGTCTCAGTGTCTCAGTGTCTCTGAGTCTCAGAGTCTCAGTGTCTCTGTGTCTCAGTGTCTCAGCGTCTCTGTGTCTCAGTGTCTCTGTGTCTCAGTGTCTCAGTGTCTCAGAGTCTCAGATTCTCAGAGTCTCAGAGTCTCAGTGTCTCAGTGTCTCAGAGTCTCAGATTCTCAGAGTCTCTGTGTCTCAGTGTCTCTGTGTCTCAGTGTCTCAGTGTCTCTGAGTCTCAGAGTCTCAGTGTCTCTGTGTCTCAGAGTCTCTGTGTCTCAGTGTCTCAGTGTCTCAGTGTCTCTGTGTCTCAGTGTCTCAGTGTCTCTGTGTCTCAGAGTCTCAGTGTCTCTGTGTCTCAGTGTCTCAGCGTCTCTGTGTCTCAGTGTCTCTGTGTCTCAGTGTCTCTGTGTCTCAGTGTCTCAGTGTCTCAGAGTCTCAGATTCTCAGAGTCTCAGAGTCTCAGTGTCTCAGTGTCTCAGAGTCTCAGATTCTCAGAGTCTCTGTGTCTCAGTGTCTCTGTGTCTCAGTGTCTCAGTGTCTCTGAGTCTCAGAGTCTCAGTGTCTCTGTGTCTCAGAGTCTCTGTGTCTCAGTGTCTCAGTGTCTCAGTGTCTCTGTGTCTCAGTGTCTCAGTGTCTCTGTGTCTCAGAGTCTCAGTGTCTCTGTGTCTCAGAGTCTCAGTGTCTCAGTGACTCAGCGTCTCTGTGTCTCTGTGTCTCAGCGTCTCTGTGCCGCTGTGTCTCAGTGTCTCAGTGTCTCAGTGTCTCTGTGTCTCAGAGTCTCAGAGTCTCAGTGTCACTGTGTCTCAGTGTCTCTGTGTCTCAGTGTCTCAGTTCTCAGTGTCTCAGTGTCTCAGTGTCTCTGAGTCTCAGAGTCTCAGAGTCTCAGTGTCTCTGTGTCTCAGAGTCTCAGTGTCTCTGTGTCTCTATGTCTCAGTGTCTCAGTGTCTCTGAGTCTCAGAGTCTCAGTGTCTCTGTGCCTCAGTGTCTCAGCGTCTCTGTGTCTCTGTGTCTCAGTGTCTCCGTGTCTCAGTGTCTCTGAGTCTCAGAGTCTCAAAGTCTCAGTGTGTCAGTGTCTCAGTGTCTCAGTGCCTCAGTGTCTCAGTGCCGCTGAGTCTCAGAGTCTCAGAGTCTCAGTGTCTCTGTGTCTCAGTGTCTCAGTTCACAGTGTCTCAGTGTCTCTGTGTCTCAGTGTCTCAGTGTCTCTGAGTCTCAGAGTTTCTGTGTCTCTATGTCTCAGTGTCTCAGTGTCTCTGTGTCTCAGAGTCTCAGTGTCTCTGTGTCTCTATGTCTCAGAGTCTCAGTGGCTCAGTGTCTCTGAGTCTCAGAGTCTCAGTGTCTCAGTGGCTCAGTGGCTCAGTGTCTCTGTGTCTCAGTGTCTCTGTGTCTCAGTGTCTCTGTGTCTCAGTGTCTAAGTGTCTCTGAGTCTCAGAGTCTCAGTGTCTCTGTGTCTCTGTGTCTCTGTGTCTCAGTGTCTCAGTGTCTCAGAGTCTCAGAGTCTCAGTGTCTCTGTGTCTCTGTGTCTCTGTGTCTCAGTGTCTCTGTGTCTCAGTGTCTCAGTGTCTCAGTGTCTCTGAGTCTCTGTGTCTCAGTGTCTCAGTGTCTCTGAGTCTCAGTGTCTCTGTGTCTCAGTGTCTCTGTCTCTCAGTGTCTCTGTGTCACAGTGTCTCAGTGTCTCAGTGTCTCTGAGTCTCAGAGTCTCAGTGTCTCTGTGTCTCAGAGTCTCAGTGTCTCTGTGTCTCTATGTCTCAGTGTCTCAGTGTCTCTGTGTCTCTGAGTCTCAGAGTCTCAGTGTCTCTGTGTCTCAGTGTCTCTGTGTCTCAGTGTCTCTGTGTCTCAGTGTCACAGTGTCTCAGTGTCTCTGTGTCTCTGTGTCTCAGTGTCTCAGTGTCCCTGTGTCTCAGTGTCTCAGTGTCTCAGTGTCTCTGAGTCTCTGTGTCTCAGTGTCTCTGCGTCTCAGTGTCTCAGTGTCTCAGTGTCTCTGAGTCTCAGAGTCTCAGAGTCTCAGTGTCTCTGTGTCTCAGTGTCTCTGTGTCTCAGTGTCTCTGTGTCTCTGTGTCTCAGTGTCACAGTGTCTCAGTGTCTCTGTGTCTCTGTGTCTCAGTGTCTCAGTGTCCCTGTGTCTCAGTGTCTCAGTGTCTCAGTGTCTCTGAGTCTCTGTGTCTCAGTGTCTCTGCGTCTCAGTGTCTCAGTGTCTCAGTGTCTCTGAGTCTCAGAGTCTCAGAGTCTCTGTGTCTCAGTGTCTCTGTGTCTCAGTGTCTCAGTGTTTCTGTGTCTCAGTGTCTCTGTGTCTCAGTGTCTCAGTGTCTCTGTGTCTCTGTGTCTCAGTGTCTCAGTGTCTCTGAGTCTCAGTGTCTCAGTGTCTCAGTGTCTCAGTGTCTCAGAGTCTCAGTGTCTCAGTGTCTCTGAGTCTCAGTGTCTCTGTGTCTCTGTGTCTCTGTGTCTCAGTGTCACAGTGTCTCAGTGTCTCTGTGTCTCTATGTCTCAGTGTCTCAGTGTCTCTGTGTCTCTGAGTCTCAGAGTCTCAGTGTCTCTGTGTCTCAGTGTCTCTGTGTGTCAGTGTCTCTGTGTCTCTGTGTCTCAGTGTCACAGTGTCTCAGTGTCTCTGTGTCTCTGTGTCTCAGTGTCTCAGTGTCCCTGTGTCTCAGTGTCTCTGTGTCTCAGTGTCTCAGTGTCTCAGTGTCTCTGAGTCTCTGTGTCTCAGTGTCTCTGCGTCTCAGTGTCTCAGTGTCTCAGTGTCTCTGAGTCTCAGTGTCTCAGAGTCTCAGTGTCTCTGTGTCTCAGTGTCTCTGTGTCTCAGTGTCTCAGTGTCTCTGTGTCTCAGTGTCTCTGTGTCTCAGTGTCTCAGTGTCTCTGTGTCTCAGTGTCTCAGTGTCTCTGAGTCTCAGTGTCTCAGTGTCTCAGTGTCTCTGTGTCTCAGTGTCTCAGTGTCTCAGAGTCTCAGTGTCTCAGTGTCTCTGAGTCTCAGTGTCTCTGTGTCTCTGTGTCTCTGTGTCTCAGTGTCACAGTGTCTCAGTGTCTCTGTGTCTCAGTGTCTCTGTGTCTCAGTGTCTCTGTGTCTCAGTGTCTCAGTGTCTCTGAGTCTCTGTGCCTCAGTGTCTCAGTGTCTCTGTGTCTCTGTGTCTCAGTGTCTCAGTGCCTCAGTGTATCTGTGTCTCTGTGTCTCAGTGTCTCTGTGTCTCAGTGTCTCAGTGTCTCTGAGTCTCAGAGTCTCAGTGTCTCTGTGTCTCAGAGTCTCAGTGTCTCTGTGTCTCTATGTCTCAGTGTCTGAGTGTCTCTGTGTCTCTGAGTCTCAGAGTCTCAGTGTCTCTGTGTCTCAGAGTCTCAGTGTCTCTGTGTCTCTATGTCTCAGTGTCTGAGTGTCTCTGTGTCTCTGAGTCTCAGAGTCTCAGTGTCTCTGTGTCTCAGTGTCTCTGTGTCTCAGAGTCTCAGTGTCTCTGAGTCTCAGAGTCTCAGAGTCTCAGTGTCTCTGTGTCTCAGAGTCTCAGTGTCTCTGTGTCTCTGTGTCTCAGTGTCTCAGTGTCTCAGTGTCTCTGTGTCTTAGTGCCTCAGTGTCTCTGTGTCTCAGTGCCTCTATGTCTCAGTGTCTCAGTGTCTCAGAGTCTCAGAGTCTCAGAGTCTCAGAGTTTCAGTGTCTCTGTGTCTCAGTTTCTCTGTGTCACAGTGTCTCAGAGTCTCAGAGTCTCAGAGTCTCAGAGTCTCAGTGTCTCAGGGTCTCTGAGTCTCAGAGTCTCAGAGTATCAGTGTCTCAGTGTCTCAGTGTCTCTGTGTCTCAGTGTCTCTGAGTCTCAGTGTCTCAGTGTCTCAGTGTCTCTGTGTCTCTGTGTCTCAGTGTCTCTGTGTCTCTGTGTCACAGTGTCTCAGTGTCTCTGTGTCTCTGTGTCACAGTGTCTCAGTGTCTCAGTGTCTCAGTGTCTCTGAGTCTCAGTGTCTCTGTGTCTCAGTGTCTCTGTGTCTCTGTGTCTCAGTGTCACAGTGTCTCAGTGTCTCTGTGTCTCTGTGTCTCAGTGTCTCAGTGTCTCTGAGTCTCAGAGTCTCAGAGTCTCAGTGTCTCTGTGTCTCAGTGTCTCTGTGTCTCAGTGTCTCAGAGTCTCAGAGTCTCAGAGTCTCAGTGTCTCTGTGTCTCAGTGTCTCTGTGCCTCAGTGTCTCAGTGTCTCTGAGTCTCAGAGTCTCAGAGTATCAGTGTCTCAGTGTCTCTGTGTCTCTGTGTCTCTGTGTCTCAGTGTATCTGAGTCTCAGTGTCTCAGTGTCTCTGTGTCTCTGTGTCTCAGTGTCACAGTGTCTCAGTGTCTCAGTGTCTCAGTGTCTCTGTGTCTCTGTGTCTCTGTGTCTCAGTGTCTCTGTGTCTCTGTGTCTCAGTGTCTCAGTGTCTCTGTGTCTCAGTGTCTCTGTGTCTCAGTGTCTCAGTGTCTCTGAGTCTCAGAGTCTCAGTGTCTCTGTGTCTCAGAGTCTCAGTGTCTCTGTGTCTCTATGTCTCAGTGTCTCAGTGTCTCTGTGTCTCTGAGTCTCAGAGTCTCAGTGTCTCTGTGTCTCAGTGTCTGTGTGTCTCAGTGTCTCTGTGTCTCTGTGTCTCAGTGTCACAGTGTCTCAGTGTCTCTGTGTCTCTGTGTCTCAGTGTCTCTGTGTCTCAGTGTCTCAGTGTCTCTGTGTCTCAGTGTCTCAGTGTCTCTGTGTCTCAGTGTCTCAGTGTCTCTGAGTTTCAGTGTCTCTGTGTCTCAGTGTCTCTGTGTCTCTGTGTCTCTGTGTCTCAGTGTCACAGTGTCTCATTGTCTCTGTGTCTCTGTGTCTCAGTGTCTCAGTGTCTCAGTGTCTCTGTGTCTCAGTGTCTCTGTGTCTCTGTGTCTCAGTGTCGCAGTGTCTCAGTGTCTCTGAGTCTCTGTGTCTCAGTGTCTCAGTGTCTCTGTGTCTCTGTGTCTCAGTGTCTCAGTGTCTCAGTGTATCTGTGTCTCTGTGTCTCAGTGTCTCTGTGTCTCAGAGTCTCAGAGTCTCAGTGTCTCAGTGTCTCAGTGTCTCAGAGTCTCAGTGTCTCTGTGTCTCAGAGTCTCAGTGTCTCTGTGTCTCAGTGTCACAGTGTCTCAGTGTCTCAGTGTCTCAGTGTCTCTGTGTCTCAGTGTCTCAGTGTCTCAGTGTCTCAGAGTCTCTGTGTCTCAGTGTCTCAGTGTCTCAGTGTCTCAGTGTCTCTGTGTCTCTGTGTCTCAGTGTCTCAGTGTCTCAGTGTATCTGTGTCTCTGTGTCTCAGTGTCTCTGTGTCTCAGAGTCTCAGTGTCTCTGAGTCTCAGAGTCGCAGTGTCTCTGTGTCTCAGAGTCTCAGTGTCTCTGTGTCTCTGTGTCTCAGTGTCACAGTGTCTCTGTGTCTCAGTGTCTCTGTGTCTCAGTGTCTCAGTGTCTCAGAGTCTCAGTGTCTCTGTGTCTCAGAGTCTCAGTGTCTCTGTGTCTCAGAGTCTCAGTGTCTCTGTGTCTCAGTGTCACAGTGTCTCTGTGTCTCAGTGTCTCTGTGTCTCAGTGTCTCAGTGTCTCAGAGTCTCAGTGTCTCTGTGTCTCAGAGTCTCAGTGTCTCTGTGTCTCAGAGTCTCAGTGTCTCTGTGTCTCTGTGTCTCAGTGTCTCTGTGTCTCAGTGTCTCTGTGTCTCAGTGTCTCAGTGTCTCAGAGTCTCAGTGTCTCTGTGTCTCAGAGTCTCAGTGTCTCTGTGTCTCAGTGTCTCAGTGTCTCTGTGTCTCAGTGTCTCAGTGTCTCTGAGTCTCTGTGTCTCAGTGTCTCAGTGTCTCAGTGTCTCTGTGTCTCTGTGTCTCAGTGTCTCAGTGTCTCAGTGTATCTGTGTCTCTGTGTCTCAGTGTCTCAGTGTCTCTGTGTCTCAGTGCCTCTGTGTCTCTGATTCTCAGAGTCTCAGTGTCTCTGTGTCTCAGAGTCTCAGTGTCTCTGTGTCTCTATGTCTCAGTGTCTCTGTGTCTCTGAGTCTCAGAGTCTCAGTGTCTCTGTGTCTCAGTGTCTCTGTGTCTCAGTGTCTCTGTGTCTCTGTGTCTCAGTGTCTCAGTGTCTCTGAGTCTCAGAGTCTCAGAGTCTCAGTGTCTCAGGGTCTCAGTGTCTCAGTGTCTCTGTGTCTCAGTGTCTCTGTGTCTCTGTGTCTCAGTTTCTCAGTGTCTCTGAGTCACAGTGTCTCTGAGTCTCAGAGTCTCAGTGTCTCAGTGTCTCAGTGTCTCTGTGTCTCAGTGTCTCTGTGTCTCAGTGTCTATGTGTCTCTGAGTCTCAGAGTCTCAGTGTCTCTGTGTCCCAGAGTCTCAGTGTCTCTGGGTCTCAGAGTCTCAGTGTCTCTGTGTGTCAGTGTCTCAGCGTCTCTGTGTCTCTGTGTCTCAGTGTCTCAGCGTCTCTGCGTCTCTGTGTCTCAGTTTCTCTGTGTCTTAGTGTCTCAGTGTCTCTGTGTCTCAGAGTCTCAGTGTCTCTGTGTCTCCGAGTCTCAGTGTCTTGGTGTCTCAGTGTCTCAGCGAGTCTGTGTCTGTGTGTCTCAGTGTGTCTGTGTCTCTGTGTCTCAGTGTCTCTGTGTCTCAGTGTCTCAGTGTCTCTGAGTCTCAGAGTCTCAGAGTCTCAGTGTCACTGTGTCTCAGTGTCTCTGTGTCTCAGTGTCTCTGTGTCTCAGGGTGTCAGTTCTCTGTGTCTCAGTGTCTCTGTGTCTCAGTGTCTCAGTGTCTCTGAGTCTCAGAGTCTCAGTGTCTCTGTGTCTCAGTGTCTCAGCGTCTCTGTGTCTCAGTGTCTCTGTGTCTCAGTGTCTCAGTGTCTCAGAGTCTCAGATTCTCAGAGTCTCAGAGTCTCAGTGTCTCAGTGTCTCAGAGTCTCAGATTCTCAGAGTCTCTGTGTCTCAGTGTCTCTGTGTCTCAGTGTCTCAGTGTCTCTGAGTCTCAGAGTCTCAGTGTCTCTGTGTCTCAGAGTCTCTGTGTCTCTGTGTCTCAGTGTCTCAGTGTCTCTGTGTCTCAGTGTCTCAGTGTCTCTGTGTCTCAGAGTCTCAGTGTCTCTGTGTCTCAGTGTCTCAGCGTCTCTGTGTCTCAGTGTCTCTGTGTCTCAGTGTCTCTGTGTCTCAGTGTCTCAGTGTCTCAGAGTCTCAGATTCTCAGAGTCTCAGAGTCTCAGTGTCTCAGTGTCTCAGAGTCTCAGATTCTCAGAGTCTCTGTGTCTCAGTGTCTCTGTGTCTCAGTGTCTCAGTGTCTCTGAGTCTCAGAGTCTCAGTGTCTCTGTGTCTCAGAGTCTCTGTGTCTCAGTGTCTCAGTGTCTCAGTGTCTCTGTGTCTCAGTGTCTCAGTGTCTCTGTGTCTCAGAGTCTCAGTGTCTCTGTGTCTCAGAGTCTCAGTGTCTCAGTGACTCAGCGTCTCTGTGTCTCTGTGTCTCAGCGTCTCTGTGCCGCTGTGTCTCAGTGTCTCAGTGTCTCAGTGTCTCTGTGTCTCAGAGTCTCAGAGTCTCAGTGTCACTGTGTCTCAGTGTCTCTGTGTCTCAGTGTCTCAGTTCTCAGTGTCTCAGTGTCTCAGTGTCTCTGAGTCTCAGAGTCTCAGAGTCTCAGTGTCTCTGTGTCTCAGAGTCTCAGTGTCTCTGTGTCTCTATGTCTCAGTGTCTCAGTGTCTCTGAGTCTCAGAGTCTCAGTGTCTCTGTGCCTCAGTGTCTCAGCGTCTCTGTGTCTCTGTGTCTCAGTGTCTCCGTGTCTCAGTGTCTCTGAGTCTCAGAGTCTCAAAGTCTCAGTGTGTCAGTGTCTCAGTGTCTCAGTGCCTCAGTGTCTCAGTGCCGCTGAGTCTCAGAGTCTCAGAGTCTCAGTGTCTCTGTGTCTCAGTGTCTCAGTTCACAGTGTCTCAGTGTCTCTGTGTCTCAGTGTCTCAGTGTCTCTGAGTCTCAGAGTTTCTGTGTCTCTATGTCTCAGTGTCTCAGTGTCTCTGTGTCTCAGAGTCTCAGTGCCTCTGTGTCTCTATGTCTCAGAGTCTCAGTGGCTCAGTGTCTCTGAGTCTCAGAGTCTCAGTGTCTCAGTGGCTCAGTGGCTCAGTGTCTCTGTGTCTCAGTGTCTCTGTGTCTCAGTGTCTCTGTGTCTCAGTGTCTAAGTGTCTCTGAGTCTCAGAGTCTCAGTGTCTCTGTGTCTCTGTGTCTCTGTGTCTCAGTGTCTCAGTGTCTCTGAGTCTCAGAGTCTCAGTGTCTCTGTTTCTCAGAGTCTCAGTGTCTCTGTGAGTCAGTGTCTCAGCGTCTCTGTGTCTCTGTGTCTCAGTGTCTCAGCGTCTCTGCGTATCTGTGTCTCAGTGTCTCTGTGTCTCAGTGTCTCAGTGTCTCAGAGTCTCAGTGTCTCTGTGTCTCAGAGTCTCATTGTCTCTGTGTCTCAGTGTCTCAGCGTCTCTGTGTCTGTGTGTCTCAGTGTCTCAGCGTCTCTGTGTCTCTGTGTCCCAGTATCACTGTGTCACAGTGTCTCTGTGTCTCAGTGTCTCTGTGTCTCAGTGTCTCAGTGTCTCTGAGTCTCAGTGTCTCAGTGTCTCAGTGTCTCAGTGTCTCAGTGTCTCTGAGTCTCAGAGTCTCAGAGTCTCAGTGTCACTGTGTCTCTGTGTCTCAGTGTCTCAGTGTCTCTGTGTCTCAGTGTCTCAGTTCTCAGTGTCTCAGTGTCTGAGTTTCTCTGAGTCTCAGAGTCTCAGTGTCTCTGTGTCTCTGTGTCTCATAGTCTCAGTGTCTCTGTGTCTCTATGTCTCAGTGTCTCAGTGTCTCAGTTCTCAGTGTCTCAGTGTCCGAGTGTCTCTGAGTCTCAGAGTCTCAGTGTCTCTGTGTCTCTGTGTCTCAGAGTCTCAGTGTCTCTGTGTCTCTATGTCTCAGTGTCTCAGTGTCTCCGAGTCTCAGTGTCTCTGTGTCTCAGTGTCTCAGTGTCTCAGTGTCTCTGTGTCTCAGTGTCTCTGTGTCTCTGTGTCTCTGTGTCTCAGAGTCTCAATGTCTCTGTGCCTCTATGTCTCAGTGTCTCAGTGTCTCCGAGTCTCAGAGTCTCAGTGTCTCTGTGTCTCAGTGTCTCAGTGTCTCTGTGTCTCAGTGTCTCTGTGTCTCAGAGTCTCAGTGTCTCTGTGTCTCTGTGTCTCTGTGTTTCAGAGTCTCAGTGTCTCTGTGTCTCTATGTCTCAGTGTCTCAGTGTCTCAGTTCTCAGTGTCTCAGTGTCTGAGTGTCTCTGAGTGTCAGAGTCTCAGTGTCTCTCTGTCTCTGTGTCTCAGAGTCTCAGTGTCTCTGTGTCTCTATGTCTCAGTGTCTCAGTGTCTCCGAGTCTCAGAGTCTCAGTGTCTCAGTGTCTCAGTGTCTCAGTGTCTCTGTGTCTCAGTGTCTCTGTGTCTCTGTGTCTCTGTGTCTCAGAGTCGCAGTGTCTCTGTGTCTCTATGTCTCAGTGTCTCAGTGTCTCCGAGTCTCAGAGTCTCAGTGTCTCTGTGTCTCAGTGTCTCTGTGTCTCAGTGTCTCAGTGTCTCTGTGTCTCAGTGTCTCAGTGTCTCAGTGTCTCAGTGTCTCTGTGTCTCTGTGTCTCAGTGTCTCAGTGTCTCTGAGTCTCTGTGTCTCAGTGTCTCAGTGTCTCAGTGTCTCTGTGTCTCAGTGTCTCTGTGTCTCTGTGTCTCAGTGTCTCAGTGTCTCAGTGTCTCTGAGTCTCAGTGTCTCTGTGTCTCAGTGTCTCTGTGTCTCAGTGTCTCAGTGTCACAGTGTCTCAGTGTCTCTGTGTCTCAGTGTCTCAGTGTCTCAGTGTCTCAGTGTCTCTGTGTCTCTGTGTCTCAGTGTCTCAGTGTCTCTGAGTCTCTGTGTGTCAGTGTCTCTGTGTCTCAGTGTCTCTGAGTCTCTGTGTCTCAGTGTCTCAGTGTCTCAGTGTCTCTGAGTCTCAGTGTCTCTGTGTCTCAGTGTCTCTGTGTCTCTGTGTCACAGTGTCTCAGTGTCTCAGTGTCTCAGTGTCTCTGAGTCTCTGTGTCTCAGTGTCTCTGTGTCTCAGTGTCTCTGAGTCTCTGTGTCTCAGTGTCTCAGTGTCTCAGTGTCTCTGAGTCTCAGTGTCTCTGTGTCTCAGTGTCTCTGTGTCTCTGTGTCACAGTGTCTCAGTGTCTCAGTGTCTCAGTGTCTCTGTGTCTCAGTGTCTCTGTGTCTCTGTGTCTCTGGGTCTCAGTGTCTCAGAGTCTCTGTGTCTCAGTGTCTCTGTGTCTCATTGTCTCAGTGTCTCTGTGTCTTAGTGCCTCAGTGTCTCTGTGTCTCAGTGCCTCTATGTCTCAGTGTCTCAGTGTCTCAGTGTCTCAGAGTCTCAGAGTCTCAGAGTCTCAGAGTTTCAGTGTCTCTGTGTCTCAGTTTCTCTGTGTCTCAGTGTCTCAGTGTCTCTGAGTCTCAGAGTCTCAGAGTCTCAGTGTCTCAGTGTCTCAGTGTCTCTGAGTCTCAGAGTCTCAGTGTCTCAGTGTCTCAGTGTCTCAGTGTCTCTGTGTCTCTGTGTCTCAGTGTCTCTGAGTCTCAGTGTCTCAGTGTCTCAGTGTCTCTGTGTCTCTGTGTCTCTGAGTCTCAGAGTCTCAGAGTATCAGTGTCTCAGTGTCTCAGTGTCTCAGTGTCTCTGTGTCTCTGTGTCTCAGTGTCTCTGAGTCTCAGTGTCTCAGTGTCTCAGTGTCTCTGTGTCTCTGTGTCTCTGTGTCTCTGTGTCTCAGTTTCTCAGTGTCTCAGAGTCTCAGAGTCTCAGAGTCTCAGTGTCTCAGTGTCTCAGTGTCTCTGAGTCTCAGAGTCTCAGAGTATCAGTGTCTCAGTGTCTCAGTGTCTCTGTGTCTCTGTGTCTCAGTGTCTCTGAGTCTCGGTGTCTCAGTGTCTCAGTGTCTCTGTGTCTCTGTGTCTCAGTGTCTCAGTGTCTCAGTGTCTCAGAGTCTCAGAGTCTCAGTGTCTCAGTGTCTCAGTGTCTCTGAGTCTCAGAGTCTCAGAGTATCAGTGTCTCAGTGTCTCCGTGTCTCTGTGTCTCAGTGTCTCTGAGTCTCAGTGTCTCAGTGTCTCAGTGTCTCAGTGTCTCAGTGTCTCTGAGTCTCAGTGTCTCTGTGTCTCAGTGTCTCTGTGTCTCTGTGTCTCAGTGTCACAGTGTCTCAGTGTCTCAGTGTCTCTGTGTCTCAGTGTCTCAGTGTCTCAGTGTCTCTGAGTCTCTGTGTCTCAGTGTCTCTGAGTCTCAGTGTCTCAGTGTCTCTGTGTCTCAGTGTCTCAGTGTCTCAGTGTCTCTGAATCTCAGTGTCTCTGTGTCTCAGCGTCTCTGTGTCTCTGTGTCTCAGTGTCACAGTGTCTCAGTGTCTCTGTGTCTCAGTGTCTCAGTGTCTCAGTGTCTCTGTGTCTCAGTGTCTCAGAGTCTCAGAGTCTCAGTGTCTCAGTGTCTCAGTGTCTCTGAGTCTCAGAGTCTCAGAGTATCAGTGTCTCAGTGTCTCAGTGTCTCTGTGTCTCTGTGTCTCAGTGTCTCTGAGTCTCAGTGTCTCAGTGTCTCTGTGTCTCTGTGTCTCAGTGTCTCAGTGTCTCAGTGTCTCTGTGTCTCAGTGTCTCAGTGTCTCTGAGTCTCAGTGTCTCTGTGTCTCAGTGTCTCTGTGTCTCAGTGTCTCAGTGTCTCTGTGTCTCAGTGTCTCAGTGTCTCTGAGTCTCTGTGTCTCAGTGTCTCTGAGTCTCAGTGTCTCTGTGTCTCTGTGTCTCAGTGTCTCTGAGTCTCAGTGTCTCAGTGTCTCTGTGTCTCAGTGTCTCAGTGTCTCAGTATCTCAGAGTCTCAGAGTCTCAGAGTCTCAGAGTCTCAGTGTCTCAGTGTCTCTGAGTCTCAGAGTCTCAGAGTATCAGTGTCTCAGTGTCTCAGTGTCTCTGTGTCTCTGTGTCTCTGTGTCTCAGTGTCTCTGAGTCTCAGTGTCTCAGTGTCTCAGTGTCTCTGTGTCTCTGTGTCTCAGTGTCTCAGTGTCTCTGTGTCTCAGTGTCTCTGTGTCTCAGTGTCTCAGTGTCTCTGAGTCTCAGTGTCTCTGTGTCTCTGTGTCTCAGTGTCACAGTGTCTCAGTGTCTCAGTGTCTCTGTGTCTCAGTGTCTCAGTGTCTCAGTGTCTCTGTGTCTCTGTGTCTCAGTGTCTCTGAGTCTCAGTGTCTCAGTGTCTCTGTGTCTCAGTGTCTCAGTGTCTCAGTGTCTCTGAGTCTCAGTGTCTCTGTGTCTCAGTGTCTCTGTGTCTCTGTGTCTCAGTGTCACAGTGTCTCTGTGTCTCTGTGTCTCAGTGTCTCAGTGTCTCAGTGTCTCTGTGTCTCAGTTTCTCAGTGTCTCAGAGTCTCAGAGTCTCAGAGTCTCAGAGTCTCAGTGTCTCAGTGTCTCAGTGTCTCTGAGTCTCAGAGTCTCAGAGTATCAGTGTCTCAGTGTCTCAGTGTCTCTGTGTCTCTGTGTCTCAGTGTCTCTGAGTCTCAGTGTCTCAGTGTCTCTGTGTCTCAGTGTCTCAGTGTCTCAGTATCTCAGAGTCTCAGAGTCTCAGAGTCTCAGTGTCTCAGTGTCACAGTGTCTCTGTGTCTCTGTGTCTCAGTGTCTCAGTGTCTCAGTGTCTCTGTGTCTCAGTTTCTCAGTGTCTCAGAGTCTCAGAGTCTCAGAGTCTCAGAGTCTCAGTGTCTCAGTGTCTCAGTGTCTCTGAGTCTCAGAGTCTCAGAGTATCAGTGTCTCAGTGTCTCAGTGTCTCTGTGTCTCTGTGTCTCAGTGTCTCTGAGTCTCAGTGTCTCAGTGTCTCTGTGTCTCAGTGTCTCAGTGTCTCAGTATCTCAGAGTCTCAGAGTCTCAGAGTCTCAGTGTCTCAGTGTCTCAGTGTCTCTGTGTCTCTGTGTCTCAGTGTCTCTGAGTCTCAGTGTCTCAGTGTCTCAGTGTCTCTGTGTCTCTGTGTCTCAGTGTCTCAGTGTCTCTGTGTCTCAGTGTCTCTGTGTCTCAGTGTCTCAGTGTCTCTGAGTCTCAGTGTCTCTGTGTCTCAGTGTCTCTGTGTCTCTGTGTCTCAGTGTCACAGTGTCTCAGTGTCTCAGTGTCTCTGTGTCTCAGTGTCTCAGTGTCTCTGTGTCTCTGTGTCTCAGTGTCTCTGAGTCTCAGTGTCTCAGTGTCTCAGTGTCAAAGTGTCTCAGTGTCTCTGAGTCTCAGTGTCTCTGTGTCTCAGTGTCTCTGTGTCTCTGTGTCTCAGTGTCACAGTGTCTCAGTGTCTCAGTGTCTCTGTGTCTCAGTGTCTCAGTGTCTCTATGTCTCAGTGTCTCAGTGTCCCTGAGTCTCAGAGTCTCAGAGTCTCAGAGTCTCAGTGTCTCTGTGTCTCAGTGTCTCTGTGTCTCAGTGTCTCAGAGTCTCAGTGTCTCAGAGTCTCAGTGTCTCTGTGTCTCAGTGTCTCTGTGCCTCAGTGTCTCTGTGTCTCAGTGTCTCTATGTCTCAGTGTCTCAGTGTCTCAGTGTCTCTGAGTCTCAGAGTCTCAGAGTCTCAGTGTCTCTGTGTCTCAGTGTCTCTGTGTCTCAGTGTCTCAGTGTCTCAGAGTCTCAGTGTCTCTGTGTCTCAGTGTCTCAGTGTCTCTGTGTCTCAGTGTCTCAGAGTCTCTGTGTCTCAGTGTCTCTGTGTCTCAGTGTCTCTGAGTCTCAGTGTCTCAGAGTCTCAGTGTCTCTGTGTCTCAGTGTCTCTGTGCCTCAGTGTCTCTGTGTCTCAGTGTCTCTATGTCTCAGTGTCTCAGTGTCTCAGTGTCTCTGAGTCTCAGAGTCTCAGAGTCTCAGTGTCTCTGTGTCTCAGTGTCTCTGTGTCTCAGTGTCTCAGTGTCTCAGAGTCTCAGAGTCTCAGTGTCTCTGTGTCTCAGTGTCTCAGTGTCTCTGTGTCTCAGTGTCTCAGAGTCTCTGTGTCTCAGTGTCTCTGTGTCTCAGTGTCTCTGAGTCTCAGTGTATCTGTGTCTCAGAGTCTCAGAGTCTCAGTGTCTCTGTGTCTCAGTGTCTCTGTGTCTCAGTGTCTCAGTGTCTCAGAGTCTCAGAGTCTCAGTGTCTCTGTGTCTCAGTGTCTCTGTGTCTCAGTGTCTCAGTGTCTCAGAGTCTCAGAGTCTCAGTGTCTCTGTGTCTCTGTGTCTCTGTGTCTCAGTGTCTCTGTGTCTCAGTGTCTCAGTGTCTCAGTGTCTCTGAGTCTCTGTGTCTCAGTGTCTCAGTGTCTTAGTGTCTCTGAGTCTCAGTGTCTCTGTGTCTCAGTGTCTCTGTCTCTCAGTGTCTCTGTGTCACAGTGTCTCAGTGTCTCAGTGTCTCTGAGTCTCAGAGTCTCAGTGTCTCTGTGTCTCAGAGTCTCAGTGTCTCTGTGTCTCTATGTCTCAGTGTCTCAGTGTCTCTGTGTCTCTGAGTCTCAGAGTCTCAGTGTCTCTGTGTCTCAGTGTCTCTGTGTCTCAGTGTCTCTGTGTCTCTGTGTCTCAGTGTCACAGTGTCTCAGTGTCTCTGTGTCTCTGTGTCTCAGTGTCTCAGTGTCCCTGTGTCTCAGTGTCTCAGTGTCTCAGTGTCTCTGAGTCTCTGTGTCTCAGTGTCTCTGCGTCTCAGTGTCTCAGTGTCTCAGTGTCTCTGAGTCTCAGAGTCTCAGAGTCTCTGTGTCTCAGTGTCTCTGTGTCTCAGTGTCTCAGTGTCTCAGTGTTTCTGTGTCTCAGTGTCTCTGTGTCTCAGTGTCTCAGTGTCTCTGTGTCTCAGTGTCTCAGTGTCTCTGAGTCTCAGTGTCTCAGTGTCTCAGTGTCTCAGAGTCTCAGTGTCTCAGTGTCTCTGAGTCTCAGTGTCTCTGTGTCTCTGTGTCTCTGTGTCTCAGTGTCACAGTGTCTCAGTGTCTCTGTGTCTCTATGTCTCAGTGTCTCAGTGTCTCTGTGTCTCTGAGTCTCAGAGTCTCAGTGTCTCTGTGTCTCAGTGTCTCTGTGTGTCAGTGTCTCTGTGTCTCTGTGTCTCAGTGTCACAGTGCCTCAGTGTATCTGTGTCTCTGTGTCTCAGTGTCTCAGTGTCCCTGTGTCTCAGTGTCTCTGTGTCTCAGTGTCTCAGTGTCTCAGTGTCTCTGAGTCTCTGTGTCTCAGTGTCTCTGCGTCTCAGTGTCTCAGTGTCTCAGTGTCTCTGAGTCTCAGTGTCTCAGAGTCTCAGTGTCTCTGTGTCTCAGTGTCTCTGTGTCTCAGTGTCTCAGTGTCTCTGTGTCTCAGTGTCTCTGTGTCTCAGTGTCTCAGTGTCTCTGTGTCTCAGTGTCTCAGTGTCTCTGAGTCTCAGTGTCTCAGTGTCTCAGTGTCTCTGTGTCTCAGTGTCTCAGTGTCTCAGAGTCTCAGTGTCTCAGTGTCTCTGAGTCTCAGTGTCTCCGTGTCTCTGTGTCTCTGTGTCTCAGTGTCACAGTGTCTCAGTGTCTCTGTGTCTCAGTGTCTCAGTGTCTCAGTGTCTCTGTGTCTCAGTGTCTCTGTGTCTCAGTGTCTCAGTGTCTCTGAGTCTCTGTGCCTCAGTGTCTCAGTGTCTCTGTGTCTCTGTGTCTCAGTGTCTCAGTGCCTCAGTGTATCTGTGTCTCTGTGTCTCAGTGTCTCTGTGTCTCAGTGTCTCAGTGTCTCTGAGTCTCAGAGTCTCAGTGTCTCTGTGTCTCAGAGTCTCAGTGTCTCTGTGTCTCTATGTCTCAGTGTCTGAGTGTCTCTGTGTCTCTGAGTCTCAGAGTCTCAGTGTCTCTGTGTCTCAGAGTCTCAGTGTCTCTGTGTCTCTATGTCTCAGTGTCTGAGTGTCTCTGTGTCTCTGAGTCTCAGAGTCTCAGTGTCTCTGTGTCTCAGTGTCTCTGTGTCTCAGAGTCTCAGTGTCTCTGAGTCTCAGAGTCTCAGAGTCTCAGTGTCTCTGTGTCTCAGAGTCTCAGTGTCTCTGTGTCTCTGTGTCTCAGTGTCTCAGTGTCTCTGTGTCTTAGTGCCTCAGTGTCTCTGTGTCTCAGTGCCTCTATGTCTCAGTGTCTCAGTGTCTCAGAGTCTCAGAGTCTCAGAGTCTCAGAGTTTCAGTGTCTCTGTGTCTCAGTTTCTCTGTGTCACAGTGTCTCAGAGTCTCAGAGTCTCAGAGTCTCAGAGTCTCAGTGTCTCAGGGTCTCTGAGTCTCAGAGTCTCAGAGTATCAGTGTCTCAGTGTCTCAGTGTCTCTGTGTCTCTGTGTCTCAGTGTCTCTGAGTCTCAGTGTCTCAGTGTCTCAGTGTCTCTGTGTCTCTGTGTCTCAGTGTCTCTGTGTCTCTGTGTCACAGTGTCTCAGTGTCTCTGTGTCTCTGTGTCACAGTGTCTCAGTGTCTCAGTGTCTCAGTGTCTCTGAGTCTCAGTGTCTCTGTGTCTCAGTGTCTCTGTGTCTCTGTGTCTCAGTTTCACAGTGTCTCAGTGTCTCTGTGTCTCTGTGTCTCAGTGTCTCAGTGTCTCTGAGTCTCAGAGTCTCAGAGTCTCAGTGTCTCTGTGTCTCAGTGTCTCTGTGTCTCAGTGTCTCAGAGTCTCAGAGTCTCAGAGTCTCAGTGTCTCTGTGTCTCAGTGTCTCTGTGCCTCAGTGTCTCAGTGTCTCTGAGTCTCAGAGTCTCAGAGTATCAGTGTCTCAGTGTCTCAGTGTCTCTGTGTCTCTGTGTCTCTGTGTCTCAGTGTATCTGAGTCTCAGTGTCTCAGTGTCTCTGTGTCTCTGTGTCTCAGTGTCACAGTGTCTCAGTCTCTCTGTGTCTCAGTGTCTCAGTGTCTCTGTGTCTCAGTGTCTCTGTGTCTCTGTGTCTCTGTGTCTCTGTGTCTCTGTGTCTCAGTGTCTCAGTGTCTCTGTGTCTCTGTGTCTCAGTGTCTCTGTGTCTCAGTGTCTCAGTGTCTCTGAGTCTCAGAGTCTCAGTGTCTCAGTGTCTCAGTGTCTCAGTGTCTCTGTGTCTCTGTGTCTCAGTGTCTCAGTGTCTCAGTGTATCTGTGTCTCTGTGTCTCAGTGTCTCAGTGTCTCTGTGTCTCAGTGCCTCTGTGTCTCTGATTCTCAGAGTCTCAGTGTCTCTGTGTCTCAGAGTCTCAGTGTCTCTGTGTCTCTATGTCTCAGTGTCTCTGTGTCTCTGAGTCTCAGAGTCTCAGTGTCTCTGTGTCTCAGTGTCTCTGTGTCTCAGTGTCTCTGTGTCTCTGTGTCTCAGTGTCTCAGTGTCTCTGAGTCTCAGAGTCTCAGAGTCTCAGTGTCTCAGGGTCTCAGTGTCTCAGTGTCTCTGTGTCTCAGTGTCTCTGTGTCTCTGTGTCTCAGTTTCTCAGTGTCTCTGAGTCACAGTGTCTCTGAGTCTCAGAGTCTCAGTGTCTCAGTGTCTCAGTGTCTCTGTGTCTCATTGTCTCTGTGTCTCAGTGTCTATGTGTCTCTGAGTCTCAGAGTCTCAGTGTCTCTGTGTCCCAGAGTCTCAGTGTCTCTGGGTCTCAGAGTCTCAGTGTCTCTGTGTGTCAGTGTCTCAGCGTCTCTGTGTCTCTGTGTCTCAGTGTCTCAGCGTCTCTGCGTCTCTGTGTCTCAGTTTCTCTGTGTCTTAGTGTCTCAGTGTCTCTGTGTCTCAGATTCTCAGTGTCTCTGTGTCTCCGAGTCTCAGTGTCTTGGTGTCTCAGTGTCTCAGCGAGTCTGTGTCTGTGTGTCTCAGTGTGTCTGTGTCTCTGTGTCTCAGTGTCTCTGTGTCTCAGTGTCTCAGTGTCTCTGAGTCTCAGAGTCTCAGAGTCTCAGTGTCACTGTGTCTCAGTGTCTCTGTGTCTCAGTGTCTCTGTGTCTCAGGGTGTCAGTTCTCTGTGTCTCAGTGTCTCTGTGTCTCAGTGTCTCAGTGTCTCTGAGTCTCAGAGTCTCAGTGTCTCTGTGTCTCAGAGTCTCAGTGTCTCTGTGTCTCTATGTCTCAGTGTCTCAGTGTCTCTGAGTCTCAGAGTCTCAGTGTCTCTGTGTCTCAGTGTCTCAGCGTCTCTGTGTCTCAGTGTCTCTGTGTCTCAGTGTCTCAGTGTCTCAGAGTCTCAGATTCTCAGAGTCTCAGAGTCTCAGTGTCTCAGTGTCTCAGAGTCTCAGATTCTCAGAGTCTCTGTGTCTCAGTGTCTCTGTGTCTCAGTGTCTCAGTGTCTCTGAGTCTCAGAGTCTCAGTGTCTCTGTGTCTCAGAGTCTCTGTGTCTCAGTGTCTCAGTGTCTCAGTGTCTCTGTGTCTCAGTGTCTCAGTGTCTCTGTGTCTCAGAGTCTCAGAGTCTCAGTGTCTCTGTGTCTCAGAGTCTCAGTGTCTCTGTGTCTCTATGTCTCAGTGTCTCAGTGTCTCTGAGTCTCAGAGTCTCAGTGTCTCTGTGTCTCAGTGTCTCAGCGTCTCTGTGTCTCAGTGTCTCTGTGTCTCAGTGTCTCAGTGTCTCAGAGTCTCAGATTCTCAGAGTCTCAGAGTCTCAGTGTCTCAGTGTCTCAGAGTCTCAGATTCTCAGAGTCTCTGTGTCTCAGTGTCTCTGTGTCTCAGTGTCTCAGTGTCTCTGAGTCTCAGAGTCTCAGTGTCTCTGTGTCTCAGAGTCTCTGTGTCTCAGTGTCTCAGTGTCTCAGTGTCTCTGTGTCTCAGTGTCTCAGTGTCTCTGTGTCTCAGAGTCTCAGTGTCTCTGTGTCTCAGTGTCTCAGCGTCTCTGTGTCTCAGTGTCTCTGTGTCTCAGTGTCTCTGTGTCTCAGTGTCTCAGTGTCTCAGAGTCTCAGATTCTCAGAGTCTCAGAGTCTCAGTGTCTCAGTGTCTCAGAGTCTCAGATTCTCAGAGTCTCTGTGTCTCAGTGTCTCTGTGTCTCAGTGTCTCAGTGTCTCTGAGTCTCAGAGTCTCAGTGTCTCTGTGTCTCAGAGTCTCTGTGTCTCAGTGTCTCAGTGTCTCAGTGTCTCTGTGTCTCAGTGTCTCAGTGTCTCTGTGTCTCAGAGTCTCAGTGTCTCTGTGTCTCAGAGTCTCAGTGTCTCAGTGACTCAGCGTCTCTGTGTCTCTGTGTCTCAGCGTCTCTGTGCCGCTGTGTCTCAGTGTCTCAGTGTCTCAGTGTCTCTGTGTCTCAGAGTCTCAGAGTCTCAGTGTCACTGTGTCTCAGTGTCTCTGTGTCTCAGTGTCTCAGTTCTCAGTGTCTCAGTGTCTCAGTGTCTCTGAGTCTCAGAGTCTCAGAGTCTCAGTGTCTCTGTGTCTCAGAGTCTCAGTGTCTCTGTGTCTCTATGTCTCAGTGTCTCAGTGTCTCTGAGTCTCAGAGTCTCAGTGTCTCTGTGCCTCAGTGTCTCAGCGTCTCTGTGTCTCTGTGTCTCAGTGTCTCCGTGTCTCAGTGTCTCTGAGTCTCAGAGTCTCAAAGTCTCAGTGTGTCAGTGTCTCAGTGTCTCAGTGCCTCAGTGTCTCAGTGCCGCTGAGTCTCAGAGTCTCAGAGTCTCAGTGTCTCTGTGTCTCAGTGTCTCAGTTCACAGTGTCTCAGTGTCTCTGTGTCTCAGTGTCTCAGTGTCTCTGAGTCTCAGAGTTTCTGTGTCTCTATGTCTCAGTGTCTCAGTGTCTCTGTGTCTCAGAGTCTCAGTGTCTCTGTGTCTCTATGTCTCAGAGTCTCAGTGGCTCAGTGTCTCTGAGTCTCAGAGTCTCAGTGTCTCAGTGGCTCAGTGGCTCAGTGTCTCTGTGTCTCAGTGTCTCTGTGTCTCAGTGTCTCTGTGTCTCAGTGTCTAAGTGTCTCTGAGTCTCAGAGTCTCAGTGTCTCTGTGTCTCTGTGTCTCTGTGTCTCAGTGTCTCAGTGTCTCAGAGTCTCAGAGTCTCAGTGTCTCTGTGTCTCTGTGTCTCTGTGTCTCAGTGTCTCTGTGTCTCAGTGTCTCAGTGTCTCAGTGTCTCTGAGTCTCTGTGTCTCAGTGTCTCAGTGTCTCTGAGTCTCAGTGTCTCTGTGTCTCAGTGTCTCTGTCTCTCAGTGTCTCTGTGTCACAGTGTCTCAGTGTCTCAGTGTCTCTGAGTCTCAGAGTCTCAGTGTCTCTGTGTCTCAGAGTCTCAGTGTCTCTGTGTCTCTATGTCTCAGTGTCTCAGTGTCTCTGTGTCTCTGAGTCTCAGAGTCTCAGTGTCTCTGTGTCTCAGTGTCTCTGTGTCTCAGTGTCTCTGTGTCTCAGTGTCACAGTGTCTCAGTGTCTCTGTGTCTCTGTGTCTCAGTGTCTCAGTGTCCCTGTGTCTCAGTGTCTCAGTGTCTCAGTGTCTCTGAGTCTCTGTGTCTCAGTGTCTCTGCGTCTCAGTGTCTCAGTGTCTCAGTGTCTCTGAGTCTCAGAGTCTCAGAGTCTCAGTGTCTCTGTGTCTCAGTGTCTCTGTGTCTCAGTGTCTCTGTGTCTCTGTGTCTCAGTGTCACAGTGTCTCAGTGTCTCTGTGTCTCTGTGTCTCAGTGTCTCAGTGTCCCTGTGTCTCAGTGTCTCAGTGTCTCAGTGTCTCTGAGTCTCTGTGTCTCAGTGTCTCTGCGTCTCAGTGACTCAGTGTCTCAGTGTCTCTGAGTCTCAGAGTCTCAGAGTCTCTGTGTCTCAGTGTCTCTGTGTCTCAGTGTCTCAGTGTTTCTGTGTCTCAGTGTCTCTGTGTCTCAGTGTCTCAGTGTCTCTGTGTCTCTGTGTCTCAGTGTCTCAGTGTCTCTGAGTCTCAGTGTCTCAGTGTCTCAGTGTCTCAGTGTCTCAGAGTCTCAGTGTCTCAGTGTCTCTGAGTCTCAGTGTCTCTGTGTCTCTGTGTCTCTGTGTCTCAGTGTCACAGTGTCTCAGTGTCTCTGTGTCTCTGTGTCTCAGTGTCTCAGTGTCCCTGTGTCTCAGTGTCTCAGTGTCTCAGTGTCTCTGAGTCTCTGTGTCTCAGTGTCTCTGCGTCTCAGTGTCTCAGTGTCTCAGTGTCTCTGAGTCTCAGAGTCTCAGAGTCTCAGTGTCTCTGTGTCTCAGTCTCTCTGTGTCTCAGTGTCTCTGTGTCTCTGTGTCTCAGTGTCACAGTGTCTCAGTGTCTCTGTGTCTCTGTGTCTCAGTGTCTCAGTGTCCCTGTGTCTCAGTGTCTCAGTGTCTCAGTGTCTCTGAGTCTCTGTGTCTCAGTGTCTCTGCGTCTCAGTGTCTCAGTGTCTCAGTGTCTCTGAGTCTCAGAGTCTCAGAGTCTCTGTGTCTCAGTGTCTCTGTGTCTCAGTGTCTCAGTGTTTCTGTGTCTCAGTGTCTCTGTGTCTCAGTGTCTCAGTGTCTCTGTGTCTCTGTGTCTCAGTGTCTCAGTGTCTCTGAGTCTCAGTGTCTCAGTGTCTCAGTGTCTCAGTGTCTCAGTGTCTCTGTGTCTCAGTGTCTCTGTGTGTCAGTGTCTCTGTGTCTCTGTGTCTCAGTGTCACAGTGTCTCAGTGTCTCTGTGTCTCTGTGTCTCAGTGTCTCAGTGTCCCTGTGTCTCAGTGTCTCTGTGTCTCAGTGTCTCAGTGTCTCAGTGTCTCTGAGTCTCTGTGTCTCAGTGTCTCTGCGTCTCAGTGTCTCAGTGTCTCAGTGTCTCTGAGTCTCAGTGTCTCAGAGTCTCAGTGTCTCTGTGTCTCAGTGTCTCTGTGTCTCAGTGTCTCAGTGTCTCTGTGTCTCAGTGTCTCTGTGTCTCAGTGTCTCAGTGTCTCTGTGTCTCAGTGTCTCAGTGTCTCTGAGTCTCAGTGTCTCAGTGTCTCAGTGTCTCTGTGTCTCAGTGTCTCAGTGTCTCAGAGTCTCAGTGTCTCAGTGTCTCTGAGTCTCAGTGTCTCTGTGTCTCTGTGTCTCTGTGTCTCAGTGTCTCTGTGTCTCAGTGTCTCTGTGTCTCAGTGTCTCAGTGTCTCTGAGTCTCTGTGCCTCAGTGTCTCAGTGTCTCTGTGTCTCTGTGTCTCAGTGTCTCAGTGCCTCAGTGTATCTGTGTCTCTGTGTCTCAGTGTCTCTGTGTCTCAGTGTCTCAGTGTCTCTGAGTCTCAGAGTCTCAGTGTCTCTGTGTCTCAGAGTCTCAGTGTCTCTGTGTCTCTATGTCTCAGTGTCTGAGTGTCTCTGTGTCTCTGAGTCTC
Organism: Carcharhinus amblyrhynchos; assembly: GCF_965287045.1. Lineage (NCBI taxonomy): Eukaryota > Metazoa > Chordata > Chondrichthyes > Carcharhiniformes > Carcharhinidae > Carcharhinus > Carcharhinus amblyrhynchos. The sequence continues at coordinate 245,805 of NW_027649903.1, read as the reverse complement.
AGAGTCTCAGTGTCTCTGTGTCTCAGAGTCTCAGTGTCTCTGTGTCTCTATGTCTCAGTGTCTGAGTGTCTCTGTGTCTCTGAGTCTCAGAGTCTCAGTGTCTCTGTGTCTCAGTGTCTCTGTGTCTCAGAGTCTCAGTGTCTCTGAGTCTCAGAGTCTCAGAGTCTCAGTGTCTCTGTGTCTCAGAGTCTCAGTGTCTCTGTGTCTCTGTGTCTCAGTGTCTCAGTGTCTCAGTGTCTCTGTGTCTTAGTGCCTCAGTGTCTCTGTGTCTCAGTGCCTCTATGTCTCAGTGTCTCAGTGTCTCAGAGTCTCAGAGTCTCAGAGTCTCAGAGTTTCAGTGTCTCTGTGTCTCAGTTTCTCTGTGTCACAGTGTCTCAGAGTCTCAGAGTCTCAGAGTCTCAGTGTCTCAGGGTCTCTGAGTCTCAGAGTCTCAGAGTATCAGTGTCTCAGTGTCTCAGTGTCTCTGTGTCTCAGTGTCTCTGAGTCTCAGTGTCTCAGTGTCTCAGTGTCTCTGTGTCTCTGTGTCTCAGTGTCTCTGTGTCTCTGTGTCACAGTGTCTCAGTGTCTCTGTGTCTCTGTGTCACAGTGTCTCAGTGTCTCAGTGTCTCAGTGTCTCTGAGTCTCAGTGTCTCTGTGTCTCAGTGTCTCTGTGTCTCTGTGTCTCAGTGTCACAGTGTCTCAGTGTCTCTGTGTCTCTGTGTCTCAGTGTCTCAGTGTCTCTGAGTCTCAGAGTCTCAGAGTCTCAGTGTCTCTGTGTCTCAGTGTCTCTGTGTCTCAGTGTCTCAGAGTCTCAGAGTCTCAGAGTCTCAGTGTCTCTGTGTCTCAGTGTCTCTGTGCCTCAGTGTCTCAGTGTCTCTGAGTCTCAGAGTCTCAGAGTATCAGTGTCTCAGTGTCTCAGTGTCTCTGTGTCTCTGTGTCTCTGTGTCTCAGTGTATCTGAGTCTCAGTGTCTCAGTGTCTCTGTGTCTCTGTGTCTCAGTGTCACAGTGTCTCAGTGTCTCAGTGTCTCAGTGTCTCTGTGTCTCTGTGTCTCTGTGTCTCTGTGTCTCTGTGTCTCAGTGTCTCTGTGTCTCAGTGTCTCAGTGTCTCTGTGTCTCAGTGTCTCTGTGTCTCAGTGTCTCAGTGTCTCTGAGTCTCAGAGTCTCAGTGTCTCTGTGTCTCAGAGTCTCAGTGTCTCTGTGTCTCTATGTCTCAGTGTCTCAGTGTCTCTGTGTCTCTGAGTCTCAGAGTCTCAGTGTCTCTGTGTCTCAGTGTCTGTGTGTCTCAGTGTCTCTGTGTCTCTGTGTCTCAGTGTCACAGTGTCTCAGTGTCTCTGTGTCTCTGTGTCTCAGTGTCTCTGTGTCTCAGTGTCTCAGTGTCTCTGTGTCTCAGTGTCTCAGTGTCTCTGTGTCTCAGTGTCTCAGTGTCTCTGAGTTTCAGTGTCTCTGTGTCTCAGTGTCTCTGTGTCTCTGTGTCTCTGTGTCTCAGTGTCACAGTGTCTCATTGTCTCTGTGTCTCTGTGTCTCAGTGTCTCAGTGTCTCAGTGTCTCTGTGTCTCAGTGTCTCTGTGTCTCTGTGTCTCAGTGTCGCAGTGTCTCAGTGTCTCTGAGTCTCTGTGTCTCAGTGTCTCAGTGTCTCTGTGTCTCTGTGTCTCAGTGTCTCAGTGTCTCAGTGTATCTGTGTCTCTGTGTCTCAGTGTCTCTGTGTCTCAGAGTCTCAGAGTCTCAGTGTCTCAGTGTCTCAGTGTCTCAGAGTCTCAGTGTCTCTGTGTCTCAGAGTCTCAGTGTCTCTGTGTCTCAGTGTCACAGTGTCTCAGTGTCTCAGTGTCTCAGTGTCTCTGTGTCTCAGTGTCTCAGTGTCTCAGTGTCTCAGTGTCTCAGAGTCTCTGTGTCTCAGTGTCTCAGTGTCTCAGTGTCTCAGTGTCTCTGTGTCTCTGTGTCTCAGTGTCTCAGTGTCTCAGTGTATCTGTGTCTCTGTGTCTCAGTGTCTCTGTGTCTCAGAGTCTCAGTGTCTCTGAGTCTCAGAGTCGCAGTGTCTCTGTGTCTCAGAGTCTCAGTGTCTCTGTGTCTCTGTGTCTCAGTGTCACAGTGTCTCTGTGTCTCAGTGTCTCTGTGTCTCAGTGTCTCAGTGTCTCAGAGTCTCAGTGTCTCTGTGTCTCAGAGTCTCAGTGTCTCTGTGTCTCAGAGTCTCAGTGTCTCTGTGTCTCAGTGTCACAGTGTCTCTGTGTCTCAGTGTCTCTGTGTCTCAGTGTCTCAGTGTCTCAGAGTCTCAGTGTCTCTGTGTCTCAGAGTCTCAGTGTCTCTGTGTCTCAGAGTCTCAGTGTCTCTGTGTCTCTGTGTCTCAGTGTCTCTGTGTCTCAGTGTCTCTGTGTCTGAGTGTCTCAGTGTCTCAGAGTCTCAGTGTCTCTGTGTCTCAGAGTCTCAGTGTCTCTGTGTCTCAGTGTCTCAGTGTCTCTGTGTCTCAGTGTCTCAGTGTCTCTGAGTCTCTGTGTCTCAGTGTCTCAGTGTCTCAGTGTCTCTGTGTCTCTGTGTCTCAGTGTCTCAGTGTCTCAGTGTATCTGTGTCTCTGTGTCTCAGTGTCTCAGTGTCTCTGTGTCTCAGTGCCTCTGTGTCTCTGATTCTCAGAGTCTCAGTGTCTCTGTGTCTCAGAGTCTCAGTGTCTCTGTGTCTCTATGTCTCAGTGTCTCTGTGTCTCTGAGTCTCAGAGTCTCAGTGTCTCTGTGTCTCAGTGTCTCTGTGTCTCAGTGTCTCTGTGTCTCTGTGTCTCAGTGTCTCAGTGTCTCTGAGTCTCAGAGTCTCAGAGTCTCAGTGTCTCAGGGTCTCAGTGTCTCAGTGTCTCTGTGTCTCAGTGTCTCTGTGTCTCTGTGTCTCAGTTTCTCAGTGTCTCTGAGTCACAGTGTCTCTGAGTCTCAGAGTCTCAGTGTCTCAGTGTCTCAGTGTCTCTGTGTCTCAGTGTCTCTGTGTCTCAGTGTCTATGTGTCTCTGAGTCTCAGAGTCTCAGTGTCTCTGTGTCCCAGAGTCTCAGTGTCTCTGGGTCTCAGAGTCTCAGTGTCTCTGTGTGTCAGTGTCTCAGCGTCTCTGTGTCTCTGTGTCTCAGTGTCTCAGCGTCTCTGCGTCTCTGTGTCTCAGTTTCTCTGTGTCTTAGTGTCTCAGTGTCTCTGTGTCTCAGAGTCTCAGTGTCTCTGTGTCTCCGAGTCTCAGTGTCTTGGTGTCTCAGTGTCTCAGCGAGTCTGTGTCTGTGTGTCTCAGTGTGTCTGTGTCTCTGTGTCTCAGTGTCTCTGTGTCTCAGTGTCTCAGTGTCTCTGAGTCTCAGAGTCTCAGAGTCTCAGTGTCACTGTGTCTCAGTGTCTCTGTGTCTCAGTGTCTCTGTGTCTCAGGGTGTCAGTTCTCTGTGTCTCAGTGTCTCTGTGTCTCAGTGTCTCAGTGTCTCTGAGTCTCAGAGTCTCAGTGTCTCTGTGTCTCAGAGTCTCAGTGTCTCTGTGTCTCTATGTCTCAGTGTCTCAGTGTCTCTGAGTCTCAGAGTCTCAGTGTCTCTGTGTCTCAGTGTCTCAGCGTCTCTGTGTCTCAGTGTCTCTGTGTCTCAGTGTCTCAGTGTCTCAGAGTCTCAGATTCTCAGAGTCTCAGAGTCTCAGTGTCTCAGTGTCTCAGAGTCTCAGATTCTCAGAGTCTCTGTGTCTCAGTGTCTCTGTGTCTCAGTGTCTCAGTGTCTCTGAGTCTCAGAGTCTCAGTGTCTCTGTGTCTCAGAGTCTCTGTGTCTCTGTGTCTCAGTGTCTCAGTGTCTCTGTGTCTCAGTGTCTCAGTGTCTCTGTGTCTCAGAGTCTCAGTGTCTCTGTGTCTCAGTGTCTCAGCGTCTCTGTGTCTCAGTGTCTCTGTGTCTCAGTGTCTCTGTGTCTCAGTGTCTCAGTGTCTCAGAGTCTCAGATTCTCAGAGTCTCAGAGTCTCAGTGTCTCAGTGTCTCAGAGTCTCAGATTCTCAGAGTCTCTGTGTCTCAGTGTCTCTGTGTCTCAGTGTCTCAGTGTCTCTGAGTCTCAGAGTCTCAGTGTCTCTGTGTCTCAGAGTCTCTGTGTCTCAGTGTCTCAGTGTCTCAGTGTCTCTGTGTCTCAGTGTCTCAGTGTCTCTGTGTCTCAGAGTCTCAGTGTCTCTGTGTCTCAGAGTCTCAGTGTCTCAGTGACTCAGCGTCTCTGTGTCTCTGTGTCTCAGCGTCTCTGTGCCGCTGTGTCTCAGTGTCTCAGTGTCTCAGTGTCTCTGTGTCTCAGAGTCTCAGAGTCTCAGTGTCACTGTGTCTCAGTGTCTCTGTGTCTCAGTGTCTCAGTTCTCAGTGTCTCAGTGTCTCAGTGTCTCTGAGTCTCAGAGTCTCAGAGTCTCAGTGTCTCTGTGTCTCAGAGTCTCAGTGTCTCTGTGTCTCTATGTCTCAGTGTCTCAGTGTCTCTGAGTCTCAGAGTCTCAGTGTCTCTGTGCCTCAGTGTCTCAGCGTCTCTGTGTCTCTGTGTCTCAGTGTCTCCGTGTCTCAGTGTCTCTGAGTCTCAGAGTCTCAAAGTCTCAGTGTGTCAGTGTCTCAGTGTCTCAGTGCCTCAGTGTCTCAGTGCCGCTGAGTCTCAGAGTCTCAGAGTCTCAGTGTCTCTGTGTCTCAGTGTCTCAGTTCACAGTGTCTCAGTGTCTCTGTGTCTCAGTGTCTCAGTGTCTCTGAGTCTCAGAGTTTCTGTGTCTCTATGTCTCAGTGTCTCAGTGTCTCTGTGTCTCAGAGTCTCAGTGCCTCTGTGTCTCTATGTCTCAGAGTCTCAGTGGCTCAGTGTCTCTGAGTCTCAGAGTCTCAGTGTCTCAGTGGCTCAGTGGCTCAGTGTCTCTGTGTCTCAGTGTCTCTGTGTCTCAGTGTCTCTGTGTCTCAGTGTCTAAGTGTCTCTGAGTCTCAGAGTCTCAGTGTCTCTGTGTCTCTGTGTCTCTGTGTCTCAGTGTCTCAGTGTCTCTGAGTCTCAGAGTCTCAGTGTCTCTGTTTCTCAGAGTCTCAGTGTCTCTGTGAGTCAGTGTCTCAGCGTCTCTGTGTCTCTGTGTCTCAGTGTCTCAGCGTCTCTGCGTATCTGTGTCTCAGTGTCTCTGTGTCTCAGTGTCTCAGTGTCTCAGAGTCTCAGTGTCTCTGTGTCTCAGAGTCTCATTGTCTCTGTGTCTCAGTGTCTCAGCGTCTCTGTGTCTGTGTGTCTCAGTGTCTCAGCGTCTCTGTGTCTCTGTGTCCCAGTATCACTGTGTCACAGTGTCTCTGTGTCTCAGTGTCTCTGTGTCTCAGTGTCTCAGTGTCTCTGAGTCTCAGTGTCTCAGTGTCTCAGTGTCTCAGTGTCTCAGTGTCTCTGAGTCTCAGAGTCTCAGAGTCTCAGTGTCACTGTGTCTCTGTGTCTCAGTGTCTCAGTGTCTCTGTGTCTCAGTGTCTCAGTTCTCAGTGTCTCAGTGTCTGAGTTTCTCTGAGTCTCAGAGTCTCAGTGTCTCTGTGTCTCTGTGTCTCATAGTCTCAGTGTCTCTGTGTCTCTATGTCTCAGTGTCTCAGTGTCTCAGTTCTCAGTGTCTCAGTGTCCGAGTGTCTCTGAGTCTCAGAGTCTCAGTGTCTCTGTGTCTCTGTGTCTCAGAGTCTCAGTGTCTCTGTGTCTCTATGTCTCAGTGTCTCAGTGTCTCCGAGTCTCAGTGTCTCTGTGTCTCAGTGTCTCAGTGTCTCAGTGTCTCTGTGTCTCAGTGTCTCTGTGTCTCTGTGTCTCTGTGTCTCAGAGTCTCAATGTCTCTGTGCCTCTATGTCTCAGTGTCTCAGTGTCTCCGAGTCTCAGAGTCTCAGTGTCTCTGTGTCTCAGTGTCTCAGTGTCTCTGTGTCTCAGTGTCTCTGTGTCTCAGAGTCTCAGTGTCTCTGTGTCTCTGTGTCTCTGTGTTTCAGAGTCTCAGTGTCTCTGTGTCTCTATGTCTCAGTGTCTCAGTGTCTCAGTTCTCAGTGTCTCAGTGTCTGAGTGTCTCTGAGTCTCAGAGTCTCAGTGTCTCTCTGTCTCTGTGTCTCAGAGTCTCAGTGTCTCTGTGTCTCTATGTCTCAGTGTCTCAGTGTCTCCGAGTCTCAGAGTCTCAGTGTCTCAGTGTCTCAGTGTCTCAGTGTCTCTGTGTCTCAGTGTCTCTGTGTCTCTGTGTCTCTGTGTCTCAGAGTCGCAGTGTCTCTGTGTCTCTATGTCTCAGTGTCTCAGTGTCTCCGAGTCTCAGAGTCTCAGTGTCTCTGTGTCTCAGTGTCTCTGTGTCTCAGTGTCTCAGTGTCTCTGTGTCTCAGTGTCTCTGTGTCTCTGTGTCTCAGTGTCTCAGTGTCTCTGAGTCTCAGTGTCTCAGTGTCTCTGTGTCTCAGTGTCTCTGTGTCTCAGTGTCTCAGTGTCTCTGTGTCTCAGTGTCTCTGTGTCTCTGGGTCTCAGTGTCTCAGTGTCTCTGAGTCTCTGTGTCTCAGTGTCTCTGTGTCTCAGTGTCTCAGTGTCTCAGTGTCTCTGTGTCTTAGTGCCTCAGTGTCTCTGTGTCTCAGTGCCTCTATGTCTCAGTGTCTCTGTGTCTCAGTGTCTCAGAGTCTCAGAGTCTCAGAGTTTCAGTGTCTCTGTGTCTCAGTTTCTCTGTGTCTCAGTGTCTCAGTGTCTCTGAGTCTCAGAGTCTCAGAGTCTCAGTGTCTCAGTGTCTCTGAGTCTCAGAGTCTCAGAGTCTCAGTGTCTCAGTGTCTCTGAGTCTCAGAGTCTCAGAGTATCAGTGTCTCAGTGTCTCAGTGTCTCTGTGTCTCTGTGTCTCTGTGTCTCAGTGTCTCTGAGTCTCAGTGTCTCAGTGTCTCAGTGTCTCTGTGTCTCTGTGTCTCTGTGTCTCTGAGTCTCAGAGTCTCAGAGTATCAGTGTCTCAGTGTCTCAGTGTCTCTGTGTCTCTGTGTCTCAGTGTCTCAGTGTCTCTGAGTCTCAGTGTCTCAGTGTCTCTGTGTCTCTGTGTCTCAGTGTCTCAGTGTCTCAGTGTCTCAGTGTCTCAGTGTCTCAGAGTCTCAGATTCTCAGAGTCTCAGAGTCTCAGTGCCTCAGTGTCTCAGTGTCTCTGAGTCTCAGAGTCTCAGTGTCTCTGAGTCTCAGTGTCTCAGTGTCTCAGTGTCTCTGTGTCTCAGTGTCTCTGTGTCTCAGTGTCTCTGTGTCTCAGTGTCTCAGTGTCTCTGAGTCTCAGTGTCTCTGTGTCTCAGTGTCTCTGTGTCTCAGTGTCACAGTGTCTCAGTGTCTCTGAGTCTCAGTGTCTCAGTGTCTCTGTGTCTCTATGTCTCTGTGTCTCAGTGTCTCTGTGTCTCAGTGTCTCAGTGTCTCAGTGTCTCTGTGTCTTAGTGCCTCAGTGTCTCTGTGTCTCAGTGCCTCTATGTCTCAGTGTCTCAGTGTCTCAGAGTCTCAGAGTCTCAGAGTCTCAGAGTTTCAGTGTCTCTGTGTCTCAGTTTCTCTGTGTCTCAGTGTCTCAGTGTCTCAGAGTCTCAGAGTCTCAGAGTCTCAGTGTCTCAGTGTCTCAGTGTCTCTGAGTCTCAGAGTCTCAGAGTATCAGTGTCTCAGTGTCTCAGTGTCTATGTGTCTCTGTGTCTCAGTGTCTCTGAGTCTCAGTGTCTCAGTGTCTCTGTGTCTCTGAGTCTCAGAGTCTCAGAGTATCAGTGTCTCAGTGTCTCAGTGTCTCAGTGTCTCTGTGTCTCTGTGTCTCAGTGTCTCTGAGTCTCAGTGTCTCAGTGTCTCAGTGTCTCAGTGTCTCTGTGTCTCAGTGTCTCAGTGTCTCAGTGTCTCAGAGTCTCAGTGTCTCAGTGTCTCAGTGTCTCTGAGTCTCAGAGTCTCAGAGTCTCGGAGTATCAGTGTCTCAGTGTCTCTGTGTCTCTGTGTCTCTGTGTCTCAGTGTCTCTGAGTGTCAGTGTCTCAGTGTCTCAGTGTCTCTGTGTCTCTGAGTCTCAGAGTCTCAGAGTATCAGTGTCTCAGTGTCTCTGTGTCTCAGTGTCTCTGAGTCTCAGTGTCTCAGTGTCTCAGTGTCTCTGTGTCTCAGTGTCTCAGTGTCTCAGTGTCTCAGAGTCTCAGAGTCTCAGTGTCTCAGTGTCTCAGTGTCTCTGAGTCTCAGAGTATCAGTGTCTCAGTGTCTCTGTGTCTCTGTGTCTCAGTGTCTCAGTGTCTCTGTGTCTCAGTGTCTCTGTGTCTCAGTGTCTCAGTGTCTCTGAGTCTCAGTGTCTCTGTGTCTCAGTGTCTCTGTGTCTCAGTGTCACAGTGTCTCAGTGTCTCAATGTCTCTGTGTCTCAGTGTCTCAGTGTCTCTGTGTCTCTGTGTCTCAGTGTCTCTGAGTCTCAGTGTCTCAGTGTCTCAGTGTCTCTGTGTCTCAGTGTCTCAGTGTCTCTGTGTCTCAGTGTCTCAGTGTCTTAGTGTCTCAGTGTCTCAGTGTCTCTGAGTCTCAGAGTCTCAGTGTCTCTGAGTCTCAGTGTCTCAGTGTCTCAGTGTCTCTGTGTCTCAGTGTCTCTGTGTCTCAGTGTCTCAGTGTCTCTGAGTCTCAGTGTCTCTGTGTCTCAGTGTCTCTGTGTCTCTGTGTCTCAGTGTCACAGTGTCTCAGTGTCTCAATGTCTCTGTGTCTCAGTGTCTCAGTGTCTCAGTGTCTCTGTGTCTCTGTGTCTCAGTGTCTCTGAGTCTCAGTGTCTCAGTGTCTCAGTGTCTCTGTGTCTCAGTGTCTCAGTGTCTCTGTGTCTCAGTGTCTCAGTGTCTTAGTGTCTCAGTGTCTCAGTGTCTCTGAGTCTCAGAGTCTCAGTGTCTCTGAGTCTCAGTGTCTCAGTGTCTCTGTGTCTCAGTGTCTCAGTGTCTCTGTGTCTCAGTGTCTCAGTGTCTCTGAGTCTCAGTGTCTCTGTGTCTCAGTGTCTCTGTGTCTCTGTGTCTCAGTGTCACAGTGTCTCAGTGTCTCAATGTCTCTGTGTCTCAGTGTCTCAGTGTCTCAGTGTCTCTGTGTCTCTGTGTCTCAGTGTCTCTGAGTCTCAGTGTCTCAGTGTCTCAGTGTCTCTGTGTCTCAGTGTCTCAGTGTCTCTGTGTCTCAGTGTCTCAGTGTCTCAGTGACTCTGAGTCTCAGTGTCTATGTGTCTCAGTGTCTCTGTGTCTCTGTGTCTCTGTGTCACAGTGTCTCAGTGTCTCTGTGTCTCTGTGTCTCAGTGTCTCAGTGTCTCTATGTCTCAGTGTCTCAGTGTCTCAGTGTCTCTGAGTCTCAGAGTCTCAGAGTCTCAGTGTCTCTGTGTCTCAGTGTCTCTGTGTCTCAGTGTCTCAGAGTCTCAGAGTCTCAGAGTCTCAGTGTCTCTGTGTCTCAGTGTCTCTGTGCCTCAGTGTCTCTGTGTCTCAGTGTCTCTATGTCTCAGTGTCTCAGTGTCTCAGTGTCTCTGAGTCTCAGAGTCTCAGAGTCTCAGTGTCTCTGTGTCTCAGTGTCTCTGTGTCTCAGTGTCTCAGTGTCTCAGAGTCTCAGAGTCTCTGTGTCTCAGTGTCTCAGTGTCTCTGTGTCTCAGTGTCTCAGTGTCTCTGTGTCTCAGTGTCTCTGTGTCTCAGTGTCTCTGAGTCTCAGTGTCTCTGTGTCTCAGAGTCTCAGAGTCTCAGTGTCTCTGTGTCTCAGTGTCTCTGTGTCTCAGTGTCTCAGTGTCTTAGAGTCTCAGAGTCTCAGAGTCTCAGTGTCTCTGTGTCTCTATGTCTCAGTGTCTCAGTGTCTCAGTTCTCAGTGTCTCAGTGTCTGAGTGTCTCTGAGTCTCAGAGTCTCAGTGTCTCTCTGTCTCTGTGTCTCAGAGTCTCAGTGTCTCTGTGTCTCTATGTCTCAGTGTCTCCGAGTCTCAGAGTCTCAGTGTCTCTGTGTCTCAGTGTCTCAGTGTCTCAGTGTCTCTGTGTCTCAGTGTCTCTGTGTCTCTGTGTCTCTGTGTCTCAGAGTCTCAGTGTCTCTGTGTCTCTATGTCTCAGTGTCTCAGTGTCTCCGAGTCTCAGTGTCTCAGTGTCTCTGTGTCTCTGTGTCTCTGTGTCTCAGTGTCTCAGTGTCTCTGTGTCTCAGTGTCTCTGTGTCTCTGTGTCTCAGTGTCTCAGTGTCTCTGAGTCTCAGTGTCTCAGTGTCTCTGAGTCTCAGTGTCTCTGTGTCTCAGTGTCTCTGTGTCTCAGTGTCTCAGTGTCTCTGTGTCTCAGTGTCTCTGTGTCTCTGGGTCTCAGTGTCTCAGTGTCTCTGAGTCTCTGTGTCTCAGTGTCTCTGTGTCTCAGTGTCTCAGTGTCTCAGTGTCTCTGTGTCTTAGTGCCTCAGTGTCTCTGTGTCTCAGTGCCTCTATGTCTCAGTGTCTCAGTGTCTCAGTGTCTCAGAGTCTCAGAGTCTCAGAGTTTCAGTGTCTCTGTGTCTCAGTTTCTCTGTGTCTCAGTGTCTCAGTGTCTCTGAGTCTCAGAGTCTCAGAGTCTCAGAGTCTCAGTGTCTCAGTGTCTCTGAGTCTCAGAGTCTCAGAGTATCAGTGTCTCAGTGTCTCAGTGTCTCAGTGTCTCTGTGTCTCTGTGTCTCAGTGTCTCTGAGTCTCAGTGTCTCAGTGTCTCAGTGTCTCTGTGTCTCTGTGTCTCTGTGTCTCTGAGTCTCAGAGTCTCAGAGTATCAGTGTCTCAGTGTCTCAGTGTCTCTGTGTCTCTGTGTCTCTGTGTCTCTGTGTCTCTGAGTCTCAGTGTCTCAGTGTCTCAGTGTCTCTGTGTCTCTGTGTCTCTGTGTCTCTGAGTCTCAGAGTCTCAGAGTATCAGTGTCTCAGTGTCTCAGTGTCTCAGTGTCTCTGTGTCTCTGTGTCTCAGTGTCTCAGTGTCTCTGAGTCTCAGTGTCTCAGTGTCTCAGTGTCTCTGTGTCTCTGTGTCTCAGTGTCTCAGTGTCTCAGTGTCTCAGTGTCTCAGATTCTCAGAGTCTCAGAGTCTCAGTGCCTCATTGTCTCAGTGTCTCTGAGTCTCAGAGTCTCAGTGTATCAGTGTCTCAGTGTCTCTGTGTCTCTGTGTCTCTGTGTCTCAGTGTCTCTGAGTCTCAGTGTCTCAGTGCCTCTGTGTCTCAGTGTCTCAGTGTCTCTGTCTCTCAGTGTCTCTGTGTCTCAGTGTCTCAGTGTCTCTGAGTCTCAGTGTCTCTGTGTCTCAGTGTCACAGTGTCTCAGTGTCTCAGTGTCTCTGAGTCTCAGTGTCTCAGTGTCTCTGTGTCTCTATGTTTCTGTGTCTCAGTGTCTCTGTGTCTCAGTGTCTCAGTGTCTCTGTGTCTTAGTGCCTCAGTGTCTCTGTGTCTCAGTGCCTCTATGTCTCAGTGTCTCAGTGTCTCAGAGTCTCAGAGTCTCAGAGTCTCAGAGTTTCAGTGTCTCTGTGTCTCAGTTTCTCTGTGTCTCTGAGTCTCAGAGTCTCAGAGTATCAGTGTCTCAGTGTCTCAGTGTCTATGTGTCTCTGTGTCTCTGTGTCTCAGTGTCTCTGAGTCTCAGTGTCTCAGTGTCTCAGTGTCTCTGTGTCTCAGTGTCTCTGTGTCTCAGTGTCTCAGCGTCTCTGCGTCTCTGTGTCTCAGTTTCTCTGTGTCTTAGTGTCTCAGTGTCTCTGTGTCTCAGAGTCTCAGTGTCTCTGTGTCTCCGAGTCTCAGTGTCTTGGTGTCTCAGTGTCTCAGCGAGTCTGTGTCTGTGTGTCTCAGTGTGTCTGTGTCTCTGTGTCTCAGTGTCTCAGTGTCTCTGAGTCTCAGAGTCTCAGAGTCTCAGTGTCACTGTGTCTCAGTGTCTCTCTGTCTCAGTGTCTCTGTGTCTCAGGGTGTCAGTTCTCTGTGTCTCAGTGTCTCTGTGTCTCAGTGTCTCAGTGTCTCTGAGTCTCAGAGTCTCAGTGTCTCTGTGTCTCAGAGTCTCAGTGTCTCTGTGTCTCTATGTCTCAGTGTCTCAGTGTCTCTGAGTCTCAGAGTCTCAGTGTCTCTGTGTCTCAGTGTCTCAGCGTCTCTGTGTCTCAGTGTCTCTGTGTCTCAGTGTCTCAGTGTCTCAGAGTCTCAGATTCTCAGAGTCTCAGAGTCTCAGTGTCTCAGTGTCTCAGAGTCTCAGATTCTCAGAGTCTCTGTGTCTCAGTATCTCTGTGTCTCAGTGTCTCAGTGTCTCTGAGTCTCAGAGTCTCAGTGTCTCTGTGTCTCAGAGTCTCTGTGTCTCTGTGTCTCAGTGTCTCAGTGTCTCAGTGTCTCTGTGTCTCAGTGTCTCAGTGTCTCTGTGTCTCAGAGTCTCAGTGTCTCTGTGTCTCAGTGTCTCAGCGTCTCTGTGTCTCAGTGTCTCTGTGTCTCAGTGTCTCTGTGTCTCAGTGTCTCAGTGTCTCAGAGTCTCAGATTCTCAGAGTCTCAGAGTCTCAGTGTCTCAGTGTCTCAGAGTCTCAGATTCTCAGAGTCTCTGTGTCTCAGTGTCTCTGTGTCTCAGTGTCTCAGTGTCTCTGAGTCTCAGAGTCTCAGTGTCTCTGTGTCTCAGAGTCTCTGTGTCTCAGTGTCTCAGTGTCTCAGTGTCTCTGTGTCTCAGTGTCTCAGTGTCTCTGTGTCTCAGAGTCTCAGTGTCTCTGTGTCTCAGAGTCTCAGTGTCTCAGTGACTCAGCGTCTCTGTGTCTCTGTGTCTCAGCGTCTCTGTGCCGCTGTGTCTCAGTGTCTCAGTGTCTCAGTGTCTCTGTGTCTCAGAGTCTCAGAGTCTCAGTGTCACTGTATCTCAGTGTCTCTGTGTCTCAGTGTCTCAGTTCTCAGTGTCTCAGTGTCTCAGTGTCTCTGAGTCTCAGAGTCTCAGAGTCTCAGAGTCTCAGTGTCTCTGTGTCTCAGAGTCTCAGTGTCTCTGTGTCTCTATGTCTCAGTGTCTCAGTGTCTCTGAGTCTCAGAGTCTCAGTGTCTCTGTGCCTCAGTGTCTCAGCGTCTCTGTGTCTCTGTGTCTCAGTGTCTCCGTGTCTCAGTGTCTCTGAGTCTCAGAGTCTCAAAGTCTCAGTGTGTCAGTGTCTCAGTGTCTCAGTGCCTCAGTGTCTCAGTGCCGCTGAGTCTCAGAGACTCAGAGTCTCAGTGTCTCTGTGTCTCAGTGTCTCAGTTCACAGTGTCTCAGTGTCTCTGTGTCTCAGTGTCTCAGTGTCTCTGAGTCTCAGAGTTTCTGTGTCTCTATGTCTCAGTGTCTCAGTGTCTCTGTGTCTCAGAGTCTCAGTGTCTCTGTGTCTCTATGTCTCAGAGTCTCAGTGGCTCAGTGTCTCTGAGTCTCAGAGTCTCAGTGTCTCAGTGGCTCAGTGGCTCAGTGTCTCTGTGTCTCAGTGTCTCTGTGTCTCAGTGTCTCTGTGTCTCAGTGTCAAAGTGTCTCTGAGTCTCAGAGTCTCAGTGTCTCTGTGTCTCTGTGTCTCTGTGTCTCAGTGTCTCTGAGTCTCAGAGTCTCAGTGTCTCTGTTTCTCAGAGTCTCAGTGTCTCTGTGTGTCAGTGTCTCAGCGTCTCTGTGTCTCTGTGTCTCAGTGTCTCAGCGTCTCTGCGTATCTGTGTCTCAGTGTCTCTGTGTCTCAGTGTCTCAGTGTCTCAGAGTCTCAGTGTCTCTGTGTCTCAGAGTCTCATTGTCTCTGTGTCTCAGTGTCTCAGCGTCTCTGTGTCTGTGTGTCTCAGTGTCTCAGCGTCTCTGTGTCTCTGTGTCCCAGTATCACTGTGTCACAGTGTCTCTGTGTCTCAGTGTCTCTGTGTCTCAGTGTCTCAGTGTCTCTGAGTCTCAGTGTCTCAGTGTCTCAGTGTCTCAGTGTCTCAGTGTCTCTGAGTCTCAGAGTCTCAGAGTCTCAGTGTCACTGTGTCTCAGTGTCTCTGTGTCTCAGTGTCTCAGTGTCTCTGTGTCTCAGTGTCTCAGTTCTCAGTGTCTCAGTGTCTGAGTTTCTCTGAGTCTCAGAGTCTCAGTGTCTCTGTGTCTCTGTGTCTCATAGTCTCAGTGTCTCTGTGTCTCTATGTCTCAGTGTCTCAGTGTCTCAGTTCTCAGTGTCTCAGTGTCTGAGTGTCTCTGAGTCTCAGAGTCTCAGTGTCTCTGTGTCTCTGTGTCTCAGAGTCTCAGTGTCTCTGTGTCTCTATGTCTCAGTGTCTCAGTGTCTCCGAGTCTCAGTATCTCTGTGTCTCAGTGTCTCAGTGTCTCAGTGTCTCTGTGTCTCAGTGTCTCTGTGTCTCTGTGTCTCTGTGTCTCAGAGTCTCAATGTCTCTGTGCCTCTATGTCTCAGTGTCTCAGTGTCTCCGAGTCTCAGAGTCTCAGTGTCTCAGTGTCTCAGTGTCTCAGTGTCTCTGTGTCTCAGTGTCTCTGTGTCTCAGAGTCTCAGTGTCTCTGTGTCTCTGTGTCTCAGAGTCTCAGTGTCTCTGTGTCTCTATGTCTCAGTGTCTTAGTGTCTCAGTTCTCAGTGTCTCAGTGTCTGAGTGTCTCTGAGTCTCAGAGTCTCAGTGTCTCTCTGTCTCTGTGTCTCAGAGTCTCAGTGTCTCTGTGTCTCTATGTCTCAGTGTCTCAGTGTCTCCGAGTCTCAGAGTCTCAGTGTCTCAGTGTCTCAGTGTCTCTGTGTCTCAGTGTCTCTGTGTCTCTGTGTCTCTGTGTCTCAGAGTCGCAGTGTCTCTGTGTCTCTATGTCTCAGTGTCTCAGTGTCTCCGAGTCTCAGAGTCTCAGTGTCTCTGTGTCTCAGTGTCTCTGTGTCTCAGTGTCTCAGTGTCTCTGTGTCTCAGTGTCTCTGTGTCTCTGTGTCTCAGTGTCTCAGTGTCTCTGAGTCTCAGTGTCTCAGTGTCTCTGAGTCTCAGTGTCTCTGTGTCTCAGTGTCTCTGTGTCTCAGTGTCTCAGTGTCTCTGTGTCTCAGTGTCTCTGTGTCTCTGGGTCTCAGTGTCTCAGTGTCTCTGAGTCTCTGTGTCTCAGTGTCTCTGTGTCTCAGTGTCTCAGTGTCTCAGTGTCTCTGTGTCTTAGTGCCTCAGTGTCTCTGTGTCTCAGTGCCTCTATGTCTCAGTGTCTCAGTGTCTCAGTGTCTCAGAGTCTCAGAGTCTCAGAGTTTCAGTGTCTCTGTGTCTCAGTTTCTCTGTGTCTCAGTGTCTCAGTGTCTCAGTGTCTCTGAGTCTCAGAGTCTCAGAGTCTCAGAGTCTCAGTGTCTCAGTGTCTCTGAGTCTCAGAGTCTCAGAGTATCAGTGTCTCAGTGTCTCAGTGTCTCTGTGTCTCTGTGTCTCTGTGTCTCAGTGTCTCTGAGTCTCAGTGTCTCAGTGTCTCAGTGTCTCTGTGTCTCTGTGTCTCTGTGTCTCTGAGTCTCAGAGTCTCAGAGTATCAGTGTCTCAGTGTCTCAGTGTCTCTGTGTCTCTGTGTCTCAGTGTCTCAGTGTCTCTGAGTCTCAGTGTCTCAGTGTCTCTGTGTCTCTGTGTCTCAGTGTCTCAGTGTCTCAGTGTCTCAGAGTCTCAGATTCTCAGAGTCTCAGACTCTCAGTGCCTCAGTGTCTCAGTGTCTCTGAGTCTCTGTGTCTCAGTGTCTCAGTGTCTCTGAGTCTCAGTGTCTCAGTGTCTCTGTGTCTCTGTGTCTCAGTGTCTCAGTGTCTCAGTGTCTCAGAGTCTCAGATTCTCAGAGTCTCAGAGTCTCAGTGCCTCAGTGTCTCAGTGTCTCTGAGTCTCAGAGTCTCAGTGTCTCTGAGTCTCAGTGTCTCAGTGTCTCTGTGTCTCAGTGTCTCAGTGTCTCTGTGTCTCAGTGTCTCAGTGTCTCTGTGTCTCAGTGTCTCTGTGTCTCAGTGTCTCAGTGTCTCAGTGTCTCTGAGTCTCAGTGTCTCTGTGTCTCAGTGTCTCTGTGTCTCAGTGTCACAGTGTCTCAGTGTCTCTGAGTCTCAGTGTCTCAGTGTCTCTGTGTCTCTATGTCTCTGTGTCTCAGTGTCTCTGTGTCTCAGTGTCTCAGTGTCTCTGTGTCTTAGTGCCTCAGTGTCTCTGTGTCTCAGTGCCTCTATGTCTCAGTGTCTCAGTGTCTCAGAGTCTCAGAGTCTCAGAGTCTCAGAGTCTCAGAGTTTCAGTGTCTCTGTGTCTCAGTTTCTCTGTGTCTCAGTGTCTCAGTGTCTCTGAGTCTCAGAGTCTCAGAGTCTCAGTGTCTCAGTGTCTCAGTGTCTCTGAGTCTCAGAGTCTCAGAGTATCAGTGTCTCAGTGTCTCAGTGTCTATGTGTCTCTGTGTCTCAGTGTCTCTGAGTCTCAGTGTCTCAGTGTCTCAGTGTCTCTGTGTCTCTGAGTCTCAGAGTCTCAGAGTATCAGTGTCTCAGTGTCTCAGTGTCTCAGTGTCTCTGTGTCTCTGTGTCTCAGTGTCTCTGAGTCTCAGTGTCTCAGTGTCTCAGTGTCTCTGTGTCTCAGTGTCTCAGTGTCTCAGAGTCTCAGAGTCTCAGTGTCTCAGTGTCTCAGTGTCTCTGAGTCTCAGAGTCTCAGAGTCTCAGAGTCTCGGAGTATCAGTGTCTCTGTGTCTCTGTGTCTCTGTGTCTCAGTGTCTCTGAGTCTCAGTGTCTCAGTGTCTCAGTGTCTCTGTGTCTCTGAGTCTCAGAGTCTCAGAGTATCAGTGTCTCAGTGTCTCAGTGTCTCTGTGTCTCAGTGTCTCAGTGTCTCAGTGTCTCTGAGTCTCAGTGTCTCAGTGTCTCAGTGTCTCTGTGTCTCAGTGTCTCAGTGTCTCAGTGTCTCAGAGTCTCAGAGTCTCAGTGTCTCAGTGTCTCAGTGTCTCTGAGTCTCAGAGTCTCAGAGTATCAGTGTCTCAGTGTCTCAGTGTCTCTGTGTCTCTGTGTCTCAGTGTCTCTGAGTCTCAGTGTCTCAGTGTCTCAGTGTCTCTGTGTCTCTGTGTCTCAGTGTCTCAGTGTCTCTGTGTCTCAGTGTCTCTGTGTCTCAGTGTCTCAGTGTCTCTGAGTCTCAGTGTCTCTGTGTCTCAGTGTCTCTGTGTCTCTGTGTCTCAGTGTCACAGTGTCTCAGTGTCTCAATGTCTCTGTGTCTCAGTGTCTCAGTGTCTCAGTGTCTCTGTGTCTCTGTGTCTCAGTGTCTCTGAGTCTCAGTGTCTCAGTGTCTCAGTGTCTCTGTGTCTCAGTGTCTCAGTGTCTCTGTGTCTCAGTGTCTCAGTGTCTTAGTGTCTCAGTGTCTCAGTGTCTCTGAGTCTCAGAGTCTCAGTGTCTCTGAGTCTCAGTGTCTCAGTGTCTCTGTGTCTCAGTGTCTCAGTGTCTCTGTGTCTCAGTGTCTCAGTGTCTCTGAGTCTCAGTGTCTCTGTGTCTCAGTGTCTCTGTGTCTCTGTGTCTCAGTGTCACAGTGTCTCAGTGTCTCAATGTCTCTGTGTCTCAGTGTCTCAGTGTCTCAGTGTCTCTGTGTCTCTGTGTCTCAGTGTCTCTGAGTCTCAGTGTCTCAGTGTCTCAGTGTCTCTGTGTCTCAGTGTCTCAGTGTCTCTGTGTCTCAGTGTCTCAGTGTCTCAGTGACTCTGAGTCTCAGTGTCTATGTGTCTCAGTGTCTCTGTGTCTCTGTGTCTCTGTGTCACAGTGTCTCAGTGTCTCTGTGTCTCTGTGTCTCTGTGTCTCAGTGTCTCAGTGTCTCTATGTCTCAGTGTCTCAGTGTCTCAGTGTCTCAGAGTCTCAGAGTCTCAGAGTCTCAGTGTCTCTGTGTCTCAGTGTCTCTGTGTCTCAGTGTCTCAGAGTCTCAGAGTCTCAGAGTCTCAGTGTCTCTGTGTCTCAGTGTCTCTGTGCCTCAGTGTCTCTGTGTCTCAGTGTCTCTATGTCTCAGTGTCTCAGTGTCTCAGTGTCTCTGAGTCTCAGAGTCTCAGAGTCTCAGTGTCTCTGTGTCTCAGTGTCTCTGTGTCTCAGTGTCTCAGTGTCTCAGAGTCTCAGAGTCTCTGTGTCTCAGTGTCTCAGTGTCTCTGTGTCTCAGTGTCTCAGTGTCTCTGTGTCTCAGTGTCTCTGTGTCTCAGTGTCTCTGAGTCTCAGTGTCTCTGTGTCTCAGAGTCTCAGAGTCTCAGTGTCTCTGTGTCTCAGTGTCTCTGTGTCTCAGTGTCTCAGTGTCTTAGAGTCTCAGAGTCTCAGAGTCTCAGTGTCTCTGTGTCTCTATGTCTCAGTGTCTCAGTGTCTCAGTTCTCAGTGTCTCAGTGTCTGAGTGTCTCTGAGTCTCAGAGTCTCAGTGTCTCTCTGTCTCTGTGTCTCAGAGTCTCAGTGTCTCTGTGTCTCTATGTCTCAGTGTCTCCGAGTCTCAGAGTCTCAGTGTCTCTGTGTCTCAGTGTCTCAGTGTCTCAGTGTCTCTGTGTCTCAGTGTCTCTGTGTCTCTGTGTCTCTGTGTCTCAGAGTCTCAGTGTCTCTGTGTCTCTATGTCTCAGTGTCTCAGTGTCTCCGAGTCTCAGTGTCTCAGTGTCTCTGTGTCTCTGTGTCTCTGTGTCTCAGTGTCTCAGTGTCTCTGTGTCTCAGTGTCTCTGTGTCTCTGTGTCTCAGTGTCTCAGTGTCTCTGAGTCTCAGTGTCTCAGTGTCTCTGAGTCTCAGTGTCTCTGTGTCTCAGTGTCTCTGTGTCTCACTGTCTCAGTGTCTCTGTGTCTCAGTGTCTCTGTGTCTCTGGGTCTCAGTGTCTCAGTGTCTCTGAGTCTCTGTGTCTCAGTGTCTCAGTGTCTCAGTGTCTCTGTGTCTTAGTGCCTCAGTGTCTCTGTGTCTCAGTGCCTCTATGTCTCAGTGTCTCAGTGTCTCAGTGTCTCAGAGTCTCAGAGTTTCAGTGTCTCTGTGTCTCAGTTTCTCTGTGTCTCAGTGTCTCAGTGTCTCTGAGTCTCAGAGTCTCAGAGTCTCAGTGTCTCAGTGTCTCTGAGTCTCAGAGTCTCAGAGTATCAGTGTCTCAGTGTCTCAGTGTCTCAGTGTCT
Source organism: Carcharhinus amblyrhynchos (assembly GCF_965287045.1). NCBI lineage: Eukaryota > Metazoa > Chordata > Chondrichthyes > Carcharhiniformes > Carcharhinidae > Carcharhinus > Carcharhinus amblyrhynchos. Next base: position 227,028 of record NW_027649903.1, on the reverse strand, counting down.
CTGTGTCTCTGTGTCTCAGTGTCTCTGAGTCTCAGTGTCTCAGTGTCTCAGTGTCTCTGTGTCTCTGTGTCTCTGTGTCTCTGAGTCTCAGAGTCTCAGAGTATCAGTGTCTCAGTGTCTCAGTGTCTCAGTGTCTCTGTGTCTCTGTGTCTCAGTGTCTCAGTGTCTCTGAGTCTCAGTGTCTCAGTGTCTCAGTGTCTCTGTGTCTCAGTGTCTCAGTGTCTCAGTGTCTCAGTGTCTCAGATTCTCAGAGTCTCAGAGTCTCAGTGCCTCAGTGTCTCAGTGTCTCTGAGTCTCAGAGTCTCAGTGTATCAGTGTCTCAGTGTCTCTGTGTCTCTGTGTCTCTGTGTCTCAGTGTCTCTGAGTCTCAGTGTCTCAGTGTCTCTGTGTCTCAGTGTCTCAGTGTCTCTGTCTCTCAGTGTCTCTGTGTCTCAGTGTCTCAGTGTCTCTGAGTCTCAGTGTCTCTGTGTCTCAGTGTCACAGTGTCTCAGTGTCTCAGTGTGTCTGAGTCTCAGTGTCTCAGTGTCTCTGTATCTCTATGTCTCTGTGTCTCAGTGTCTCTGTGTCTCAGTGTCTCAGTGTCTCTGTGTCTTAGTGCCTCAGTGTCTCTGTGTCTCAGTGCCTCTATGTCTCAGTGTCTCAGTGTCTCAGAGTCTCAGAGTCTCAGAGTCTCAGAGTTTCAGTGTCTCTGTGTCTCAGTTTCTCTGTGTCTCTGAGTCTCAGAGTCTCAGAGTATCAGTGTCTCAGTGTCTCAGTGTCTATGTGTCTCTGTGTCTCTGTGTCTCAGTGTCTCTGAGTCTCAGTGTCTCAGTGTCTCAGTGTCTCTGTGTCTCTGAGTCTCAGAGTCTCAGAGTATCAGTGTCTCAGTGTCTCAGTGTCTCAGTGTCTCTGTGTCTCTGTGTCTCAGTGTCTCTGAGTCTCAGTGTCTCAGTGTCTCAGTGTCTCAGTGTCTCAGAGTCTCAGAGTCTCAGTGTCTCAGTGTCTCAGTGTCTCTGAGTCTCAGAGTCTCAGAGTCTCAGAGTCTCAGAGTATCAGTGTCTCAGTGTCTCTGTGTCTCTGTGTCTCAGTGTCTCTGAGTCTCAGTGTCTCAGTGTCTCAGTGTCTCTGTGTCTCTGAGTCTCAGAGTCTCAGAGTATCAGTGTCTCAGTGTCTCAGTGTCTATGTGTCTCTGTGTCTCTGTGTCTCAGTGTCTCTGAGTCTCAGTGTCTCAGTGTCTCAGTGTCTCTGTGTCTCTGAGTCTCAGAGTCTCAGAGTATCAGTGTCTCAGTGTCTCAGTGTCTCAGTGTCTCTGTGTCTCTGTGTCTCAGTGTCTCTGAGTCTCAGTGTCTCAGTGTCTCAGTGTCTCAGTGTCTCAGTGTCTCAGAGTCTCAGAGTCTCAGTGTCTCAGTGTCTCAGTGTCTCTGAGTCTCAGAGTCTCAGAGTCTCAGAGTCTCAGAGTATCAGTGTCTCAGTGTCTCTGTGTCTCTGTGTCTCAGTGTCTCTGAGTCTCAGTGTCTCAGTGTCTCAGTGTCTCTGTGTCTCTGAGTCTCAGAGTCTCAGAGTATCAGTGTCTCAGTGTCTCAGTGTCTATGTGTCTCTGTGTCTCTGTGTCTCAGTGTCTCTGAGTCTCAGTGTCTCAGTGTCTCAGTGTCTCTGTGTCTCTGAGTCTCAGAGTCTCAGAGTATCAGTGTCTCAGTGTCTCAGTGTCTCAGTGTCTCTGTGTCTCTGTGTCTCAGTGTCTCTGAGTCTCAGTGTCTCAGTGTCTCAGTGTCTCAGTGTCTCTGTGTCTCAGTGTCTCAGAGTCTCAGAGTCTCAGTGTCTCAGTGTCTCAGTGTCTCAGAGTCTCAGAGTCTCAGAGTCTCAGAGTATCAGTGTCTCAGTGTCTCTGTGTCTCTGTGTCTCTGTGTCTCAGTGTCTCTGAGTCTCAGTCTCTCAGTGTCTCAGTGTCTCTGTGTCTCTGAGTCTCAGAGTCGCAGAGTATCAGTGTCTCAGTGTCTCAGTGTCTCTGTGTCTCTGTATCTCAGTGTCTCTGAGTCTCAGTGTCTCAGTGTCTCAGTGTCTCAGTGTCTCTGTGTCTCAGTGTCTCAGTGTCTCAGAGTCTCAGAGTCTCAGTGTCTCAGTGTCTCAGTGTCTCTGAGTCTCAGAGTCTCAGAGTATCAGTGTCTCAGTGTCTCAGTGTCTCTGTGTCTCTGTGTCTCAGTGTCTCTGAGTCTCAGTGTCTCAGTGTCTCTGTGTCTCTGTGTCTCAGTGTCTCAGTGTCTCTGTGTCTCAGTGTCTCAGTGTCTCAGTGTCTCAGCGTCTCCGTGTCTCTGTGTCTCAGAGTCTCAGAGTCTCAGTGTCACTGTGTCCCAGTGTCTCTGTGTCTCAGTGTCTCAGTTCTCAGTGTCTCAGTGTCTCAGTGTCTCTGAGTCTCAGAGTCTCAGAGTCTCAGTGTCTCTGTGTCTCAGAGTCTCAGTGTCTCTGTGTCTCTATGTCTCAGTGTCTCAGTGTCTCTGAGTCTCAGAGTCTCAGTGTCTCTGTGCCTCAGTGTCTCAGCGTCTCTGTGTCTCTGTGTCTCAGTGTCTCCGTGTCTCAGTGTCTCTGAGTCTCAGAGTCTCAAAGTCTCAGTGTGTCAGTGTCTCAGTGTCTCAGTGCCTCAGTGTCTCAGTGCCGCTGAGTCTCAGAGTCTCAGAGTCTCAGTGTCTCTGTGTCTCAGTGTCTCAGTTCACAGTGTCTCAGTGTCTCTGTGTCTCAGTGTCTCAGTGTCTCAGTGTCTCTGAGTCTCAGAGTTTCTGTGTCTCTATGTCTCAGTGTCTCAGTGTCTCTGTGTCTCAGAGTCTCAGTGTCTCTGTGTCTCTATGTCTCAGAGTCTCAGTGGCTCAGTGTCTCTGAGTCTCAGAGTCTCAGTGTCTCAGTGGCTCAGTGGCTCAGTGTCTCTGTGTCTCAGTGTCTCTGTGTCTCAGTGTCTCTGTGTCTCAGTGTCAAAGTGTCTCTGAGTCTCAGAGTCTCAGTGTCTCTGTGTCTCTGTGTCTCTGTGTCTCAGTGTCTCTGAGTCTCAGAGTCTCAGTGTCTCTGTTTCTCAGAGTCTCAGTGTCTCTGTGTGTCAGTGTCTCAGCGTCTCTGTGTCTCTGTGTCTCAGTGTCTCAGCGTCTCTGCGTATCTGTGTCTCAGTGTCTCTGTGTCTCAGTGTCTCAGTGTCTCAGAGTCTCAGTGTCTCTGTGTCTCAGAGTCTCATTGTCTCTGTGTCTCAGTGTCTCAGCGTCTCTGTGTCTGTGTGTCTCAGTGTCTCAGCGTCTCTGTGTCTCTGTGTCCCAGTATCACTGTGTCACAGTGTCTCAGTGTCTCTGTGTCTCAGTGTCTCAGTGTCTCTGAGTCTCAGTGTCTCAGTGTCTCAGTGTCTCAGTGTCTCAGTGTCTCTGAGTCTCAGAGTCTCAGAGTCTCAGTGTCACTGTGTCTCAGTGTCTCTGTGTCTCAGTGTCTCAGTGTCTCTGTGTCTCAGTGTCTCAGTTCTCAGTGTCTCAGTGTCTGAGTTTCTCTGAGTCTCAGAGTCTCAGTGTCTCTGTGTCTCTGTGTCTCATAGTCTCAGTGTCTCTGTGTCTCTATGTCTCAGTGTCTCAGTGTCTCAGTTCTCAGTGTCTCAGTGTCTGAGTGTCTCTGAGTCTCAGAGTCTCAGTGTCTCTGTGTCTCTGTGTCTCAGAGTCTCAGTGTCTCTGCGTCTCTATGTCTCAGTGTCTCAGTGTCTCCGAGTCTCAGTGTCTCTGTGTCTCAGTGTCTCAGTGTCTCAGTGTCTCTGTGTCTCAGTGTCTCTGTGTCTCTGTGTCTCTGTGTCTCAGAGTCTCAATGTCTCTGTGCCTCTATGTCTCAGTGTCTCAGTGTCTCCGAGTCTCAGAGTCTCAGTGTCTCAGTGTCTCAGTGTCTCTGTGTCTCAGTGTCTCTGTGTCTCAGTGTCTCAGTGTCTCTGTGTCTCAGTGTCTCAGTGTCTCAGTGTCTCTGTGTCTTAGTGCCTCAGTGTCTCTGTGTCTCAGTGCCTCTATGTCTCAGTGTCTCAGTGTCTCAGTGTCTCAGAGTCTCAGAGTCTCAGAGTTTCAGTGTCTCTGTGTCTCAGTTTCTCTGTGTCTCAGTGTCTCAGTGTCTCTGAGTGTCAGAGTCTCAGAGTCTCAGAGTCTCAGTGTCTCAGTGTCTCTGAGTCTCAGAGTCTCAGAGTATCAGTGTCTCAGTGTCTCAGTGTCTCTGTGTCTCTGTGTCTCTGTGTCTCAGTGTCTCTGAGTCTCAGTGTCTCAGTGTCTCAGTGTCTCTGTGTCTCTGTGTCTCTGTGTCTCTGAGTCTCAGAGTCTCAGAGTATCAGTGTCTCAGTGTCTCTGTGTCTCTGTGTCTCAGTGTCTCAGTGTCTCTGAGTCTCAGTGTCTCAGTGTCTCAGTGTCTCTGTGTCTCTGTGTCTCAGTGTCTCAGTGTCTCAGTGTCTCAGTGTCTCAGAGTCTCAGATTCTCAGAGTCTCAGAGTCTCAGTGCCTCAGTGTCTCAGTGTCTCTGAGTCTCAGAGTCTCAGTGTCTCTGAGTCTCAGTGTCTCAGTGTCTCTGTGTCTCAGTGTCTCAGTGTCCCTGTGTCTCAGTGTCTCAGTGTCTCTGTGTCTCAGTGTCTCAGTGTCTCAGTGTCTCAGTGTCTCTGAGTCTCAGTGTCTCTGTGTCTCAGTGTCTCTGTGTCTCAGTGTCACAGTGTCTCAGTGTCTCTGAGTCTCAGTGTCTCAGTGTCTCTGTGTCTCTATGTCTCTGTGTCTCAGTGTCTCTGTGTCTCAGTGTCTCTGTGTCTCAGTGTCTCAGTGTCTCTGTGTCTCAGTGTCTCAGTGTCTCAGTGTCTCTGAGTCTCAGTGTCTCTGTGTCTCAGTGTCTCTGTGTCTCAGTGTCACAGTGTCTCAGTGTCTCTGAGTCTCAGTGTCTCAGTGTCTCTGTGTCTCTATGTCTCTGTGTCTCAGTGTCTCTGTGTCTCAGTGTCTCAGTGTCTCAGTGTCTCTGTGTCTTAGTGCCTCAGTGTCTCTGTGTCTCAGTGCCTCTATGTCTCAGTGTCTCAGTGTCTCAGAGTCTCAGAGTCTCAGAGTCTCAGAGTTTCAGTGTCTCTGTGTCTCAGTTTCTCTGTGTCTCAGTGTCTCAGTGTCTCTGAGTCTCAGAGTCTCAGAGTCTCTGTGTCTCAGTGTCTCAGTGTCTCTGAGTCTCAGAGTCTCAGAGTATCAGTGTCTCAGTGTCTCAGTGTCTATGTGTCTCTGTGTCTCAGTGTCTCTGAGTCTCAGTGTCTCAGTGTCTCAGTGTCTCTGTGTCTCTGAGTCTCAGAGTCTCAGAGTATCAGTGTCTCAGTGTCTCAGTGTCTCTGTGTCTCTGTGTCTCAGTGTCTCTGAGTCTCAGTGTCTCAGTGTCTCAGTGTCTCAGTGTCTCAGTGTCTCAGTGTCTCTGTGTCTCAGTGTCTCAGTGTCTCAGTGTCTCAGAGTCTCAGAGTCTCAGTGTCTCAGATTCTCAGTGTCTCTGAGTCTCAGAGTCTCGGAGTATCAGTGTCTCAGTGTCTCTGTGTCTCTGTGTCTCTGTGTCTCAGTGTCTCTGAGTCTCAGTGTCTCAGTGTCTCAGTGTCTCTGTGTCTCTGAGTCTCAGAGTCTCAGAGTATCAGTGTCTCAGTGTCTCAGTGTCTCTGTGTCTCAGTGTCTCAGTGTCTCTGAGTCTCAGTGTCTCAGTGTCTCAGTGTCTCTGTGTCTCAGTGTCTCAGTGTCTCAGAGTCTCAGAGTCTCAGTGTCTCAGTGTCTCAGTGTCTCAGAGTCTCAGAGTATCAGTGTCTCAGTGTCTCAGTGTCTCTGTGTCTCTGTGTCTCAGTGTCTCTGAGTCTCAGTGTCTCAGTGTCTCAGTGTCTCTGTGTCTCTGTGTCTCAGTGTCTCAGTGTCTCTGTGTCTCAGTGTCTCTGTGTCTCAGTGTCTCAGTGTCTCTGAGTCTCAGTGTCTCTGTGTCTCAGTGTCTCTGTGTCTCTGTGTCTCAGTGTCACAGTGTCTCAGTGTCTCAATGTCTCTGTGTCTCAGTGTCTCAGTGTCTCAGTGTCTCTGTGTCTCTGTGTCTCAGTGTCTCTGAGTCTCAGTGTCTCAGTGTCTCAGTGTCTCTGTGTCTCAGTGTCTCAGTGTCTCTGTGTCTCAGTGTCTCAGTGTCTTAGTGTCTCAGTGTCTCAGTGTCTCTGAGTCTCAGAGTCTCAGTGTCTCTGAGTCTCAGTGTCTCAGTGTCTCTGTGTCTCAGTGTCTCAGTGTCTCTGTGTCTCAGTGTCTCAGTGTCTCTGAGTCTCAGTGTCTCTGTGTCTCAGTGTCTCTGTGTCTCTGTGTCTCAGTGTCACAGTGTCTCAGTGTCTCAATGTCTCTGTGTCTCAGTGTCTCAGTGTCTCAGTGTCTCTGTGTCTCTGTGTCTCAGTGTCTCTGAGTCTCAGTGTCTCAGTGTCTCAGTGTCTCTGTGTCTCAGTGTCTCAGTGTCTCTGTGTCTCAGTGTTTCAGTGTCTAAGTGACTCTGAGTCTCAGTGTCTATGTGTCTCAGTGTCTCTGTGTCTCTGTGTCTCTGTGTCACAGTGTCTCAGTGTCTCTGTGTCTCTGTGTCTCAGTGTCTCAGTGTCTCTATGTCTCAGTGTCTCAGTGTCTCAGTGTCTCTGAGTCTCAGAGTCTCAGAGTCTCAGAGTCTCAGTGTCTCTGTGTCTCAGTGTCTCTGTGTCTCAGTGTCTCAGAGTCTCAGAGTCTCAGAGTCTCAGTGTCTCTGTGTCTCAGTGTCTCTGTGCCTCAGTGTCTCTGTGTCTCAGTGTCTCTATGTCTCAGTGTCTCAGTGTCTCAGTGTCTCTGAGTCTCAGAGTCTCAGAGTCTCAGTGTCTATGTGTCTCAGTGTCTCTGTGTCTCAGTGTCTCAGTGTCTCAGAGTCTCAGAGTCTCTGTGTCTCAGTGTCTCAGTGTCTCTGTGTCTCAGTGTCTCAGTGTCTCTGTGTCTCAGTGTCTCTGTGTCTCAGTGTCTCTGAGTCTCAGTGTCTCTGTGTCTCAGAGTCTCAGAGTCTCAGTGTCTCTGTGTCTCAGTGTCTCTGTGTCTCAGTGTCTCAGTGTCTTAGAGTCTCAGAGTCTCAGAGTCTCAGTGTCTCTGTGTCCCTATGTCTCAGTGTCTCAGTGTCTCAGTTCTCAGTGTCTCAGTGTCTGAGTGTCTCTGAGTCTCAGAGTCTCAGTGTCTCTCTGTCTCTGTGTCTCAGAGTCTCAGTGTCTCTGTGTCTCTATGTCTCAGTGTCTCCGAGTCTCAGAGTCTCAGTGTCTCTGTGTCTCAGTGTCTCAGTGTCTCAGTGTCTCTGTGTCTCAGTGTCTCTGTGTCTCTGTGTCTCTGTGTCTCAGAGTCTCAGTGTCTCTGTGTCTCTATGTCTCAGTGTCTCAGTGTCTCCGAGTCTCAGAGTCTCAGTGTCTCTGTGTCTCTGTGTCTCAGTGTCTCAGTGTCTCTGTGTCTCAGTGTCTCTGTGTCTCTGTGTCTCAGTGTCTCAGTGTCTCTGAGTCTCAGTGTCTCAGTGTCTCTGAGTCTCAGTGTCTCTGTGTCTCAGTGTCTCTGTGTCTCAGTGTCTCAGTGTCTCTGTGTCTCAGTGTCTCTGTGTCTCTGGGTCTCAGTGTCTCAGTGTCTCTGAGTCTCTGTGTCTCAGTGTCTCTGTGTCTCAGTGTCTCAGTGTCTCAGTGTCTCTGTGTCTTAGTGCCTCAGTGTCTCTGTGTCTCAGTGCCTCTATGTCTCAGTGTCTCAGTGTCTCAGAGTCTCAGAGTCTCAGAGTTTCAGTGTCTCTGTGTCTCAGTTTCTCTGTGTCTCAGTGTCTCAGTGTCTCTGAGTCTCAGAGTCTCAGAGTCTCAGAGTCTCAGTGTCTCAGTGTCTCTGAGTCTCAGAGTCTCAGAGTATCAGTGTCTCAGTGTCTCAGTGTCTCAGTGTCTCTGTGTCTCTGTGTCTCAGTGTCTCTGAGTCTCAGTGTCTCAGTGTCTCAGTGTCTCTGTGTCTCTGTGTCTCTGTGTCTCTGAGTCTCAGAGTCTCAGAGTATCAGTGTCTCAGTGTCTCAGTGTCTCAGTGTCTCTGTGTCTCTGTGTCTCAGTGTCTCAGTGTCTCTGAGTCTCAGTGTCTCAGTGTCTCAGTGTCTCTGTGTCTCTGTGTCTCAGTGTCTCAGTGTCTCAGTGTCTCATTGTCTCAGATTCTCAGAGTCTCAGAGTCTCAGTGCCTCAGTGTCTCAGTGTCTCTGAGTCTCAGAGTCTCAGTGTATCAGTGTCTCAGTGTCTCTGTGTCTTTGTGTCTCTGTGTCTCAGTGTCTCTGAGTCTCAGTGTCTCAGTGTCTCTGTGTCTCAGTGTCTCAGTGTCTCTGTCTCTCAGTGTCTCTGTGTCTCAGTGTCTCAGTGTCTCTGAGTCTCAGTGTCTCTGTGTCTCAGTGTCACAGTGTCTCAGTGTCTCAGTGTCTCTGAGTCTCAGTGTCTCAGTGTCTCTGTGTCTCTATGTCTCTGTGTCTCAGTGTCTCTGTGTCTCAGTGTCTCAGTGTCTCTGTGTCTTAGTGCCTCAGTGTCTCTGTGTCTCAGTGCCTCTATGTCTCAGTGTCTCAGTGTCTCAGAGTCTCAGAGTCTCAGAGTCTCAGAGTTTCAGTGTCTCTGTGTCTCAGTTTCTCTGTGTCTCTGAGTCTCAGAGTCTCAGAGTATCAGTGTCTCAGTGTCTCAGTGTCTATGTGTCTCTGTGTCTCTGTGTCTCAGTGTCTCTGAGTCTCAGTGTCTCAGTGTCTCAGTGTCTCTGAGTCTCAGAGTCTCAGAGTATCAGTGTCTCAGTGTCTCAGTGTCTCTGTGTCTCTGTGTCTCAGTGTCTCTGAGTCTCAGTGTCTCAGTGTCTCAGTGTCTCAGTGTCTCAGTGTCTCAGAGTCTCAGAGTCTCAGTGTCTCAGTGTCTCAGTGTCTCTGAGTCTCAGAGTCTCAGAGTCTCAGAGTCTCAGAGTATCAGTGTCTCAGTGTCTCTGTGTCTCTGTGTCTCTGTGTCTCAGTGTCTCTGAGTCTCAGTGTCTCAGTGTCTCTGTGTCTCTGAGTCTCAGAGTCTCAGAGTATCAGTGTCTCAGTGTCTCAGTGTCTATGTGTCTCTGTGTCTCTGTGTCTCAGTGTCTCTGAGTCTCAGTGTCTCAGTGTCTCAGTGTATCTGTGTCTCTGAGTCTCAGAGTCTCAGAGTATCAGTGTCTCAGTGTCTCAGTGTCTCAGTGTCTCTGTGTCTCTGCGTCTCAGTGTCTCTGAGTCTCAGTGTCTCAGTGTCTCAGTGTCTCAGTGTCTCTGTGTCTCAGTGTCTCAGTGTCTCAGTGTCTCAGAGTCTCAGTGTCTCAGTGTCTCAGTGTCTCAGAGTCTCAGAGTCTCAGAGTATCAGTGTCTCAGTGTCTCAGTGTCTCTGTGTCTCTGTGTCTCAGTGTCTCTGAGTCTCAGTCTCTCAGTGTCTCAGTGTCTCTGTGTCTCTGAGTCTCAGAGTCTCAGAGTATCAGTGTCTCAGTGTCTCAGTGTCTCTGTGTCTCTGTGTCTCAGTGTCTCTGAGTCTCAGTGTCTCAGTGTCTCAGTGTCTCAGTGTCTCTGTGTCTCAGTGTCTCAGTGTCTCAGAGTCTCAGAGTCTCAGTGTCTCAGTGTCTCAGTGTCTCTGAGTCTCAGAGTCTCAGAGTATCAGTGTCTCAGTGTCTCAGTGTCTCTGTGTCTCTGTGTCTCAGTGTCTCTGAGTCTCAGTGTCTCAGTGTCTCTGTGTCTCTGTGTCTCAGTGTCTCAGTGTCTCTGTGTCTCAGTGTCTCTGTGTCTCAGTGTCTCAGTGTCTCTGAGTCTCAGTGTCTCTGTGTCTCAGTGTCTCTGTGTCTCTGTGTCTCAGTGTCACAGTGTCTCAGTGTCTCAATGTCTCAGTGTCTCAGTGTCTCAGTGTCTCTGTGTCTCTGTGTCTCAGTGTCTCTGAGTCTCAGTGTCTCAGTGTCTCAGTGTCTCAGTGTCTCTGTGTCTCAGTGTCTCAGTGTCTCAGAGTCTCAGAGTCTCAGTGTCTCAGTGTCTCAGTGTCTCTGAGTCTCAGAGTCTCAGAGTATCAGTGTCTCAGTGTCTCAGTGTCTCTGTGTCTCTGTGTCTCAGTGTCTCTGAGTCTCAGTGTCTCAGTGTCTCTGTGTCTCTGTGTCTCAGTGTCTCAGTGTCTCTGTGTCTCAGTGTCTCTGTGTCTCAGTGTCTCAGTGTCTCTGAGTCTCAGTGTCTCTGTGTCTCAGTGTCTCTGTGTCTCTGTGTCTCAGTGTCACAGTGTCTCAGTGTCTCAATGTCTCTGTGTCTCAGTGTCTCAGTGTCTCAGTGTCTCTGTGTCTCTGTGTCTCAGTGTCTCTGAGTCTCAGTGTCTCAGTGTCTCAGTGTCTCTGTGTCTCAGTGTCTCAGTGTCTCTGTGTCTCAGTGTCTCAGTGTCTCAGTGTCTCAGTGTCTCTGAGTCTCAGAGTCTCAGTGTCTCTGAGTCTCAGTGTCTCAGTGTCTCTGTGTCTCTGTGTCTCAGTGTCTCAGTGTCTCTGTGTCTCAGTGTCTCTGTGTCTCAGTGTCTCAGTGTCTCTGAGTCTCAGTGTCTCTGTGTCTCAGTGTCTCTGAGTCTCAGTGTCTCAGTGTCTCTGTGTCTCTGTGTCTCAGTGTCTCAGTGTCTCTGTGTCTCAGTGTCTCTGTGTCTCAGTGTCTCAGTGTCTCTGAGTCTCAGTGTCTCTGTGTCTCAGTGTCTCTGTGTCTCTGTGTCTCAGTGTCACAGTGTCTCAGTGTCTCAATGTCTCAGTGTCTCAGTGTCTCAGTGTCTCTGTGTCTCTGTGTCTCAGTGTCTCTGAGTCTCAGTGTCTCAGTGTCTCAGTGTCTCTGTGTCTCAGTGTCTCAGTGTCTCTGTGTCTCAGTGTCTCAGTGTCTCAGTGTCTCAGTGTCTCTGAGTCTCAGAGTCTCAGTGTCTCTGAGTCTCAGTGTCTCAGTGTCTCTGTGTCTCTGTGTCTCAGTGTCTCAGTGTCTCTGTGTCTCAGTGTCTCTGTGTCTCAGTGTCTCAGTGTCTCTGAGTCTCAGTGTCTCTGTGTCTCAGTGTCTCTGTGTCTCTGTGTCTCAGTGTCACAGTGTCTCAGTGTCTCAATGTCTCTGTGTCTCAGTGTCTCAGTGTCTCTGTGTCTCTGTGTCTCAGTGTCTCTGAGTTTCAGTGTCTCAGTGTCTCTGTGTCTCAGTGTCTCAGTGTCTCAGTGTCTCTGTGTCTCAGTGTCTCAGTGTCTCAGTGACTCTGAGTCTCAGTGTCTCTGTGTCTCAGTGTCTCTGAGTCTCTGTGTCTCAGTGTCACAGTGTCTCAGTGTCTCTGTGTCTCTGTGTCTCAGTGTCTCAGTGTCTCTATGTCTCAGTGTCTCAGTGTCTCAGTGTCTCTGAGTCTCAGAGTCTCAGAGTCTCAGAGTCTCAGTGTCTCTGTGTCTCAGTGTCTCTGTGTCTCAGTGTCTCAGAGTCTCAGAGTCTCAGAGTCTCAGAGTCTCAGTGTCTCTGTGTCTCAGTGTCTCTGTGCCTCAGTGTCTCTGTGTCTCAGTGTCTCTATGTCTCAGTGTCTCAGTGTCTCAGTGTCTCTGAGTCTCAGAGTCTCAGAGTCTCAGTGTCTCTGTGTCTCAGTGTCTCTGTGTCTCAGTGTCTCAGTGTCTCAGAGTCTCAGAGTCTCAGTGTCTCTGTGTCTCAGTGTCTCAGTGTCTCAGTGTCTCTGTGTCTCAGTGTCTCTGTGTCTCAGTGTCTCTGTGTCTCAGAGTCACAGAGTCTCAGTGTCTCTGTGTCTCAGTGTCTCTGTGTCTCAGTGTCTCAGTGTCTCAGAGTCTCAGAGTCTCAGTGTCTCTGTGTCTCAGTGTCTCTGTGTCTCAGTGTCTCAGTGTCTCAGAGTCTCAGAGTCTCAGTGTCTCTGTGTCTCAGTGTCTCTGTGTCTCAGTGTCTCAGTGTCTCTGTGTCTCAGTGTCTCTGTGTCTCAGTGTCTCAGTGTCTCTGTGTCACAGTGTCTCAGTGTCTCTGTGTCTCAGTGTCTCTGTGTCTCAGTGTCTCAGTGTCTCTGAGTCTCTGTGTCTCAGTGTCTCAGTGTCTCAGTGTCTCTGAGTCTCAGTGTCTCTGTGTCTCAGTGTCTCTGTCTCTCAGTGTCTCTGTGTCACAGTGTCTCAGTGTCTCAGTGTCTCTGAGTCTCAGAGTCTCAGTGTCTCTGTGTCTCTGTGTCTCAGAGTCTCAGTGTCTCTGTGTCTCTATGTCTCATTGTCTCAGTGTCTCTGTGTCTCTGAGTCTCAGTGTTTCTGTGTCTCTATGTCTCAGTGTCTCAGTGTCTCTTTGTCTCTGAGTCTCAGAGTCTCAGTGTCTCTGTGTCTAAGTGTCTCTGCGTCTCAGTGTCTCTGTGTCTCTGTGTCTCAGTGTCACAGTGTCTCAGTGTCTCTGTGTCTCAGTGTCTCAGTGTCCCTGTGTCTCAGTGTCTCTGTGTCTCTGTGTCTCTATGTCTCAGTGTCTCAGTGTCTCTGTGTCTCTGAGTCTCAGTGTCTCTGTGTCTCTATGTCTCAGTGTCTCAGTGTCTCTGTGTCTCTGAGTCTCAGAGTCTCAGTGTCTCTGTGTCTCAGAGTCTCAGTGTCTCTGTGTCTCTATGTCTCAGTGTCTCAGTGTCTCTGTGTCTCTGAGTCTCAGTGTCTCTGTGTCTCTATGTCTCAGTGTCTCAGTGTCTCTGTGTCTCTGAGTCTCAGAGTCTCAGTGTCTCTGTGTCTCTGTGTCTCAGTGTCTCTGTGTCTCTGTGTCTCAGTGTCACAGTGTCTCAGTGTCTCAGTGTCTCTGTGTCTCAGTGTCTCAGGGTCTCTGTGTCTCAGTGTCTCTGTGTCTCAGTGTCTCTGAGTCTCAGTGTCTCTGTGTCTCAGAGTCTCAGAGTCTCAGTGTCTCTGTGTCTCAGTGTCTCTGTGTCTCAGTGTCTCAGTGTCTCAGAGTCTCAGAGTCTCAGTGTCTCTGTGTCTCAGTGTCTCTGTGTCTCAGTGTCTCAGTGTCTTAGAGTCTCAGAGTCTCAGTGTCTCTGTGTCTCAGTGTCTCTGTGTCTCAGTGTCTCTGTGTCTCAGTGTCTCAGTGTCTCTGTGTCACAGTGTCTCAGTGTCTCAGTGTCTCTGTGTCTCAGTGTCTCAGTGTCTCAGTGTCTCTGAGTCTCTGTGTCTCAGTGTCTCAGTGTCTCAGTGTCTCTGAGTCTCAGTGTCTCTGTGTCTCAGTGTCTCTGTCTCTCAGTGTCTCTGTGTCACAGTGTCTCAGTGTCTCAGTGTCTCTGAGTCTCAGAGTCTCAGTGTCTCTGTGTCTCAGAGTCTCAGTGTCTCTGTGTCTCTATGTCTCAGTGTCTCAGTGTCTCTGTGTCTCTGAGTCTCAGTGTTTCTGTGTCTCTATGTCTCAGTGTCTCAGTGTCTCTTTGTCTCAGAGTCTCAGAGTCTCAGTGTCTCTGTGTCTCAGTGTCTCTGTGTCTCAGTGTCTCTGTGTCTCTGTGTCTCAGTGTCACAGTGTCTCAGTGTCTCTGTGTCTCTGTGTCTCAGTGTCTCAGTGTCCCTGTGTCTCAGTGTCTCTGTGTCTCTGTGTCTCTATGTCTCAGTGTCTCAGTGTCTCTGTGTCTCTGAGTCTCAGTGTCTCTGTGTCTCTATGTCTCAGTGTCTCAGTGTCTCTGTGTCTCTGAGTCTCAGAGTCTCAGTGTCTCTGTGTCTCAGAGTCTCAGTGTCTCTGTGTCTCTATGTCTCAGTGTCTCAGTGTCTCTGTGTCTCTGAGTCTCAGTGTCTCTGTGTCTCTTTGTCTCAGTGTCTCAGTGTCTCTGAGTCTCAGAGTCTCAGTGTCTCTGTGTCTCAGTGTCTCTGTGTCTCAGTGTCTCTGTGTCTCTGTGTCTCAGTGTCAAAGTGTCTCAGTGTCTCTGTGTCTCTGTGTCTCAGTGTCTCAGTGTCCCTGTGTCTCAGTGTCTCTGTGTCTCTGTGTCTCTATGTCTCAGTGTCTCAGTGTCTCTGTGTCTCTGAGTCTCAGTGTCTCTGTGTCTCTATGTCTCAGTGTCTCAGTGTCTCTGTGTCTCTGAGTCTCAGAGTCTCAGTGTCTCTGTGTCTCAGTGTCTCTGTGTCTCAGAGTCTCAGTGTCTCTGTGTCTCAGTGTCTCTGTGTCTCAGTGTCTCTGTGTCTCTGTGTCTCAGTGTCACAGTGTCTCAGTGTCTCTGTGTCTCTGTGTCTCAGTGTCCCTGTGTCTCAGTGTCTCTGTGTCTCTGTGTCTCTATGTCTCAGTGTCTCAGTGTCTCTGTGTCTCTGAGTCTCAGTGTCTCTGTGTCTCTATGTCTCAGTGTCTCAGTGTCTCTGTGTCTCTGAGTCTCAGAGTCTCAGTGTCTCTGTGTCTCAGAGTCTCAGTGTCTCTGTGTCTCTATGTCTCAGTGTCTCAGTGTCTCTGTGTCTCTGAGTCTCAGTGTCTCTGTGCCTCTATGTCTCAGTGTCTCAGTGTCTCTGTGTCTCTGAGTCTCAGAGTCTCAGTGTCTCTGTGTCTCAGTGTCTCTGTGTCTCTGTGTCTCTGTGTCTCAGTGTCACAGTGTCTCAGTGTCTCTGTGTCTCTGTGTCTCAGTGTCTCAGTGTCCCTGTGTCTCAGTGTCTCTGTGTCTCTGTGTCTCTATGTCTCAGTGTCTCAGTGTCTCTGTGTCTCTGAGTCTCAGTGTCTCTGTGTCTCTATGTCTCAGTGTCTCAGTGTCTCAGTGTCTCTGTGTCTCTGAGTCTCAGAGTCTCAGTGTCTCTGTGTCTCAGTGTCTCTGTGTCTCAGTGTCTCTGTGTCTCTGTGTCTCAGTGTCACAGTGTCTCAGTGTCTCTGTGTCTCTGTGTCTCAGTGTCTCAGTGTCCCTGTGTCTCAGTGTCTCTGTGTCTCAGTGTCTCAGTGTCTCAGTGTCTCAGTGTCTCTGTGTCTCAGTGTCTCTGTGTCTCTGTGTCTCTGTGTCTCAGAGTCTCAATGTCTCTGTGCCTCTATGTCTCAGTGTCTCAGTGTCTCCGAGTCTCAGAGTCTCAGTGTCTCTGTGTCTCAGTGTCTCAGTGTCTCAGTGTCTCTGGGTCTCAGTGTCTCTGTGTCTCAGAGTCTCAGTGTCTCTGTGTCTCTGTGTCTCAGAGTCTCAGTGTCTCTGTGTCTCTATGTCTCAGTGTCTCAGTGTCTCAGTTCTCAGTGTCTCAGTGTCTGAGTGTCTCTGAGTCTCAGAGTCTCAGTGTCTCTCTGTCTCTGTGTCTCAGAGTCTCAGTGTCTCTGTGTCTCTATGTCTCAGTGTCTCCGAGTCTCAGAGTCTCAGTGTCTCAGTATCTCAGTGTCTCTGTGTCTCAGTGTCTCTGTGTCTCTGTGTCTCTGTGTCTCAGAGTCTCAGTGTCTCTGTGTCTCTATGTCTCAGTGTCTCAGTGTCTCCGAGTCTCAGAGTCTCAGTGTCTCTGTGTCTCAGTGTCTCTGTGTCTCAGTGTCTCAGTGTCTCTGTGTCTCAGTGTCTCTGTGTCTCTGTGTCTCAGTGTCTCAGTGTCTCTGAGTCTCAGTGTCTCAGTGTCTCTGAGTCTCAGTGTCTCTGTGTCTCAGTGTCTCTGTGTCTCAGTGTCTCAGTGTCTCTGTGTCTCAGTGTCTCTGTGTCTCTGGGTCTCAGTGTCTCAGTGTCTCTGAGTCTCTGTGTCTCAGTGTCTCTGTGTCTCAGTGTCTCAGTGTCTCAGTGTCTCTGTGTCTTAGTGCCTCAGTGTCTCTGTGTCTCAGTGCCTCTATGTCTCAGTGTCTCAGTGTCTCAGAGTCTCACAGTCTCAGAGTTTCAGTGTCTCTGTGTCTCAGTTTCTCTGTGTCTCAGTGTCTCAGTGTCTCTGAGTCTCAGAGTCTCAGAGTCTCAGAGTCTCAGTGTCTCAGTGTCTCTGAGTCTCAGAGTCTCAGAGTATCAGTGTCTCAGTGTCTCTGTGTCTCTGTGTCTCTGTGTCTCAGTGTCTCTGAGTCTCAGTGTCTCAGTGTCTCAGTGTCTCTGTGTCTCTGTGTCTCTGAGTCTCAGAGTCTCAGAGTATCAGTGTCTCAGTGTCTCTGTGTCTCAGTGTCTCTGTGTCTCAGTGTCTCAGTGTCTCTGTGTCTCAGTGTCTCTGTGTCTCAGTGTCTCAGTGTCTCAGTGTCTCTGAGTCTCAGTGTCTCTGTGTCTCAGTGTCACAGTGTCTCAGTGTCTCAGTGTCTCTGAGTCTCAGTGTCTCAGTGTCTCTGTGTCTCTATGTCTCTGTGTCTCAGTGTCTCTGTGTCTCAGTGTCTCAGTGTCTCAGTGTCTCTGTGTCTTAGTGCCTCAGTGTCTCTGTGTCTCAGTGCCTCTATGTCTCAGTGTCTCAGAGTCTCAGAGTCTCAGAGTCTCAGAGTCTCAGAGTTTCAGTGTCTCTGTGTCTCAGTTTCTCTGTGTCTCTGAGTCTCAGAGTCTCAGAGTATCAGTGTCTCAGTGTCTCAGTGTCTATGTGTCTCTGTGTCTCTGTGTCTCAGTGTCTCTGAGTCTCAGTGTCTCAGTGTCTCAGTGTCTCTGTGTCTCTGAGTCTCAGAGTCTCAGAGTATCAGTGTCTCAGTGTCTCAGTGTCTCTGTGTCTCTGTGTCTCAGTGTCTCTGAGTCTCAGTGTCTCAGTGTCTCAGTGTCTCAGTGTCTCAGTGTCTCTGTGTCTCAGTGTCTCAGTGTCTCAGAGTCTCAGAGTCTCAGTGTCTCAGTGTCTCAGTGTCTCTGAGTCTCAGAGTCTCAGAGTCTCAGAGTCTCAGAGTATCAGTGTCTCAGTGTCTCTGTGTCTCTGTGTCTCTGTGTCTCAGTGTCTCTGAGTCTCAGTGTCTCAGTGTCTCAGTGTCTCTGTGTCTCTGAGTCTCAGAGTCTCAGAGTATCAGTGTCTCAGTGTCTCAGTGTCTATGTGTCTCTGTGTCTCTGTGTCTCAGTGTCTCTGAGTCTCAGTGTCTCAGTGTCTCTGTGTCTCTGAGTCTCAGAGTCTCAGAGTATCAGTGTCTCAGTGTCTCAGTGTCTCTGTGTCTCTGTGTCTCAGTGTCTCTGAGTCTCAGTGTCTCAGTGTCTCAGTGTCTCTGTGTCTCAGTGTCTCAGTGTCTCAGTGTCTCAGAGTCTCAGAGTCTCAGTGTCTCAGTGTCTCTGAGTCTCAGTGTCTCTGAGTCTCAGTGTCTCAGTGTCTCAGTGTCTCAGTGTCTCAGTGTCTCTGTGTCTCAGTGTCTCAGTGTCTCAGAGTCTCAGAGTCTCAGTGTCTCAGTGTCTCAGTGTCTCTGAGTCTCAGAGTCTCAGAGTCTCAGAGTCTCAGAGTATCAGTGTCTCAGTGTCTCTGTGTCTCTGTGTCTCTGTGTCTCAGTGTCTCTGAGTCTCAGTGTCTCAGTGTCTCAGTGTCTCTGTGTCTCTGAGTCTCAGAGTCTCAGAGTATCAGTGTCTCAGTGTCTCAGTGTCTATGTGTCTCTGTGTCTCTGTGTCTCAGTGTCTCTGAGTCTCAGTGTCTCAGTGTCTCAGTGTCTCTGTGTCTCTGAGTCTCAGAGTCTCAGAGTATCAGTGTCTCAGTGTCTCAGTGTCTCTGTGTCTCTGTGTCTCAGTGTCTCTGAGTCTCAGTGTCTCAGTGTCTCAGTGTCTCAGTGTCTCAGTGTCTCTGTGTCTCAGTGTCTCAGTGTCTCAGAGTCTCAGAGTCTCAGTGTCTCAGTGTCTCAGTGTCTCTGACTCTCAGAGTCTCAGAGTATCAGTGTCTCAGTGTCTCAGTGTCTCTGTGTCTCTGTGTCTCAGTGTCTCTGAGTCTCAGTGTCTCAGTGTCTCTGTGTCTCTGTGTCTCAGTGTCTCAGTGTCTCTGTGTCTCAGTGTCTCGGTGTCTCAGTGTCTCAGTGTCTCTGAGTCTCAGTGTCCCTGTGTCTCAGTGTCTCTGTGTCTCTGTGTCTCAGTGTCACAGTGTCTCAGTGTCTCAATGTCTCTGTGTCTCAGTGTCTCAGTGTCTCTGTGTCTCTGTGTCTCAGTGTCTCTGAGTCTCAGTGTCTCAGTGTCTCAGTGTCTCAGTGTCTCAGTGTCTCTGAGTCTCAGAGTCTCAGTGTCTCTGAGTCTCAGTGTCTCAGAGTCTCAGTGTCTCTGAGTCTCAGTGTCTCAGTGTCTCAGTGTCTCTGTGTCTCTGTGTCTCAGTGTCTCAGTGTCTCTGTGTCTCAGTGTCTCTGTGTCTCAGTGTCTCAGTGTCTCTGAGTCTCAGTGTCTCTGTGTCTCAGTGTCTCTGTGTCTCTGTGTCTCAGTGTCACAGTGTCTCAGTGTCTCAATGTCTCTGTGTCTCAGTGTCTCTGTGTCTCTGTGTCACAGTGTCTCAGTGTCTCAGTGTCTCTGTGTCTCAGTGTCTCTGTGTCTCAGTGTCTCAGTGTCTCAGTGTCTCTGAGTCTCTGTGTCTCAGTGTCTCAGTGTCTCAGTGTCTCTGAGTCTCAGTGTCTCTGTGTCTCAGTGTCTCTGTCTCTCAGTGTCTCTGTGTCACAGTGTCTCAGTGTCTCAGTGTCTCTGAGTCTCAGAGTCTCAGTGTCTCTGAGTCTCAGTGTCTCAGTGTCTCTGTGTCTCTGTGTCTCAGTGTCTCAGTGTCTCTGTGTCTCAGTGTCTCTGTGTCTCAGTGTCTCAGTGTCTCTGAGTCTCAGTGTCTCTGTGTCTCAGTG
Organism: Carcharhinus amblyrhynchos; assembly: GCF_965287045.1. Classification (NCBI taxonomy): domain Eukaryota; kingdom Metazoa; phylum Chordata; class Chondrichthyes; order Carcharhiniformes; family Carcharhinidae; genus Carcharhinus; species Carcharhinus amblyrhynchos. The sequence goes on along the minus strand of NW_027649903.1, from coordinate 208,453 downwards.
TCTCTGTGTCTCTGTGTCTCAGTGTCACAGTGTCTCAGTGTCTCAATGTCTCTGTGTCTCAGTGTCTCAGTGTCTCTGTGTCTCTGTGTCACAGTGTCTCAGTGTCTCAGTGTCTCTGTGTCTCAGTGTCTCTGTGTCTCAGTGTCTCAGTGTCTCAGTGTCTCTGAGTCTCTGTGTCTCAGTGTCTCAGTGTCTCAGTGTCTCTGAGTCTCAGTGTCTCTGTGTCTCAGTGTCTCTGTCTCTCAGTGTCTCTGTGTCACAGTGTCTCAGTGTCTCAGTGTCTCTGAGTCTCAGAGTCTCAGTGTCTCTGTGTCTCAGAGTCTCAGTGTCTCTGTGTCTCTATGTCTCAGTGTCTCAGTGTCTCTGTGTCTCTGAGTCTCAGTGTTTCTGTGTCTCTATGTCTCAGTGTCTCAGTGTCTCTTTGTCTCTGAGTCTCAGAGTCTCAGTGTCTCTGTGTCTCAGTGTCTCTGTGTCTCAGTGTCTCTGTGTCTCTGTGTCTCAGTGTCACAGTGTCTCAGTGTCTCTGTGTCTCTGTGTCTCAGTGTCTCAGTGTCCCTGTGTCTCAGTGTCTCTGTGTCTCTGTGTCTCTATGTCTCAGTGTCTCAGTGTCTCTGTGTCTCTGAGTCTCAGTGTCTCTGTGTCTCTATGTCTCAGTGTCTCAGTGTCTCTGTGTCTCTGAGTCTCAGAGTCTCAGTGTCTCTGTGTCTCAGAGTCTCAGTGTCTCTGTGTCTCTATGTCTCAGTGTCTCAGTGTCTCTGTGTCTCTGAGTCTCAGTGTCTCTGTGTCTCTATGTCTCAGTGTCTCAGTGTCTCTGTGTCTCTGAGTCTCAGAGTCTCAGTGTCTCTGTGTCTCAGTGTCTCTGTGTCTCAGTGTCTCTGTGTCTCTGTGTCTCAGTGTCACAGTGTCTCAGTGTCTCTGTGTCTCTGTGTCTCAGTGTCTCAGTGTCCCTGTGTCTCAGTGTCTCTGTGTCTCTGTGTCTCTATGTCTCAGTGTCTCAGTGTCTCTGTGTCTCTGAGTCTCAGTGTCTCTGTGTCTCTATGTCTCAGTGTCTCAGTGTCTCTGTGTCTCTGAGTCTCAGAGTCTCAGTGTCTCTGTGTCTCAGTGTCTCTGTGTCTCAGTGTCTCTGTGTCTCTGTGTCTCAGTGTCACAGTGTCTCAGTGTCTCTGTGTCTCTGTGTCTCAGTGTCTCAGTGTCCCTGTGTCTCAGTGTCTCTGTGTCTCTGTGTCTCTATGTCTCAGTGTCTCAGTGTCTCTGTGTCTCTGAGTCTCAGTGTCTCTGTGTCTCTATGTCTCAGTGTCTCAGTGTCTCTGTGTCTCTGAGTCTCAGAGTCTCAGTGTCTCTGTGTCTCAGAGTCTCAGTGTCTCTGTGTCTCTATGTCTCAGTGTCTCAGTGTCTCTGTGTCTCTGAGTCTCAGTGTCTCTGTGTCTCTATGTCTCAGTGTCTCAGTGTCTCTGTGTCTCTGAGTCTCAGAGTCTCAGTGTCTCTGTGTCTCAGTGTCTCTGTGTCTCAGTGTCTCTGTGTCTCTGTGTCTCAGTGTCACAGTGTCTCAGTGTCTCTGTGTCTCTGTGTCTCAGTGTCTCAGTGTCCCTGTGTCTCAGTGTCTCTGTGTCTCTGTGTCTCTATGTCTCAGAGTCTCAGTGTCTCTGTGTCTCTGAGTCTCAGTGTCTCTGTGTCTCTATGTCTCAGTGTCTCAGTGTCTCTGTGTCTCTGAGTCTCAGAGTCTCAGTGTCTCTGTGTCTCAGAGTCTCAGTGTCTCTGTGTCTCTATGTCTCAGTGTCTCAGTGTCTCTGTGTCTCTGAGTCTCAGTGTCTCTGTGTCTCTATGTCTCAGTGTCTCAGTGTCTCTGTGTCTCTGAGTCTCAGAGTCTCAGTGTCTCTGTGTCTCAGTGTCTCTGTGTCTCAGTGTCTCTGTGTCTCTGTGTCTCAGTGTCACAGTGTCTCAGTGTCTCTGTGTCTCTGTGTCTCAGTGTCTCAGTGTCCCTGTGTCTCAGTGTCTCTGTGTCTCTGTGTCTCTATGTCTCAGTGTCTCAGTGTCTCTGTGTCTCTGAGTCTCAGTGTCTCTGTGTCTCTATGTCTCAGTGTCTCAGTGTCTCTGTGTCTCTGAGTCTCAGAGTCTCAGTGTCTCTGTGTCTCAGTGTCTCTGTGTCTCAGTGTCTCTGTGTCTCTGTGTCTCAGTGTCACAGTGTCTCAGTGTCTCTGTGTCTCTGTGTCTCAGTGTCTCAGTGTCCCTGTGTCTCAGTGTCTCTGTGTCTCTGTGTCTCTATGTCTCAGTGTCTCAGTGTCTCTGTGTCTCTGAGTCTCAGTGTCTCTGTGTCTCTATGTCTCAGTGTCTCAGTGTCTCTGTGTCTCTGAGTCTCAGAGTCTCAGTGTCTCTGTGTCTCAGAGTCTCAGTGTCTCTGTGTCTCTATGTCTCAGTGTCTCAGTGTCTCTGTGTCTCTGAGTCTCAGTGTCTCTGTGTCTCTATGTCTCAGTGTCTCAGTGTCTCTGTGTCTCTGAGTCTCAGAGTCTCAGTGTCTCTGTGTCTCAGTGTCTCTGTGTCTCAGTGTCTCTGTGTCTCTGTGTCTCAGTGTCACAGTGTCTCAGTGTCTCTGTGTCTCTGTGTCTCAGTGTCTCAGTGTCCCTGTGTCTCAGTGTCTCTGTGTCTCTGTGTCTCTATGTCTCAGTGTCTCAGTGTCTCTGTGTCTCTGAGTCTCAGTGTCTCTGTGTCTCTATGTCTCAGTGTCTCAGTGTCTCTGTGTCTCTGAGTCTCAGAGTCTCAGTGTCTCTGTGTCTCAGTGTCTCTGAGTCTCAGAGTCTCAGTGTCTCTGTGTCTCAGTGTCTCTGTGTCTCAGTGTCTCTGTGTCTCTGTGTCTCAGTGTCACAGTGTCTCAGTGTCTCTGTGTCTCTGTGTCTCAGTGTCTCAGTGTCCCTGTGTCTCAGTGTCTCTGTGTCTCTGTGTCTCTATGTCTCAGTGTCTCAGTGTCTCTGTGTCTCTGAGTCTCAGTGTCTCTGTGTCTCTATGTCTCAGTGTCTCAGTGTCTCTGTGTCTCTGAGTCTCAGAGTCTCAGTGTCTCTGTGTCTCAGAGTCTCAGTGTCTCTGTGTCTCTATGTCTCAGTGTCTCAGTGTCTCTGTGTCTCTGAGTCTCAGTGTCTCTGTGTCTCTATGTCTCAGTGTCTCAGTGTCTCTGTGTCTCTGAGTCTCAGAGTCTCAGTGTCTCTGTGTCTCAGTGTCTCTGTGTCTCAGTGTCTCTGTGTCTCTGTGTCTCAGTGTCACAGTGTCTCAGTGTCTCTGTGTCTCTGTGTCTCAGTGTCTCAGTGTCCCTGTGTCTCAGTGTCTCTGTGTCTCTGTGTCTCTATGTCTCAGTGTCTCAGTGTCTCTGTGTCTCTGAGTCTCAGTGTCTCTGTGTCTCTATGTCTCAGTGTCTCAGTGTCTCTGTGTCTCTGAGTCTCAGAGTCTCAGTGTCTCTGTGTCTCAGTGTCTCTGTGTCTCAGTGTCTCTGTGTCTCTGTGTCTCAGTGTCACAGTGTCTCAGTGTCTCTGTGTCTCTGTGTCTCAGTGTCTCAGTGTCCCTGTGTCTCAGTGTCTCTGTGTCTCTGTGTCTCTATGTCTCAGTGTCTCAGTGTCTCTGTGTCTCTGAGTCTCAGTGTCTCTGTGTCTCTATGTCTCAGTGTCTCAGTGTCTCTGTGTCTCTGAGTCTCAGAGTCTCAGTGTCTCTGTGTCTCAGAGTCTCAGTGTCTCTGTGTCTCTATGTCTCAGTGTCTCAGTGTCTCTGTGTCTCTGAGTCTCAGTGTCTCTGTGTCTCTATGTCTCAGTGTCTCAGTGTCTCTGTGTCTCTGAGTCTCAGAGTCTCAGTGTCTCTGTGTCTCAGTGTCTCTGTGTCTCAGTGTCTCTGTGTCTCTGTGTCTCAGTGTCACAGTGTCTCAGTGTCTCTGTGTCTCTGTGTCTCAGTGTCTCAGTGTCCCTGTGTCTCAGTGTCTCTGTGTCTCTGTGTCTCTATGTCTCAGTGTCTCAGTGTCTCTGTGTCTCTGAGTCTCAGTGTCTCTGTGTCTCTATGTCTCAGTGTCTCAGTGTCTCTGTGTCTCTGAGTCTCAGAGTCTCAGTGTCTCTGTGTCTCAGTGTCTCTGAGTCTCAGAGTCTCAGTGTCTCTGTGTCTCAGTGTCTCTGTGTCTCAGTGTCTCTGTGTCTCTGTGTCTCAGTGTCACAGTGTCTCAGTGTCTCTGTGTCTCTGTGTCTCAGTGTCTCAGTGTCCCTGTGTCTCAGTGTCTCTGTGTCTCTGTGTCTCTATGTCTCAGTGTCTCAGTGTCTCTGTGTCTCTGAGTCTCAGTGTCTCTGTGTCTCTATGTCTCAGTGTCTCAGTGTCTCTGTGTCTCTGAGTCTCAGAGTCTCAGTGTCTCTGTGTCTCAGAGTCTCAGTGTCTCTGTGTCTCTATGTCTCAGTGTCTCAGTGTCTCTGTGTCTCAGTGTCTCTGTGTCTCTATGTCTCAGTGTCTCAGTGTCTCTGTGTCTCTGAGTCTCAGAGTCTCAGTGTCTCTGTGTCTCAGTGTCTCTGTGTCTCAGTGTCTCTGTGTCTCTGTGTCTCAGTGTCACAGTGTCTCAGTGTCTCTGTGTCTCTGTGTCTCAGTGTCTCAGTGTCCCTGTGTCTCAGTGTCTCTGTGTCTCTGTGTCTCTATGTCTCAGTGTCTCAGTGTCTCTGTGTCTCTGAGTCTCAGTGTCTCTGTGTCTCTATGTCTCAGTGTCTCAGTGTCTCTGTGTCTCTGAGTCTCAGAGTCTCAGTGTCTCTGTGTCTCAGTGTCTCTGTGTCTCAGAGTCTCAGTGTCTCTGTGTCTCAGTGTCTCTGTGTCTCAGTGTCTCTGTGTCTCTGTGTCTCAGTGTCACAGTGTCTCAGTGTCTCTGTGTCTCTGTGTCTCAGTGTCTCAGTGTCCCTGTGTCTCAGTGTCTCTGTGTCTCTGTGTCTCTATGTCTCAGTGTCTCAGTGTCTCTGTGTCTCTGAGTCTCAGTGTCTCTGTGTCTCTATGTCTCAGTGTCTCAGTGTCTCTGTGTCTCTGAGTCTCAGAGTCTCAGTGTCTCTGTGTCTCAGAGTCTCAGTGTCTCTGTGTCTCTATGTCTCAGTGTCTCAGTGTCTCTGTGTCTCTGAGTCTCAGTGTCTCTGTGTCTCTATGTCTCAGTGTCTCAGTGTCTCTGTGTCTCTGAGTCTCAGAGTCTCAGTGTCTCTGTGTCTCAGTGTCTCTGTGTCTCAGTGTCTCTGTGTCTCTGTGTCTCAGTGTCACAGTGTCTCAGTGTCTCTGTGTCTCTGTGTCTCAGTGTCTCAGTGTCCCTGTGTCTCAGTGTCTCTGTGTCTCTGTGTCTCTATGTCTCAGTGTCTCAGTGTCTCTGTGTCTCTGAGTCTCAGTGTCTCTGTGTCTCTATGTCTCAGTGTCTCAGTGTCTCTGTGTCTCTGAGTCTCAGAGTCTCAGTGTCTCTGTGTCTCAGAGTCTCAGTGTCTCTGTGTCTCAGAGTCTCAGTGTCTCTGTGTCTCTATGTCTCAGTGTCTCTGTGTCTCTGAGTCTCAGTGTCTCTGTGTCTCTATGTCTCAGTGTCTCAGTGTCTCTGTGTCTCTGAGTCTCAGAGTCTCAGTGTCTCTGTGTCTCAGTGTCTCTGTGTCTCAGTGTCTCTGTGTCTCTGTGTCTCAGTGTCACAGTGTCTCAGTGTCTCTGTGTCTCTGTGTCTCAGTGTCTCAGTGTCCCTGTGTCTCAGTGTCTCTGTGTCTCTGTGTCTCTATGTCTCAGTGTCTCAGTGTCTCTGTGTCTCTGAGTCTCAGTGTCTCTGTGTCTCTATGTCTCAGTGTCTCAGTGTCTCTGTGTCTCTGAGTCTCAGAGTCTCAGTGTCTCTGTGTCTCAGTGTCTCTGAGTCTCAGAGTCTCAGTGTCTCTGTGTCTCAGTGTCTCTGTGTCTCAGTGTCTCTGTGTCTCTGTGTCTCAGTGTCACAGTGTCTCAGTGTCTCTGTGTCTCTGTGTCTCAGTGTCTCAGTGTCCCTGTGTCTCAGTGTCTCTGTGTCTCTGTGTCTCTATGTCTCAGTGTCTCAGTGTCTCTGTGTCTCTGAGTCTCAGTGTCTCTGTGTCTCTATGTCTCAGTGTCTCAGTGTCTCTGTGTCTCTGAGTCTCAGAGTCTCAGTGTCTCTGTGTCTCAGAGTCTCAGTGTCTCTGTGTCTCTATGTCTCAGTGTCTCAGTGTCTCTGTGTCTCTGAGTCTCAGTGTCTCTGTGTCTCTATGTCTCAGTGTCTCAGTGTCTCTGTGTCTCTGAGTCTCAGAGTCTCAGTGTCTCTGTGTCTCAGTGTCTCTGTGTCTCAGTGTCTCTGTGTCTCTGTGTCTCAGTGTCACAGTGTCTCAGTGTCTCTGTGTCTCTGTGTCTCAGTGTCTCAGTGTCCCTGTGTCTCAGTGTCTCTGTGTCTCTGTGTCTCTATGTCTCAGTGTCTCAGTGTCTCTGTGTCTCTGAGTCTCAGTGTCTCTGTGTCTCTGTGTCTCAGTGTCTCAGTGTCTCTGTGTCTCTGAGTCTCAGAGTCTCAGTGTCTCTGTGTCTCAGTGTCTCTGTGTCTCAGAGTCTCAGTGTCTCTGTGTCTCAGTGTCTCTGTGTCTCAGTGTCTCTGTGTCTCTGTGTCTCAGTGTCACAGTGTCTCAGTGTCTCTGTGTCTCTGTGTCTCAGTGTCTCAGTGTCCCTGTGTCTCAGTGTCTCTGTGTCTCTGTGTCTCTATGTCTCAGTGTCTCAGTGTCTCTGTGTCTCTGAGTCTCAGTGTCTCTGTGTCTCTATGTCTCAGTGTCTCAGTGTCTCTGTGTCTCTGAGTCTCAGAGTCTCAGTGTCTCTGTGTCTCAGAGTCTCAGTGTCTCTGTGTCTCTATGTCTCAGTGTCTCAGTGTCTCTGTGTCTCTGAGTCTCAGTGTCTCTGTGTCTCTATGTCTCAGTGTCTCAGTGTCTCTGTGTCTCTGAGTCTCAGAGTCTCAGTGTCTCTGTGTCTCAGTGTCTCTGTGTCTCAGTGTCTCTGTGTCTCTGTGTCTCAGTGTCACAGTGTCTCAGTGTCTCTGTGTCTCTGTGTCTCAGTGTCTCAGTGTCCCTGTGTCTCAGTGTCTCTGTGTCTCTGTGTCTCTATGTCTCAGTGTCTCAGTGTCTCTGTGTCTCTGAGTCTCAGTGTCTCTGTGTCTCTATGTCTCAGTGTCTCAGTGTCTCTGTGTCTCTGAGTCTCAGAGTCTCAGTGTCTCTGTGTCTCAGTGTCTCTGTGTCTCAGTGTCTCTGTGTCTCTGTGTCTCAGTGTCACAGTGTCTCAGTGTCTCTGTGTCTCTGTGTCTCAGTGTCTCAGTGTCCCTGTGTCTCAGTGTCTCTGTGTCTCTGTGTCTCTATGTCTCAGTGTCTCAGTGTCTCTGTGTCTCTGAGTCTCAGTGTCTCTGTGTCTCTATGTCTCAGTGTCTCAGTGTCTCTGTGTCTCTGAGTCTCAGAGTCTCAGTGTCTCTGTGTCTCAGTGTCTCTGTGTCTCAGTGTCTCTGTGTCTCTGTGTCTCAGTGTCACAGTGTCTCAGTGTCTCTGTGTCTCTGTGTCTCAGTGTCTCAGTGTCCCTGTGTCTCAGTGTCTCTGTGTCTCTGTGTCTCTATGTCTCAGTGTCTCAGTGTCTCTGTGTCTCTGAGTCTCAGTGTCTCTGTGTCTCTATGTCTCAGTGTCTCAGTGTCTCTGTGTCTCTGAGTCTCAGAGTCTCAGTGTCTCTGTGTCTCAGTGTCTCTGTGTCTCTGTGTCTCAGTGTCACAGTGTCTCAGTGTCTCAGTGTCTCTGTGTCTCTGTGTCTCTGTGTCTCTGTGTCTCAGAGTCTCAGTGTCTCTGTGTCTCTATGTCTCAGTGTCTCAGTGTCTCCGAGTCTCAGAGTCTCAGTGTCTCTGTGTCTCAGTGTCTCTGTGTCTCAGTGTCTCAGTGTCTCAGTGTCTCAGTGTCTCAGTGTCTCTGTGTCTCAGTGTCTCAGTGTCTCTGTGTCTCAGTGTCTCAGTGTCTCTGAGTCTCAGTGTCTCAGTGTCTCTGAGTCTCAGTGTCTCTGTGTCTCAGTGTCTCTGTGTCTCAGTGTCTCAGTGTCTCTGTGTCTCAGTGTCTCTGTGTCTCTGGGTCTCAGTGTCTCAGTGTCTCTGAGTCTCTGTGTCTCAGTGTCTCTGTGTCTCAGTGTCTCAGTGTCTCAGTGTCTCAGTGTCTCTGTGTCTTAGTGCCTCAGTGTCTCTGTGTCTCAGAGTCTCACAGTCTCAGAGTTTCAGTGTCTCTGTGTCTCAGTTTCTCTGTGTCTCAGTGTCTCAGTGTCTCTGAGTCTCAGAGTCTCAGAGTCTCAGTGTCTCAGTGTCTCTGAGTCTCAGAGTCTCAGAGTATCAGTGTCTCAGTGTCTCTGTGTCTCTGTGTCTCTGTGTCTCAGTGTCTCTGAGTCTCAGTGTCTCAGTGTCTCAGTGTCTCTGTGTCTCTGTGTCTCTGAGTCTCAGAGTCTCAGAGTATCAGTGTCTCAGTGTCTCTGTGTCTCAGTGTCTCTGTGTCTCAGTGTCTCAGTGTCTCTGTGTCTCAGTGTCTCTGTGTCTCAGTGTCTCAGTGTCTCAGTGTCTCTGAGTCTCAGTGTCTCTGTGTCTCAGTGTCACAGTGTCTCAGTGTCTCAGTGTCTCTGAGTCTCAGTGTCTCAGTGTCTCTGTGTCTCTATGTCTCTGTGTCTCAGTGTCTCTGTGTCTCAGTGTCTCAGTGTCTCAGTGTCTCTGTGCCTTAGTGCCTCAGTGTCTCTGTGTCTCAGTGCCTCTATGTCTCAGTGTCTCAGTGTCTCAGAGTCTCAGAGTCTCAGAGTCTCAGAGTCTCAGAGTTTCAGTGTCTCTGTGTCTCAGTTTCTCTGTGTCTCTGAGTCTCAGAGTCTCAGAGTATCAGTGTCTCAGTGTCTCAGTGTCTATGTGTCTCTGTGTCTCTGTGTCTCAGTGTCTCTGAGTCTCAGTGTCTCAGTGTCTCAGTGTCTCTGTGTCTCTGAGTCTCAGAGTCTCAGAGTATCAGTGTCTCAGTGTCTCAGTGTCTCTGTGTCTCTGTGTCTCAGTGTCTCTGAGTCTCAGTGTCTCAGTGTCTCAGTGTCTCAGTGTCTCAGTGTCTCTGTGTCTCAGTGTCTCAGTGTCTCAGAGTCTCAGAGTCTCAGTGTCTCAGTGTCTCAGTGTCTCAGAGTCTCAGAGTCTCAGAGTCTCAGAGTATCAGTGTCTCAGTGTCTCTGTGTCTCTGTGTCTCTGTGTCTCAGTGTCTCTGAGTCTCAGTGTCTCAGTGTCTCAGTGTCTCTGTGTCTCTGAGTCTCAGAGTCTCAGAGTCTCAGAGTCTCAGAGTATCAGTGTCTCTGTGTCTCTGTGTCTCTGTGTCTCAGTGTCTCTGAGTCTCAGTGTCTCAGTGTCTCAGTGTCTCTGTGTCTCTGAGTCTCAGAGTCTCAGAGTATCAGTGTCTCAGTGTCTCAGTGTCTATGTGTCTCTGTGTCTCTGTGTCTCAGTGTCTCTGAGTCTCAGTGTCTCAGTGTCTCAGTGTCTCTGTGTCTCTGAGTCTCAGAGTCTCAGAGTATCAGTGTCTCAGTGTCTCAGTGTCTCAGTGTCTCTGTGTCTCTGTGTCTCAGTGTCTCTGAGTCTCAGTGTCTCAGTGTCTCAGTGTCTCAGTGTCTCTGTGTCTCAGTGTCTCAGTGTCTCAGTGTCTCAGAGTCTCAGAGTCTCAGTGTCTCAGTGTCTCAGTGTCTCTGAGTCTCAGAGTCTCAGAGTCTCAGAGTCTCAGAGTCTCAGAGTATCAGTGTCTCTGTGTCTCTGTGTCTCTGTGTCTCAGTGTCTCTGAGTCTCAGTGTCTCAGTGTCTCAGTGTCTCTGTGTCTCTGAGTCTCAGAGTCTCAGAGTATCAGTGTCTCAGTGTCTCAGTGTCTCTGTGTCTCTGTGTCTCAGTGTCTCTGAGTCTCAGTGTCTCAGTGTCTCAGTGTCTCAGTGTCTCTGTGTCTCAGTGTCTCAGTGTCTCAGAGTCTCAGAGTCTCAGTGTCTCAGTGTCTCTGAGTCTCAGAGTCTCAGAGTATCAGTGTCTCAGTGTCTCAGTGTCTCTGTGTCTCTGTGTCTCAGTGTCTCTGAGTCTCAGTGTCTCAGTGTCTCAGTGTCTCTGTGTCTCAGTGTCTCAGTGTCTCTGTGTCTCAGTGTCTCTGTGTCTCAGTGTCTCAGTGTCTCTGAGTCTCAGTGTCCCTGTGTCTCAGTGTCTCTGTGTCTCTGTGTCTCAGTGTCACAGTGTCTCAGTGTCTCAATGTCTCTGTGTCTCAGTGTCTCAGTGTCTCTGTGTCTCTGTGTCTCAGTGTCTCTGAGTCTCAGTGTCTCAGTGTCTCAGTGTCTCTGTGTCTCAGTGTCTCAGTGTCTCTGTGTCTCAGTGTCTCTGTGTCTCAGTGTCTCAGTGTCTCTGAGTCTCAGTGTCCCTGTGTCTCAGTGTCTCTGTGTCTCTGTGTCTCAGTGTCACAGTGTCTCAGTGTCTCAATGTCTCTGTGTCTCAGTGTCTCAGTGTCTCTGTGTCTCTGTGTCTCAGTGTCTCTGAGTCTCAGTGTCTCAGTGTCTCAGTGTCTCTGTGTCTCAGTGTCTCAGTGTCTCAGTGTCTCAGTGTCTCTGAGTCTCAGAGTCTCAGTGTCTCTGAGTCTCAGTGTCTCAGTGTCTCAGTGTCTCTGTGTCTCTGTGTCTCAGTGTCTCAGTGTCTCTGTGTCTCAGTGTCTCAGTGTCTCTGAGTCTCAGTGTCTCTGTGTCTCAGTGTCTCTGTGTCTCTGTGTCTTAGTGTCACAGTGTCTCAGTGTCTCAATGTCTCTGTGTCTCAGTGTCTCAGTGTCTCTGTGTCTCTGTGTCTCAGTGTCTCTGAGTCTCAGTGTCTCAGTGTCTCTGTGTCTCAGTGTCTCAGTGTCTCAGTGTCTCTGTGTCTCAGTGTCTCAGTGTCTCAGTGACTCTGAGTCTCAGTGTCTCTGTGTCTCAGTGTCTCTGTGTCTCTGTGTCTCAGTGTCACAGTGTCTCAGTGTCTCTGTGTCTCTGTGTCTCAGTGTCTCAGTGTCTCTATGTCTCAGTGTCTCAGTGTCTCAGTGTCTCTGAGTCTCAGAGTCTCAGAGTCTCAGAGTCTCAGTGTCTCTGTGTCTCAGTGTCTCTGTGTCTCAGAGTCTCAGAGTCTCAGAGTCTCAGTGTCTCTGTGTCTCAGTGTCTCTGTGCCTCAGTGTCTCTGTGTCTCAGTGTCTCTATGTCTCAGTGTCTCAGTGTCTCAGTGTCTCTGAGTCTCAGAGTCTCAGAGTCTCAGTGTCTCTGTGTCTCAGTGTCTCTGTGTCTCAGTGTCTCAGTGTCTCAGAGTCTCAGTGTCTCTGTGTCTCAGTGTCTCAGTGTCTCTGTGTCTCAGTGTCTCAGTGTCTCTGTGTCTCAGTGTCTCTGTGTCTCAGTGTCTCTTAGTCTCAGTGTCTCTGTGTCTCAGAGTCACAGAGTCTCAGTGTCTCTGTGTCTCAGTGTCTCTGTGTCTCAGTGTCTCAGTGTCTCAGAGTCTCAGAGTCTCAGTGTCTCTGTGTCTCAGTGTCTCTGTGTCTCAGTGTCTCAGTGTCTTAGAGTCTCAGAGTCTCAGTGTCTCTGTGTCTCAGTGTCTCTGTGTCTCAGTGTCTCAGTGTCTCTGTGTCTCAGTGTCTCTGTGTCTCAGTGTCTCAGTGTCTCTGTGTCACAGTGTCTCAGTGTCTCAGTGTCTCTGTGTCTCAGTGTCTCTGAGTCTCTGTGTCTCAGTGTCTCAGTGTCTCAGTGTCTCTGAGTCTCAGTGTCTCTGTGTCTCAGTGTCTCTGTCTCTCAGTGTCTCTGTGTCACAGTGTCTCAGTGTCTCAGTGTCTCTGAGTCTCAGAGTCTCAGTGTCTCTGTGTCTCAGAGTCTCAGTGTCTCTGTGTCTCTATGTCTCAGTGTCTCAGTGTCTCTGTGTCTCTGAGTCTCAGTGTTTCTGTGTCTCTATGTCTCAGTGTCTCAGTGTCTCTTTGTCTCTGAGTCTCAGAGTCTCAGTGTCTCTGTGTCTCAGTGTCTCTGTGTCTCAGTGTCTCTGTGTCTCTGTGTCTCAGTGTCACAGTGTCTCAGTGTCTCTGTGTCTCTGTGTCTCAGTGTCTCAGTGTCCCTGTGTCTCAGTGTCTCTGTGTCTCTGTGTCTCTATGTCTCAGTGTCTCAGTGTCTCTGTGTCTCTGAGTCTCAGTGTCTCTGTGTCGCTATGTCTCAGTGTCTCAGTGTCTCTGTGTCTCTGAGTCTCTGTGTCTCAGTGTCTCTGTGTCTCTGTGTCTCAGTGTCACAGTGTCTCAGTGTCTCTGTGTCTCTGTGTCTCAGTGTCTCAGTGTCCCTGTGTCTCAGTGTCTCTGTGTCTCTGTGTCTCTATGTCTCAGTGTCTCAGTGTCTCTGTGTCTCTGAGTCTCAGTGTCTCTGTGTCGCTATGTCTCAGTGTCTCAGTGTCTCTGTGTCTCTGAGTCTCAGAGTCTCAGTGTCTCTGTGTCTCAGAGTCTCAGTGTCTCTGTGTCTCTATGTCTCAGTGTCTCAGTGTCTCTGTGTCTCTGAGTCTCAGTGTCTCTGTGTCTCTATGTCTCAGTGTCTCAGTGTCTCTGTGTCTCAGTGTCTCAGTGTCTCAGTGTCTCTGTGTCTCAGTGTCTCTGTGTCTCTGTGTCTCAGAGTCTCAATGTCTCTGTGCCTCTATGTCTCAGTGTCTCAGTGTCTCCGAGTCTCAGAGTCTCAGTGTCTCTGTGTCTCAGTGTCTCAGTGTCTCAGTGTCTCTGGGTCTCAGTGTCTCTGTGTCTCAGAGTCTCAGTGTCTCTGTGTCTCTGTGTCTCAGAGTCTCAGTTTCTCTGTGTCTCAGTGTCTCTGTGTCTCAGTGTCTCAGTGTCTCTGTGTCTCAGTGTCTCTGTGTCTCAGTGTCTCTGAGTCTCAGTGTCTCTGTGTCTCAGAGTCTCAGAGTCTCAGTGTCTCTGTGTCTCAGTGTCTCTGTGTCTCAGTGTCTCAGTGTCTCAGAGTCTCAGAGTCTCAGTGTCTCTGTGTCTCAGTGTCTCTGTGTCTCAGTGTCTCAGTGTCTTAGAGTCTCAGAGTCTCAGTGTCTCTGTGTCTCAGTGTCTCTGTGTCTCAGTGTCTCTGTGTCTCAGTGTCTCAGTGTCTCTGTGTCACAGTGTCTCAGTGTCTCAGTGTCTCTGTGTCTCAGTGTCTCAGTGTCTCAGTGTCTCTGAGTCTCAGTGTCTCAGTGTCTCAGTGTCTCTGAGTCTCAGTGTCTCTGTGTCTCAGAGTCTCTGTCTCTCAGTGTCTCTGTGTCACAGTGTCTCAGTGTCTCAGTGTCTCTGAGTCTCAGAGTCTCAGTGTCTCTGTGTCTCAGAGTCTCAGTGTCTCTGTGTCTCTATGTCTCAGTGTCTCAGTGTCTCTGTGTCTCTGAGTCTCAGTGTTTCTGTGTCTCTATGTCTCAGTGTCTCAGTGTCTCTGTGTCTCTGTGTCTCAGTGTCACAGTGTCTCAGTGTCTCAATGTCTCTGTGTCTCAGTGTCTCAGTGTCTCTGTGTCTCTGTGTCTCAGTGTCTCTGAGTCTCAGTGTCTCAGTGTCTCAGTGTCTCTGTGTCTCAGTGTCTCAGTGTCTCTGTGTCTCAGTGTCTCTGTGTCTCAGTGTCTCAGTGTCTCTGAGTCTCAGTGTCCCTGTGTCTCTGTGTCTCTGTGTCTCAGTGTCACAGTGTCTCAGTGTCTCAATGTCTCTGTGTCTCAGTGTCTCAGTGTCTCTGTGTCTCAGTGTCTCTGAGTCTCAGTGTCTCAGTGTCTCAGTGTCTCTGTGTCTCAGTGTCTCAGTGTCTCAGTGTCTCTGAGTCTCAGAGTCTCAGTGTCTCTGAGTCTCAGTGTCTCAGTGTCTCAGTGTCTCTGTGTCTCTGTGTCTCAGTGTCTCAGTGTCTCTGTGTCTCAGTGTCTCAGTGTCTCTGAGTCTCAGTGTCTCTGTGTCTCAGTGTCTCTGTGTCTCTGTGTCTTAGTGTCACAGTGTCTCAGTGTCTCAATGTCTCTGTGTCTCAGTGTCTCAGTGTCTCTGTGTCTCTGTGTCTCAGTGTCTCTGAGTCTCAGTGTCTCAGTGTCTCTGTGTCTCAGTGTCTCAGTGTCTCAGTGTCTCTGTGTCTCAGTGTCTCAGTGTCTCAGTGACTCTGAGTCTCAGTGTCTCTGTGTCTCAGTGTCTCTGTGTCTCTGTGTCTCAGTGTCACAGTGTCTCAGTGTCTCTGTGTCTCTGTGTCTCAGTGTCTCAGTGTCTCTATGTCTCAGTGTCTCAGTGTCTCAGTGTCTCTGAGTCTCAGAGTCTCAGAGTCTCAGAGTCTCAGTGTCTCTGTGTCTCAGTGTCTCTGTGTCTCAGAGTCTCAGAGTCTCAGAGTCTCAGTGTCTCTGTGTCTCAGTGTCTCTGTGCCTCAGTGTCTCTGTGTCTCAGTGTCTCTATGTCTCAGTGTCTCAGTGTCTCAGTGTCTCTGAGTCTCAGAGTCTCAGAGTCTCAGTGTCTCTGTGTCTCAGTGTCTCTGTGTCTCAGTGTCTCAGTGTCTCAGAGTCTCAGTGTCTCTGTGTCTCAGTGTCTCAGTGTCTCTGTGTCTCAGTGTCTCAGTGTCTCTGTGTCTCAGTGTCTCTGTGTCTCAGTGTCTCTTAGTCTCAGTGTCTCTGTGTCTCAGAGTCACAGAGTCTCAGTGTCTCTGTGTCTCAGTGTCTCTGTGTCTCAGTGTCTCAGTGTCTCAGAGTCTCAGAGTCTCAGTGTCTCTGTGTCTCAGTGTCTCTGTGTCTCAGTGTCTCAGTGTCTTAGAGTCTCAGAGTCTCAGTGTCTCTGTGTCTCAGTGTCTCTGTGTCTCAGTGTCTCAGTGTCTCTGTGTCTCAGTGTCTCTGTGTCTCAGTGTCTCAGTGTCTCTGTGTCACAGTGTCTCAGTGTCTCAGTGTCTCTGTGTCTCAGTGTCTCTGAGTCTCTGTGTCTCAGTGTCTCAGTGTCTCAGTGTCTCTGAGTCTCAGTGTCTCTGTGTCTCAGTGTCTCTGTCTCTCAGTGTCTCTGTGTCACAGTGTCTCAGTGTCTCAGTGTCTCTGAGTCTCAGAGTCTCAGTGTCTCTGTGTCTCAGAGTCTCAGTGTCTCTGTGTCTCTATGTCTCAGTGTCTCTGTGTCTCTGAGTCTCAGTGTTTCTGTGTCTCTATGTCTCAGTGTCTCAGTGTCTCTTTGTCTCTGAGTCTCAGAGTCTCAGTGTCTCTGTGTCTCAGTGTCTCTGTGTCTCAGTGTCTCTGTGTCTCTGTGTCTCAGTGTCACAGTGTCTCAGTGTCTCTGTGTCTCTGTGTCTCAGTGTCTCAGTGTCCCTGTGTCTCAGTGTCTCTGTGTCTCTGTGTCTCTATGTCTCAGTGTCTCAGTGTCTCTGTGTCTCTGAGTCTCAGTGTCTCTGTGTCGCTATGTCTCAGTGTCTCAGTGTCTCTGTGTCTCTGAGTCTCAGAGTCTCAGTGTCTCTGTGTCTCAGAGTCTCAGTGTCTCTGTGTCTCTATGTCTCAGTGTCTCAGTGTCTCTGTGTCTCTGAGTCTCAGTGTCTCTGTGTCTCTATGTCTCAGTGTCTCAGTGTCTCTGTGTCTCAGTGTCTCAGTGTCTCAGTGTCTCTGTGTCTCAGTGTCTCTGTGTCTCTGTGTCTCAGAGTCTCAATGTCTCTGTGCCTCTATGTCTCAGTGTCTCAGTGTCTCCGAGTCTCAGAGTCTCAGTGTCTCTGTGTCTCAGTGTCTCAGTGTCTCAGTGTCTCTGGGTCTCAGTGTCTCTGTGTCTCAGAGTCTCAGTGTTTATGTGTCTCTGTGTCTCAGAGTCTCAGTTTCTCTGTGTCTCAGTGTCTCTGTGTCTCAGTGTCTCAGTGTCTCTGTGTCTCAGTGTCTCTGTGTCTCAGTGTCTCTGAGTCTCAGTGTCTCTGTGTCTCAGAGTCTCAGAGTCTCAGTGTCTCTGTGTCTCAGTGTCTCTGTGTCTCAGTGTCTCAGTGTCTCAGAGTCTCAGAGTCTCAGTGTCTCTGTGTCTCAGTGTCTCTGTGTCTCAGTGTCTCAGTGTCTTAGAGTCTCAGAGTCTCAGTGTCTCTGTGTCTCAGTGTCTCTGTGTCTCAGTGTCTCAGTGTCTCTGTGTCACAGTGTCTCAGTGTCTCAGTGTCTCTGTGTCTCAGTGTCTCAGTGTCTCAGTGTCTCTGAGTCTCAGTGTCTCAGTGTCTCAGTGTCTCTGAGTCTCAGTGTCTCTGTGTCTCAGTGTCTCTGTCTCTCAGTGTCTCTGTGTCACAGTGTCTCAGTGTCTCAGTGTCTCTGAGTCTCAGAGTCTCAGTGTCTCTGTGTCTCAGAGTCTCAGTGTCTCTGTGTCTCTATGTCTCAGTGTCTCAGTGTCTCTGTGTCTCTGAGTCTCAGTGTTTCTGTGTCTCTATGTCTCAGTGTCTCAGTGTCTCTTTGTCTCTGAGTCTCAGAGTCTCAGTGTCTCTGTGTCTCAGTGTCTCTGTGTCTCTGTGTCTCAGTGTCACAGTGTCTCAGTGTCTCTGTGTCTCTGTGTCTCAGTGTCTCAGTGTCCCTGTGTCTCAGTGTCTCTGTGTCTCTGTGTCTCTATGTCTCAGTGTCTCAGTGTCTCTGTGTCTCTGAGTCTCAGTGTCTCTGTGTCTCTATGTCTCAGTGTCTCAGTGTCTCTGTGTCTCTGAGTCTCAGAGTCTCAGTGTCTCTGTGTCTCAGAGTCTCAGTGTCTCTGTGTCTCTATGTCTCAGTGTCTCAGTGTCTCTGTGTCTCTGAGTCTCAGTGTCTCTGTGTCTCTATGTCTCAGTGTCTCAGTGTCTCTGTCTCTGAGTCTCAGAGTCTCAGTGTCTCTGTGTCTCAGTGTCTCTGTGTCTCTGTGTCTCAGTGTCACAGTGTCTCAGTGTCTCTGTGTCTCTGTGTCTCAGTGTCTCAGTGTCCCTGTGTCTCAGTGTCTCTGTGTCTCTGTGTCTCTATGTCTCAGTGTCTCAGTGTCTCTGTGTCTCTGAGTCTCAGTGTCTCTGTGTCTCTATGTCTCAGTGTCTCAGTGTCTCTGTGTCTCTGAGTCTCAGAGTCTCACTGTCTCTGTGTCTCAGTGTCTCTGTGTCTCAGTGTCTCAGTGTCTCTGTGTCTCTGTGTCTCAGTGTCACAGTGTCTCAGTGTCTCTGTGTATCTGTGTCTCAGTGTCTCAGTGTCCCTGTGTCTCAGTGTCTCAGTGTCTCAGTGTCTCTGTGTCTCTGTGTCTCTGTGTCTCAGAGTCTCAATGTCTCTGTGCCTCTATGTCTCAGTGTCTCAGTGTCTCCGAGTCTCAGAGTCTCAGTGTCTCTGTGTCTCAGTGTCTCAGTGTCTCAGTGTCTCTGGGTCTCAGTGTCTCTGTGTCTCAGAGTCTCAGTGTCTCTGTGTCTCTGTGTCTCAGAGTCTCAGTGTCTCTGTGTCTCTATGTCTCAGTGTCTCAGTGTCTCAGTTCTCAGTGTCTCAGTGTCTGAGTGTCTCTGAGTCTCAGAGTCTCAGTGTCTCTCTGTCTCTGTGTCTCAGAGTCTCAGTGTCTCTGTTTCTCTATGTCTCAGTGTCTCAGTGTCTCCGAGTCTCAGAGTCTCAGTGTCTCAGTGTCTCAGTGTCTCAGTGTCTCTGTGTCTCTGTGTCTCTGTGTCTCTGTGTCTCAGAGTCTCAGTGTCTCTGTGTCTCTATGTCTCAGTGTCTCAGTGTCTCCGAGTCTCAGTGTCTCTGTGTCTCTGTGTCTCAGTGTCTCAGTGTCTCTGTGTCTCTGTGTCTCTGTGTCTCTGTGTCTCAGAGTCTCAGTGTCTCTGTGTCTCTATGTCTCAGTGTCTCAGTGTCTCCGAGTCTCAGTGTCTCTGTGTCTCTGTGTCTCAGTGTCTCAGTGTCTCTGTGTCTCAGTGTCTCTGTGTCTCTGTGTCTCAGTGTCTCAGTGTCTCTGAGTCTCAGTGTCTCAGTGTCTCTGAGTCTCAGTGTCTCTGTGTCTCAGTGTCTCTGTGTCTCAGTGTCTCAGTGTCTCTGTGTCTCAGTGTCTCTGTGTCTCTGGGTCTCAGTGTCTCAGTGTCTCTGAGTCTCTGTGTCTCAGTGTCTCTGTGTCTCAGTGTCTCAGTGTCTCAGTGTCTCTGTGTCTTAGTGCCTCAGTGTCTCTGTGTCTCAGTGCCTCTATGTCTCAGTGTCTCAGTGTCTCAGAGTCTCAGAGTCTCAGAGTTTCAGTGTCTGTGTGTCTCAGTTTCTCTGTGTCTCAGTGTCTCAGTGTCTCTGAGTCTCAGAGTCTCAGAGTCTCAGAGTCTCAGTGTCTCAGTGTCTCTGAGTCTCAGAGTCTCAGAGTATCAGTGTCTCAGTGTCTCAGTGTCTCTGTGTCTCTGTGTCTCTGTGTCTCAGTGTCTCTGAGTCTCAGTGTCTCAGTGTCTCAGTGTCTCTGTGTCTCTGTGTCTCTGAGTCTCAGAGTCTCAGAGTCTCAGAGTATCAGTGTCTCAGTGTCTCAGTGTCTCTGTGTCTCTGTGTCTCTGTGTCTCAGTGTCTCTGAGTCTCAGTGTCTCAGTGTCTCAGTGTCTCTGTGTCTCTGTGTCTCTGAGTCTCAGAGTCTCAGAGTATCAGTGTCTCAGTGTCTCAGTGTCTCAGTGTCTCTGTGTCTCTGTGTCTCAGTGTCTCTGAGTCTCAGTGTCTCAGTGTCTCAGTGTCTCTGTGTCTCTGTGTCTCAGTGTCTCAGTGTCTCAGTGTCTCAGTGTCTCAGATTCTCAGAGTCTCAGAGTCTCAGTGTCTCAGTGTCTCAGTGTCTCTGAGTCTCAGAGTCTCAGTGTATCAGTGTCTCAGTGTCTCTGTGTCTCTGTGTCTCTGTGTCTCAGTGTCTCTGAGTCTCAGTGTCTCAGTGTCTCTGTGTCTAAGTGTCTCAGTGTCTCTGTGTCTCAGTGTCTCAGTGTCTCAGTGTCTCTGAGTCTCAGTGTCTCTGTGTCTCAGTGTCTCTGTGTCTCAGTGTCACAGTGTCTCAGTGTCTCTGAGTCTCAGTGTCTCAGTGTCTCTGTGTCTCTATGTCTCTGTGTCTCAGTGTCTCTGTGTCTCAGTGTCTCAGTGTCTCTGTGTCTTAGTGCCTCAGTGTCTCTGTGTCTCAGTGCCTCTATGTCTCAGTGTCTCAGTGTCTCAGAGTCTCAGAGTCTCAGAGTCTCAGAGTTTCAGTGTCTCTGTGTCTCAGTTTCTCTGTGTCTCAGTGTCTCAGTGTCTCTGAGTCTCAGAGTCTCAGAGTCTCAGTGTCTCAGTGTCTCAGTGTCTCTGAGTCTCAGAGTCTCAGAGTATCAGTGTCTCAGTGTCTCAGTGTCTCTGTGTCTCTGTGTCTCTTTGTCTCAGTGTCTCTGAGTCTCAGTGTCTCAGTGTCTCAGTGTCTCTGTGTCTCTGAGTCTCAGAGTCTCAGAGTATCAGTGTCTCAGTGTCTCAGTGTCTCAGTGTCTCAGTGTCTCTGAGTCTCAGAGTCTCAGAGTCTCAGTGTCTCAGTGTCTCAGTGTCTCTGAGTCTCAGAGTCTCAGAGTATCAGTGTCTCAGTGTCTCAGTGTCTCTGTGTCTCTGTGTCTCTTTGTCTCAGTGTCTCTGAGTCTCAGTGTCTCAGTGTCTCAGTGTCTCTGTGTCTCTGAGTCTCAGAGTCTCAGAGTATCAGTGTCTCAGTGTCTCAGTGTCTCAGTGTCTCTGTGTCTCTGTGTCTCTGTGTCTCAGTGTCTCTGAGTCTCAGTGTCTCAGTGTCTCAGTGTCTCTGAGTCTCAGAGTCTCAGAGTATCAGTGTCTCAGTGTCTCAGTGTCTCTGTGTCTCTGTGTCTCAGTGTCTCTGAGTCTCAGTGTCTCAGTGTCTCAGTGTCTCTGTGTCTCAGTGTCTCAGTGTCTCAGTGTCTCAGAGTCTCAGAGTCTCAGTGTCTCAGTGTCTCAGTGTCTCTGAGTCTCAGAGTCTCAGAGTCTCAGAGTATCAGTGTCTCAGTGTCTCAGTGTCTCAGTGTCTCTGTGTCTCTGTGTCTCAGTGTCTCTGAGTCTCAGTGTCTCAGTGTCTCAGTGTCTCTGTGTCTCTGTGTCTCAGTGTCTCAGTGTCTCTGTGTCTCAGTGTCTCTGTGTCTCAGTGTCTCAGTGTCTCTGAGTCTCAGAGTCTCAGAGTCTCAGTGTCTCTGTGTCTCAGTGTCTCTGTGTCTCAGTGTCTCAGTGTCTCAGAGTCTCAGAGTCTCAGTGTCTCTGTGTCTCAGTGTCTCAGTGACTCTGTGTCTCAGTGTCTCAGTGTCTCTGTGTCTCAGTGTCTCTGTGTCTCAGTGTCTCTGAGTCTCAGTGTCTCTGTGTCTCAGAGTCTCAGAGTCTCAGTGTCTCTGTGTCTCTGAGTCTCAGAGTCTCAGTGTCTCTGTGTCTCAGAGTCTCAGTGTCTCTGTGTCTCTATGTCTCAGTGTCTCAGTGTCTCTGTGTCTCTGAGTCTCAGTGTTTCTGTGTCTCTATGTCTCAGTGTCTCAGTGTCTCTTTGTCTCTGAGTCTCAGAGTCTCAGTGTCTCTGTGTCTCAGTGTCTCTGTGTCTCAGTGTCTCTGTGTCTCTGTGTCTCAGTGTCACAGTGTCTCAGTGTCTCTGTGTCTCTGTGTCTCATTGTCTCAGTGTCCCTGTGTCTCAGTGTCTCTGTGTCTCTGTGTCTCTGTGTCTCTGTGTCTCAGTGTCTCTGTGTCTCAGTGTCTCAGTGTCTCTGAGTTTCAGAGTCTCAGAGTCTCAGTGTCTCTGTGTCTCAGTGTCTCTGTGTCTCAGTGTCTCAGTGTCTCAGAGTCTCAGAGTCTCAGTGTCTCTGTGTCTCAGTGTCTCAGTGACTCTGTGTCTCAGTGTCTCAGTGTCTCTGTGTCTCAGTGTCTCTGTGTCTCAGTGTCTCTGAGTCTCAGTGTCTCTGTGTCTCAGAGTCTCAGAGTCTCAGTGTCTCTGTGTCTCAGTGTCTCTGTGTCTCAGTGTCTCAGTGTCTCAGAGTCTCAGAGTCTCAGTGTCTCTGTGTCTCAGTGTCTCTGTGTCTCAGTGTCTCAGTGTCTTAGAGTCTCAGAGTCTCAGTGTCTCTGTGTCTCAGTGTCACAGTGTCTCTGTGTCTCAGTGTCTCTGTGTCTCAGTGTCTCAGTGTCTCTGTGTCTCTGTGTCTCAGTGTCACAGTGTCTCTGTGTCTCAGTGTCTCTGTGTCTCAGTGTCTCAGTGTCTCAGTGTCTCTGTGTCACAGTGTCTCTGTGTCTCAGTGTCTCTGTGTCTCAGTGTCTCTGAGTCTCTGTGTCTCAGTGTCTCAGTGTCTCAGTGTCTCTGTGTCTCAGTGTCTCTGTCTCTCAGTGTCTCTGTGTCACAGTGTCTCAGTGTCTCAGTGTCTCTGAGTCTCAGAGTCTCAGTGTCTCTGTGTCTCAGAGTCTCAGTGTCTCTGTGTCTCTATGTCTCAGTGTCTCTGTGTCTCTGAGTCTCAGTGTTTCTGTGTCTCTATGTCTCAGTGTCTCAGTGTCTCAGTGTCTCAGAGTCTCAGAGTCTCAGTGTCTCTGTGTCTCAGTGTCTCTGTGTCTCAGTGTCTCAGTGTCTCTTTGTCTCTGAGTCTCAGAGTCTCAGTGTCTCTGTGTCTCAGTGTCTCTGTGTCTCAGTGTCTCAGTGTCTCTGTGTCTCTGTGTCTCAGTGTCACAGTGTCTCTGTGTCTCTGTGTCTCATTGTCTCAGTGTCCCTGTGTCTCAGTGTCTCTGTGTCTCTGTGTCTCTGTGTCTCAGTGTCTCTGAGTCTCAGTGTCTCAGTGTCTCAGTGTCTCTGTGTCTCTGTGTCTCTGAGTCTCAGAGTCTCAGAGTATCAGTGTCTCAGTGTCTCAGTGTCTCTGTGTCTCTGTGTCTCAGTGTCTCTGAGTCTCAGTGTCTCAGTGTCTCAGTGTCTCTGTGTCTCTGTGTCTCAGTGTCTCAGTGTCTCAGTGTCTCAGTGTCTCAGATTCTCAGAGTCTCAGAGTCTCAGTGTCTCAGTGTCTCAGTGTCTCAGTGTCTCTGAGTCTCAGAGTCTCAGTGTATCAGTGTCTCAGTGTCTCTGTGTCTCTGTGTCTCTGTGTCTCAGTGTCTCTGAGTCTCAGTGTCTCAGTGTCTCTGTGTCTAATTGTCTCAGTGTCTCTGTGTCTCAATGTCTCTGTGTCTCAGTGTCTCAGTGTCTCTGAGTCTCAGTGTCTCTGTGTCTCAGTGTCTCTGTGTCTCAGTGTCACAGTGTCTCAGTGTCTCAGTGTCTCTGAGTCTCAGTGTCTCTGTGTCTCTATGTCTCTGTGTCTCAGTGTCTCTGTGTCTCAGTGTCTCAGTGTCTCAGTGTCTCTGTGTCTTAGTGCCTCAGTGTCTCTGTGTCTCAGTGCCTCTATGTCTCAGTGTCTCAGTGTCTCAGAGTCTCAGAGTCTCAGAGTCTCAGAGTTTCAGTGTCTCTGTGTCTCAGTTTCTCTGTGTCTCAGTGTCTCAGTGTCTCTGAGTCTCAGAGTCTCAGAGTCTCAGTGTCTCAGTGTCTCAGTGTCTCTGAGTCTCAGAGTCTCAGAGTATCAGTGTCTCAGTGTCTCAGTGTCTCTGTGTCTCTGTGTCTCTTTGTCTCAGTGTCTCTGAGTCTCAGTGTCTCAGTGTCTCTGTGTCTCTGAGTCTCAGAGTCTCAGAGTATCAGTGTCTCAGTGTCTCAGTGTCTCTGTGTCTCTGTGTCTCAGTGTCTCTGATTCTCAGTGTCTCAGTGTCTCAGTGTCTCTGTGTCTCAGTGTCTCAGTGTCTCAGAGTCTCAGAGTCTCAGTGTCTCAGTGTCTCAGTGTCTCTGAGTCTCAGAGTCTCAGAGTCTCACAGTCTCAGAGTATCAGTGTCTCAGTGTCTCTGTGTCTCTGTGTCTCAGTGTCTCTGAGTCTCAGTGTCTCTGTGTCTCAGTGTCTCTGTGTCTCTGAGTCTCAGAGTCTCAGAGTATCAGTGTCTCAGTGTCTCAGTGTCTCTGTGTCTCTGTGTCTCAGTGTCTCTGAGTCTCAGTGTCTCAGTGTCTCAGTGTCTCTGTGTCTCAGTGTCTCAGTGTCTCAGTGTCTCAGAGTCTCAGAGTCTCAGTGTCTCAGTGTCTCAGTGTCTCTGAGTCTCAGAGTCTCAGAGTATCAGTGTCTCAGTGTCTCTGTGTCTCTGTGTCTCTGTGTCTCAGTGTCTCTGAGTCTCAGTGTCTCAGTGTCTCTGTGTCTCTGTGTCTCAGTGTCTCAGTGTCTCTGTGTCTCAGTGTCTCAGTGTCTCTGTGTCTCAGTGTCTCAGTGTCTCAGAGTCTCAGAGTCTCAGTGTCTCTGTGTCTCAGTGTCTCTGTGTCTCAGTGTCTCAGTGTCTTAGAGTCTCAGAGTCTCAGTGTCTCTGTGTCTCAGTGTCTCAGTGTCTCTGTGTCTCAGTGTCTCTGTGTCTCAGTGTCTCAGTGTCTCTGTGTCACAGTGTCTCAGTGTCTCAGTGTCTCTGTGTCTCAGTGTCTCAGTGTCTCAGTGTCTCAGTGTCTCTGAGTCTCTGTGTCTCAGTGTCTCAGTGTCTCAGTGTCTCTGAGTCTCAGTGTCTCTGTGTCTCAGTGTCTCTGTCTCTCAGTGTCTCTGTGTCACAGTGTCTCAGTGTCTCAGTGTCTCTGAGTCTCAGAGTCTCAGTGTCTCTGTGTCTCAGAGTCTCAGTGTCTCTGTGTCTCTATGTCTCAGTGCCTCAGTGTCTCTGTGTCTCTGAGTCTCAGTGTTTCTGTGTCTCTATGTCTCAGTGTCTCAGTGTCTCTTTGTCTCTGAGTCTCAGAGTCTCAGTGTCTCTGTGTCTCAGTGTCTCTGTGTCTCAGTGTCTCTGTGTCTCTGTGTCTCAGTGTCACAGTGTCTCAGTGTCTCTGTGTCTCTGTGTCTCATTGTCTCAGTGTCCCTGTGTCTCAGTGTCTCTGTGTCTCTGTGTCTCTATGTCTCAGTGTCTCAGTGTCTCTGTGTCTCTGAGTCTCAGTGTCTCTGTGTCTCTATGTCTCAGTGTCTCAGTGTCTCTGTGTCTCTGAGTCTCAGAGTCTCAGTGTCTCTGTGTCTCAGAGTCTCAGTGTCTCTGTGTCTCTATGTCTCAGTGTCTCAGTGTCTCTGTGTCTCTGAGTCTCAGTGTCTCTGTGTCTCTATGTCTCAGTGCCTCAGTGTCTCTGTGTCTCTGAGTCTCAGAGTCTCAGTGTCTCTGTGTCTCAGTGTCTCTGTGTCTCAGTGTCTCTGTGTCTCTGTGTCTCAGTGTCACAGTGTCTCAGTGTCTCTGTGTCTCTGTGTCTCAGTGTCTCAGTGTCCCTGTATCTCAGTGTCTCTGTGTCTCTGTGTCTCTATGTCTCAGTGTCTCAGTGTCTCTGTGTCTCTGAGTCTCAGTGTCTCTGTGTCTCTATGTCTCAGTGTCTCAGTGTCTCTGTGTCTCTGAGTCTCAGAGTCTCAGTGTCTCTGTGTCTCAGTGTCTCTGTGTCTCAGTGTCTCTGTGTCTCTGTGTCTCAGTGTCACAGTGTCTCAGTGTCTCTGTGTCTCTGTGTCTCAGTGTCTCAGTGTCCCTGTGTCTCAGTGTCTCTGTGTCTCAGTGTCTCAGTGTCTCAGTGTCTCTGAGTCTCTGTGTCTCAGTGTCTCTGCGTCTCAGTGTCTCAGTGTCTCAGTGTCTCTGAGTCTCAGAGTCTCAGAGTCTCTGTGTCTCAGTGTCTCAGTGTCCCTGTGTCTCAGTGTCTCTGTGTCTCTGTGTCTCTATGTCTCAGTGTCTCAGTGTCTCTGTGTCTCTGAGTCTCAGTGTCTCTGTGTCTCTATGTCTCAGTGTCTCAGTGTCTCTGTGTCTCTGAGTCTCAGAGTCTCAGTGTCTCTGTGTCTCAGTGTCTCTGTGTCTCAGTGTCTCTGTGTCTCTGTGTCTCAGTGTCACAGTGTCTCAGTGTCTCTGTGTCTCTGTGTCTCAGTGTCTCAGTGTCCCTGTGTCTCAGTGTCTCAGTGTCTCAGTGTCTCAGTGTCTCTGAGTCTCTGTGTCTCAGTGTCTCTGCGTCTCAGTGTCTCAGTGTCTCAGTGTCTCTGAGTCTCAGAGTCTCAGAGTCTCTGTGTCTCAGTGTCTCTGTGTCTCAGTGTCTCAGTGTCTCTGTGTCTCAGTGTCTCTGTGTCTCTGTGTCTCAGTGTCTCAGTGTCTCAGTGTCACTGAGTCTCAGTGTCTCAGTGTCTCAGTGTCTCAGTGTCTCTGTGTCTCAGTGTCTCTGTGTCTCTTTGTCTCAGTGTCTCAGTGTCTCAGTGTCACTGAGTCTCAGTGTCTCAGTGTCTCAGTGTCTCTGTGTCTCAGTGTCTCAGTGTCTCAGTGTCTCAGAGTCTCAGTGTCTCAGTGTCTCTGAGTCTCAGTGTCTCTGTGTCTCTGTGTCTCAGAGTCACAGTGTCTCAGTGTCTCTGTGTCTCTATGTCTCAGTGTCTCAGTGTCTCTGTGTCTCTGAGTCTCTGTGTCTCAGTGTCTCTGTGTCTCAGTGTCTCTGTGTCTCTGTGTCTCAGTGTCTCAGTGTCCCTGTGTCTCAGTGTCTCTGTGTCTCAGTGTCTCAGTGTCTCTGAGTCTCTGTGTCTCAGTGTCTCTGCGTCTCAGTGTCTCAGTGTCTCAGTGTCTCTGAGTCTCAGAGTCTCAGAGTCTCAGTGTCTCTGTGTCTCAGTGTCTCAGTGTCTCAGTGTCTCTGAGTCTCTGAGTCTCAGTGTCTCTGAGTCTCAGTGTCTCAGTGTCTCAGTGTCTCTGTGTCTCAGTGTCTCAGTGTCTCAGTGTCTCAGAGTCTCAGTGTCTCAGTGTCTCTGAGTCTCAGTGTCTCTGTGTCTCAGTGTCACAGTGTCTCAGTGTCTCTGTGTCTCAGTGTCTCAGTGTCTCTGTGTCTCAGTGTCTCTGTGTCTCTGTGTCTCAGTGTCTCAGTGTCTCTGAGTCTCTGTGTCTCAGTGTCTCTGTGTCTCAGTGTCTCAGTGTCTCTGTGTCTCGGTGTCTCAGTGTCTCAGTGTATCTGTGTATCTGTGTCTCTGTGTCTCAGTGTCTCTGTGTCTCAGTGTCTCAGTGTCTCTGAGTCTCAGAGTCTCAGTGTCTCTGTGTCTCAGAGTCTCAGTGTCTCTGTGTCTCTATGTCTCAGTGTCTGAGTGTCTCTGTGTCTCTGAGTCTCAGAGTCTCAGTGTCTCAGTGTCTCTGTGTCTCAGTGTCTCTGTGTCTCAGAGTCTCAGTGTCTCTGAGTCTCAGAGTCTCTGAGTATAAGTGTCTCTGTGTCTCAGAGTCTCAGTGTCTCTGTGTCTCTGTGTCTCAGTGTCTCAGTGTCTCAGTGTCTCTGTGTCTCAGTGTCTCTGTGTCTCAGAGTCTCAGTGTCTCTGAGTCTCAGAGTCTCAGTGTCTCTGTGTCTCAGAGTCGCAGTGTCTCTGTGTCTCAGTGTCTCAGTGTCTCTGTGTCTCTGTGTCTCAGTGTCTCAGTGTCTCTGAGTCTCTGTGTCTCAGTGTCTCTGTGTCTCAGTGTCTCAGTGTCTCAGTGTCTCTGTGTCTTAGTGCCTCAGTGTCTCTGTGTCTCAGTGCCTCTATGTCTCAGTTTCTCAGTGTCTCAGAGTCTCAGAGTCTCAGAGTTTCAGTGTCTCTGTGTCTCAGTTTCTCTGTGTCTCAGTGTCTCAGTGTCTCTGAGTCTCAGAGTCTCAGAGTCTCAGAGTCTCAGAGTCTCAGTGTCTCAGTGTCTCTGAGTCTCAGAGTCTCAGAGTATCAGTGTCTCAGTGTCTCTGTGTCTCTGTGTCTCTGTGTCTCACTGTCACTGAGTCTCAGTGTCTCAGTGTCTCAGTGTCTCTGTGTCTCAGTGTCTCAGTGTCTCTGTGTCTCAGAGCCTCAGTGTCTCAGTGTCTCAGTGTCTCTGAGTCTCAGTGTCTCTGTGTCTCAGTGTCTCTGTGTCTCTGTGTCTCAGAGTCTCAGAGTCTCAGAGTCTCAGTGTCTCTGTGTCTCAGTGTCTCTGTGCCTCAGTGTCTCTGTGTCTCAGTGTCTCTATGTCTCAGTGTCTCAGTGTCTCAGTGTCTCTGAGTCTCAGAGTCTCAGTGTCTCTGTGTCTCAGTGTCTCTGTGTCTCAGTGTCTCTGTGTCTCAGAGCCTCAGTGTCTCAGTGTCTCAGTGTCTCTGAGTCTCAGTGTCTCTGTGTCTCAGTGTCTCTGTGTCTCTGTGTCTCAGTGTCTCAGAGTCTCAGAGTCTCAGAGTCTCAGTGTCTCTGTGTCTCAGTGTCTCTGTGCCTCAGTGTCTCTGTGTCTCAGTGTCTCTATGTCTCAGTGTCTCAGTGTCTCAGTGTCTCTGAGTCTCAGAGTCTCAGTGTCTCTGTGTCTCAGTGTCTCTGTGTCTCAGTGTCTCAGTGTCTCAGAGTCTCAGAGTCTCAGTGTCTCTGTGTCTCAGTGTCTCAGTGACTCTGTGTCTCAGTGTCTCAGTGTCTCTGTGTCTCAGTGTCTCTGTGTCTCAGTGTCTCTGAGTCTCAGTGTCTCTGTGTCTCAGAGTCTCAGAGTCTCAGTGTCTCTGTGTCTCAGTGTCTCTGTGTCTCAGTGTCTCAGTGTCTCAGAGTCTCAGAGTCTCAGTGTCTCTGTGTCTCAGTGTCTCTGTGTCTCAGTGTCTCAGTGTCTTAGAGTCTCAGAGTCTCAGTGTCTCTGTGTCTCAGTGTCTCAGTGTCTCTGTGTCTCAGTGTCTCTGTGTCTCAGTGTCTCAGAGTCTCTGTGTCACAGTGTCTCAGTGTCTCAGTGTCTCTGTGTCTCAGTGTCTCTGTGTCTCAGTGTCTCAGTGTCTCAGTGTCTCTGAGTCTCTGTGTCTCAGTGTCTCAGTGTCTCAGTGTCTCTGAGTCTCAGTGTCTCTGTGTCTCAGTGTCTCTGTCTCTCAGTGTCTCTGTGTCACAGTGTCTCAGTGTCTCAGTGTCTCTGAGTCTCAGAGTCTCAGTGTCTCTGTGTCTCAGAGTCTCAGTGTCTCTGTGTCTCAGTGTCTCAGTGTCTCTGTGTCTCTGAGTCTCAGTGTTTCTGTGTCTCTATGTCTCAGTGTCTCAGTGTCTCTTTGTCTCTGAGTCTCAGAGTCTCAGTGTCTCTGTGTCTCAGTGTCTCTGTGTCTCTGTGTCTCAGTGTCACAGTGTCTCAGTGTCTCTGTGTCTCTGTGTCTCATTGTCTCAGTGTCCCTGTGTCTCAGTGTCTCTGTGTCTCTGTGTCTCTATGTCTCAGTGTCTCAGTGTCTCTGTGTCTCTGAGTCTCAGTGTCTCTGTGTCTCTATGTCTCAGTGTCTCAGTGTCTCTGTGTCTCTGAGTCTCAGAGTCTCAGTGTCTCTGTGTCTCAGAGTCTCAGTGTCTCTGTGTCTCTATGTCTCAGTGTCTCAGTGTCTCTGTGTCTCTGAGTCTCAGTGTCTCTGTGTCTCTATGTCTCAGTGCCTCAGTGTCTCTGTGTCTCTGAGTCTCAGAGTCTCAGTGTCTCTGTGTCTCAGTGTCTCTGTGTCTCTGTGTCTCAGTGTCACAGTGTCTCAGTGTCTCTGTGTCTCTGTGTCTCAGTGTCTCAGTGTCCCTGTGTCTCAGTGTCTCTGTGTCTCTGTGTCTCTATGTCTCAGTGTCTCAGTGTCTCTGTGTCTCTGAGTCTCAGTGTCTCTGTGTCTCTATGTCTCAGTGTCTCAGTGTCTCTGTGTCTCTGAGTCTCAGAGTCTCAGTGTCTCTGTGTCTCAGTGTCTCTGTGTCTCAGTGTCTCTGTGTCTCTGTGTCTCAGTGTCACAGTGTCTCAGTGTCTCTGTGTCTCTGTGTCTCAGTGTCTCAGTGTCCCTGTGTCTCAGTGTCTCAGTGTCTCAGTGTCTCAGTGTCTCTGAGTCTCTGTGTCTCAGTGTCTCTGCGTCTCAGTGTCTCAGTGTCTCAGTGTCTCTGAGTCTCAGAGTCTCAGAGTCTCTGTGTCTCAGTGTCTCAGTGTCCCTGTGTCTCAGTGTCTCTGTGTCTCTGTGTCTCTATGTCTCAGTGTCTCAGTGTCTCTGTGTCTCTGAGTCTCAGTGTCTCTGTGTCTCTATGTCTCAGTGTCTCAGTGTCTCTGTGTCTCTGAGTCTCAGAGTCTCAGTGTCTCTGTGTCTCAGTGTCTCTGTGTCTCTGTGTCTCAGTGTCACAGTGTCTCATTGTCTCTGTGTCTCTGTGTCTCAGTGTCTCAGTGTCCCTGTGTCTCAGTGTCTCAGTGTCTCAGTGTCTCAGTGTCTCTGAGTCTCTGTGTCTCAGTGTCTCTGCGTCTCAGTGTCTCAGTGTCTCAGTGTCTCTGAGTCTCAGAGTCTCAGAGTCTCAGAGTCTCTGTGTCTCAGTGTCTCTGTGTCTCAGTGTCTCAGTGTCTCTGTGTCTCAGTGTCTCTGTGTCTCAGTGTCTCTGTGTCTCTGTGTCTCAGTGTCTCAGTGTCTCAGTGTCACTGAGTCTCAGTGTCTCAGTGTCTCAGTGTCTCTGTGTCTCAGTGTCTCTGTGTCTCTGTGTCTCAGTGTCTCAGTGTCTCAGTGTCACTGAGTCTCAGTGTCTCAGTGTCTCAGTGTCTCTGTGTCTCAGTGTCTCAGTGTCTCAGTGTCTCAGAGTCTCAGTGTCTCAGTGTCTCTGAGTCTCAGTGTCTCTGTGTCTCTGTGTCTCAGAGTCACAGTGTCTCAGTGTCTCTGTGTCTCTATGTCTCAGTGTCTCAGTGTCTCTGTGTCTCTGAGTCTCTGTGTCTCAGTGTCTCTGTGTCTCAGTGTCTCTGTGTCTCTGTGTCTCAGTGTCTCTTTGTCCCTGTGTCTCAGTGTCTCTGTGTCTCAGTGTCTCAGTGTCTCTGAGTCTCTGTGTCTCAGTGTCTCTGCGTCTCAGTGTCTCAGTGTCTCAGTGTCTCTGAGTCTCAGAGTCTCAGAGTCTCAGAGTCTCAGTGTCTCTGTGTCTCAGTGTCTCAGTGTCTCTGTGTCTCAGTGTCTCTGTGTCTCAGTGTCTCAGTGTCTCTGTGTCTCAGTGTCTCAGTGTCTCAGTGTCTCTGAGTCTCAGTGTCTCTGAGTCTCAGTGTCTCAGTGTCTCAGTGTCTCTGTGTCTCAGTGTCTCAGTGTCTCAGTGTCTCAGTGTCCCTGTGTCTCAGTGTCTCTGTGTCTCAGTGTCTCAGTGTCTCTGAGTCTCTGTGTCTCACTGTCACTGAGTCTCAGTGTCTCAGTGTCTCAGTGTCTCTGTGTCTCAGTGTCTCAGTGTCTCTGTGTCTCAGAGCCTCAGTGTCTCAGTGTCTCAGTGTCTCTGAGTCTCAGTATCTCTGTGTCTCAGTGTCTCTGTGTCTCTGTGTCTCAGTGTCACAGTGTCTCAGTGTCTCTGTGTCTCAGTGTCTCAGTGTCTCTGTGTCTCTGTGTCTCTGTGTCTCAGTGTCACAGTGTCTCAGTGTCTCTGTGTCTCAGTGTCTCAGTGTCTCTGTGTCTCTGTGTCTCTGTGTCTCAGTGTCTCTGAGTCTCAGTGTCTCAGTGTCTCTGTGTCTCAGTGTCTCAGTGTCTCAGTGTCTCAGTGTCTCAGTGTCTCTGAGTCTCAGTGTCTCTGTGTCTCAGTGTCTCTGTGTCTCTGAGTCTCAGAGTCACAGTGTCTCTGTGTCTCTGTGTCTCTATGTCTCAGTGTCTCAGTGTCTCAGTGTCTCTGAGTCTCAGAGTCTCAGAGTCTCAGAGTCTCAGTGTCTCTGTGTCTCAGTGTCTCTGTGTCTCAGTGTCTCAGAGTCTCAGAGTCTCAGAGTCTCAGTGTCTCTGTGTCTCAGTGTCTCTGTGCCTCAGTGTCTCAGTGTCTCTGAGTCTCAGAGTCTCAGAGTATCAGTGTCTCAGTGTCTCAGTGTCTCTGTGTCTCTGTGTCTCTGTGTCTCAGTGTATCTGAGTCTCAGTGTCTCATTGTCTCTATGTCTCAGTGTCTCAGTGTCTCTGTGTCTCAGTGTCTCTGTGTCTCAGTGTCTCTGAGTCTCAGTGTCTCTGTGTCTCAGTGTCTCTGAGTCTCAGTGTCTCAGTGTCTCTGTGTCTCAGTGTCTCTGTGTCTCAGTGTCTCTGAGTCTCAGTGTCTCTGAGTCTCAGTGTCTCTGTGTCTCAGTGTCTCTGAGTCTCAGTGTCTCAGTGTCCCTGTGTCTCAGTGTCTCAGTGTCTCTGTGTCTCTGTGTCTCAGTGTCTCAGTGTCTCTGTGTCTCAGTGTCTCAGTGTCTCTGTGACTCTGTGTCTCTGTGTCTCAGTGTCTCTGAGTCTCAGTGTCTCAGTGTCTCAGTGTCTCAGTGTCTCAGTGTCTCTGAGTCTCAGTGTATCTGTGTCTCAGTGTCTTTGTGTCTCTGTGTCTCAGTGTCACAGTGTCTCAGTGTCTCTGTGTCTCTGTGTCTCAGTGTCTCAGTGTCTCTATGTCTCAGTGTCTCAGTGTCTCAGTGTCTCTGAGTCTCAGAGTCTCTGAGTCTCAGAGTCTCATTGTCTCTGTGTCTCAGAGTCTCAGTGTCTCAGTGTCTCAGTGTCTCAGTGTCTCTGTGTCTCAGAGTCTCAGTTTCTCTGTGTCTCTATGTCTCAGTGTCTCTGTGTCTCTGTGTCTCAGTGTCTCTGTGTCTCTATGTCTCAGTGTCTCAGTGTCTCTGTGTCTCTGAGTCTCAGTGTTTCTGTGTCTCTATGTCTCAGTGTCTCAGTGTCTCTTTGTCTCTGAGTCTCAGAGTCTCAGTGTCTCTGTGTCTCAGTGTCTCTGTGTCTCTGTGTCTCAGTGTCACAGTGTCTCAGTGTCTCTGTGTCTCTGTGTCTCATTGTCTCAGTGTCCCTGTGTCTCAGTGTCTCTGTGTCTCTGTGTCTCTATGTCTCAGTGTCTCAGTGTCTCTGTGTCTCTGAGTCTCAGTGTCTCTGTGTCTCTATGTCTCAGTGTCTCAGTGTCTCTGTGTCTCTGAGTCTCAGAGTCTCAGTGTCTCTGTGTCTCAGAGTCTCAGTGTCTCTGTGTCTCTATGTCTCAGTGTCTCAGAGTCTCAGTGTCTCTGAGTCTCAGTGTCTCTGTGTCTCTATGTCTCAGTGCCTCAGTGTCTCTGTGTCTCTGTGTCTCTGTGTCTCATTGTCTCAGTGTCCCTGTGTCTCAGTGTCTCTGTGTCTCTGTGTCTCTATGTCTCAGTGTCTCAGTGTCTCTGTGTCTCTGAGTCTCAGTGTCTCTGTGTCTCTATGTCTCAGTGTCTCAGTGTCTCTGTGTCTCTGAGTCTCAGAGTCTCAGTGTCTCTGTGTCTCAGAGTCTCAGTGTCTCTGTGTCTCTATGTCTCAGTGTCTCAGTGTCTCTGTGTCTCTGAGTCTCAGTGTCTCTGTGTCTCTATGTCTCAGTGCCTCAGTGTCTCTGTGTCTCTGAGTCTCAGAGTCTCAGTGTCTCTGTGTCTCAGTGTCTCTGTGTCTCTGTGTCTCAGTGTCACAGTGTCTCAGTGTCTCTGTGTCTCTGTGTCTCAGTGTCTCAGTGTCCCTGTGTCTCAGTGTCTCTGTGTCTCTGTGTCTCTATGTCTCAGTGTCTCAGTGTCTCTGTGTCTCTGAGTCTCAGTGTCTCTGTGTCTCTATGTCACAGTGTCTCAGTGTCTCTGTGTCTCTGAGTCTCAGAGTCTCAGTGTCTCTGTGTCTCAGTGTCTCTGTGTCTCAGTGTCTCTGTGTCTCTGTGTCTCAGTGTCACAGTGTCTCAGTGTCTCTGTGTCTCTGTGTCTCAGTGTCTCAGTGTCCCTGTGTCTCAGTGTCTCAGTGTCTCAGTGTCTCAGTGTCTCTGAGTCTCTGTGTCTCAGTGTCTCTGCGTCTCAGTGTCTCAGTGTCTCAGTGTCTCTGAGTCTCAGAGTCTCAGAGTCTCTGTGTCTCAGTGTCTCAGTGTCCCTGTGTCTCAGTGTCTCTGTGTCTCTGTGTCTCTATGTCTCAGTGTCTCAGTGTCTCTGTGTCTCTGAGTCTCAGTGTCTCTGTGTCTCTATGTCTCAGTGTCTCAGTGTCTCTGTGTCTCTGAGTCTCAGAGTCTCAGTGTCTCTGTGTCTCAGTGTCTCTGTGTCTCTGTGTCTCAGTGTCACAGTGTCTCAGTGTCTCTGTGTCTCTGTGTCTCTGTGTCTCAGTGTCCCTGTGTCTCAGTGTCTCAGTGTCTCAGTGTCTCAGTGTCTCTGAGTCTCTGTGTCTCAGTGTCTCTGCGTCTCAGTGTCTCAGTGTCTCAGTGTCTCTGAGTCTCAGAGTCTCAGAGTCTCAGAGTCTCTGTGTCTCAGTGTCTCTGTGTCTCAGT
The DNA here is from genome assembly GCF_965287045.1 of Carcharhinus amblyrhynchos. Taxonomy (NCBI): domain Eukaryota; kingdom Metazoa; phylum Chordata; class Chondrichthyes; order Carcharhiniformes; family Carcharhinidae; genus Carcharhinus; species Carcharhinus amblyrhynchos. The sequence goes on along the minus strand of NW_027649903.1, from coordinate 175,417 downwards.
GTCTCAGTGTCTCTGTGTCTCAGTGTCTCTGTGTCTCAGTGTCTCTGTGTCTCTGTGTCTCAGTGTCTCAGTGTCTCAGTGTCACTGAGTCTCAGTGTCTCAGTGTCTCAGTGTCTCTGTGTCTCAGTGTCTCTGTGTCTCTGTGTCTCAGTGTCTCAGTGTCTCAGTGTCACTGAGTCTCAGTGTCTCAGTGTCTCAGTGTCTCTGTGTCTCAGTGTCTCAGTGTCTCAGTGTCTCAGAGTCTCAGTGTCTCAGTGTCTCTGAGTCTCAGTGTCTCTGTGTCTCTGTGTCTCAGAGTCACAGTGTCTCAGTGTCTCAGTGTCCCTGTGTCTCAGTGTCTCTGCGTCTCAGTGTCTCAGTGTCTCAGTGTCTCTGAGTCTCAGAGTCTCAGAGTCTCAGTGTCTCTGTGTCTCAGTGTCTCAGTGTCTCTGTGTCTCAGTGTCTCTGTGTCTCAGTGTCTCAGTGTCTCTGTGTCTCAGTGTCTCAGTGTCTCAGTGTCTCTGAGTCTCAGTGTCTCTGAGTCTCAGTGCCTCAGTGTCTCAGTGTCTCTGTGTCTCAGTGTCTCAGTGTCTCAGTGTCTCAGTGTCCCTGTGTCTCAGTGTCTCTGTGTCTCAGTGTCTCAGTGTCTCTGAGTCTCTGCGTCTCAGTGTCTCAGTGTCTCAGTGTCTCTGAGTCTCTGTGTCTCAGTGTCTCTGCGTCTCAGTGTCTCAGTGTCTCAGTGTCTCTGAGTCTCAGAGTCTCAGAGTCTCAGTGTCTCTGTGTCTCAGTGTCTCAGTGTCTCTGTGTCTCAGTGTCTCTGTGTCTCAGTGTCTCAGTGTCTCTGTGTCTCAGTGTCTCAGTGTCTCAGTGTCTCTGAGTCTCAGTGTCTCTGAGTCTCAGTGCCTCAGTGTCTCAGTGTCTCTGTGTCTCAGTGTCTCAGTGTCTCAGTGTCTCAGTGTCCCTGTGTCTCAGTGTCTCTGTGTCTCAGTGTCTCAGTGTCTCTGAGTCTCTGAGTCTCTGCGTCTCAGTGTCTCAGTGTCTCAGTGTCTCTGAGTCTCTGTGTCTCAGTGTCTCTGCGTCTCAGTGTCTCAGTGTCTCAGTGTCTCTGAGTCTCAGAGTCTCAGAGTCTCAGTGTCTCTGTGTCTCAGTGTCTCAGTGTCTCTGTGTCTCAGTGTCTCTGTGTCTCAGTGTCTCAGTGTCTCAGTGTCTCAGTGTCTCAGTGTCTCTGAGTCTCAGTGTCTCTGAGTCTCAGTGTCTCAGTGTCTCAGTGTCTCTGTGTCTCAGTGTCTCAGTGTCTCAGTGTCTCAGAGTCTCAGTGTCTCAGTGTCTCAGAGTCTCAGTGTCTCTGTGTCTCAGTGTCTCAGTGTCTCTGTGTCTCAGTGTCTCTGTGTCTCAGTGTCTCAGTGTCTCTGTGTCTCAGTGTCTCAGTGTCTCAGTGTCTCTGAGTCTCAGTGTCTCTGAGTCTCAGTGTCTCTGTGTCTCAGTGTCTCAGTGTCTCAGTGTCTCAGAGTCTCAGTGTCTCAGTGTCTCTGAGTCTCAGTGTCTCTGTGTCTCAGTGTCACAGTGTCTCAGTGTCTCTGTGTCTCAGTGTCTCAGTGTCTCAGTGTCTCAGAGTCTCAGTGTCTCAGTGTCTCTGAGTCTCAGTGTCTCTGTGTCTCAGTGTCACAGTGTCTCAGTGTCTCTGTGTCTCAGTGTCTCAGTGTCTCTGTGTCTCAGTGTCTCTGTGTCTCAGTGTCTCAGTGTCTCTGTGTCTCAGTGTCTCAGTGTCTCAGTGTCTCTGAGTCTCAGTGTCTCTGAGTCTCAGTGTCTCAGTGTCTCAGTGTCTCTGTGTCTCAGTGTCTCAGTGTCTCAGTGTCTCAGAGTCTCAGTGTCTCAGTGTCTCAGAGTCTCAGTGTCTCTGTGTCTCAGTGTCTCAGTGTCTCTGTGTCTCAGTGTCTCTGTGTCTCAGTGTCTCAGTGTCTCTGTGTCTCAGTGTCTCAGTGTCTCAGTGTCTCTGAGTCTCAGTGTCTCTGAGTCTCAGTGTCTCAGTGTCTCAGTGTCTCTGTGTCTCAGTGTCTCAGTGTCTCAGTGTCTCAGAGTCTCAGTGTCTCAGTGTCTCTGAGTCTCAGTGTCTCTGTGTCTCAGTGTCACAGTGTCTCAGTGTCTCTGTGTCTCAGTGTCTCAGTGTCTCTGTGTCTCAGTGTCTCAGTGTCTCAGTGTCTCTGAGTCTCAGTGTCTCTGAGTCTCAGTGTCTCAGTGTCTCAGTGTCTCTGTGTCTCAGTGTCTCAGTGTCTCAGTGTCTCAGAGTCTCAGTGTCTCAGTGTCTCTGAGTCTCAGTGTCTCTGTGTCTCAGTGTCACAGTGTCTCAGTGTCTCTGTGTCTCAGTGTCTCAGTGTCTCTGTGTCTCAGTGTCTCTGTGTCTCTGTGTCTCAGTGTCTCAGTGTCTCTGAGTCTCTGTGTCTCAGTGTCTCTGTGTCTCAGTGTCTCAGTGTCTCTGTGTCTCAGTGTCTCAGTGTCTCAGTGTATCTGTGTATCTGTGTCTCTGTGTCTCAGTGTCTCTGTGTCTCAGTGTCTCTGTGTCTCAGTGTCTCAGTGTCTCTGAGTCTCTGTGTCTCAGTGTCTCTGTGTCTCAGTGTCTCAGTGTCTCAGTGTCTCAGTGTCTCAGTGTACCTGTGTATCTGTGTCTCTGTGTCTCAGTGTCTCTGTGTCTCAGTGTCTCAGTGTCTCTGAGTCTCAGAGTCTCAGTGTCTCTGTGTCTCAGAGTCTCAGTGTCTCTGTGTCTCTATGTCTCAGTGTCTGAGTGTCTCTGTGTCTCTGAGTCTCAGAGTCTCAGTGTCTCAGTGTCTCTGTGTCTCAGTGTCTCTGTGTCTCAGAGTCTCAGTGTCTCTGAGTCTCAGAGTCTCAGAGTCTAAGTGTCTCTGTGTCTCAGAGTCTCAGTGTCTCTGTGTCTCTGTGTCTCAGTGTCTCAGTGTCTCTGTGTCTCAGTGTCTCTGTGTCTCAGAGTCTCAGTTTCTCTGAGTCTCAGAGTCTCAGTGTCTCTGTGTCTCAGAGTCTCAGTGTCTCTGTGTCTCAGTGTCTCAGTGTCTCTGTGTCTCAGTGTCTCAGTGTCTCTGAGTCTCTGTGTCTCAGTGTCTCTGTGTCTCAGTGTCTCAGTGTCTCAGTGTCTCTGTGTCTTAGTGCCTCAGTGTCTTTGTGTCTCAGTGCCTCTATGTCTCAGTTTCTCAGTGTCTCTGTGTCTCAGAGTCTCAGTGTCTCTGTGTCTCAGTATCTCTGTGTCTCAGTGTCTCTGTGTCTCTGTGTCTCAGTGTCACAGTGTCTCAGTGTCTCTGTGTCTCAGTGTCTCAGTGTCTCTGTGTCTCTGTGTCTCTGTGTCTCAGTGTCTCTGAGTCTCAGTGTCTCAGTGTCTCTGTGTCTCAGTGTCTCAGTGTCTCAGTGTCTCAGTGTCTCAGTGTCTCTGAGTCTCTGAGTCTCAGTGTCTCTGTGTCTCAGTGTCTCTGTGTCTCTGAGTCTCAGAGTCACAGTGTCTCTGTGTCTCTGTGTCTCTATGTCTCAGTGTCTCAGTGTCTCAGTGTCTCTGAGTCTCAGAGTCTCAGAGTCTCAGAGTCTCAGTGTCTCTGTGTCTCAGTGTCTCTGTGTCTCAGTGTCTCAGAGTCTCAGAGTCTCAGAGTCTCAGTGTCTCTGTGTCTCAGTGTCTCTGTGCCTCAGTGTCTCAGTGTCTCTGAGTCTCAGAGTCTCAGAGTATCAGTGTCTCAGTGTCTCAGTGTCTCTGTGTCTCTGTGTCTCTGTGTCTCAGTGTATCTGAGTCTCAGTGTCTCAGTGTCTCTATGTCTCAGTGTCTCAGTGTCTCTGTGTCTCAGTGTCTCTGTGTCTCAGTGTCTCTGAGTCTCAGTGTCTCTGTGTCTCAGTGTCTCTGAGTCTCAGTGTCTCAGTGTCTCTGTGTCTCAGTGTCTCTGTGTCTCAGTGTCTCTGAGTCTCAGTGTCTCTGTGTCTCAGTGTCTCTGAGTCTCAGTGTCTCAGTGTCCCTGTGTCTCAGTGTCTCAGTGTCTCAGTGTCTCAGTGTCTCAGTGTCTCTGTGTCTCAGTGTCTCTGAGTCTCAGTGTCTCTGTGTCTCAGTGTCTCTGTGACTCTGTGTCTCAGTGTCACAGTGTCTCAGTGTCTCAGTGTCTCTGTGTCTCAGTGTCTCAGTGTCTCTGTGACTCTGTGTCTCTGTGTCTCAGTGTCTCTGAGTCTCAGTGTCTCAGTGTCTCTGTGTCTCAGTGTCTCAGTGTCTCAGTGTCTCTGAGTCTCAGTGTATCTGTGTCTCAGTGTCTTTGTGTCTCTGTGTCTCAGTGTCACAGTGTCTCAGTGTCTCTGTGTCTCTGTGTCTCAGTGTCTCAGTGTCCCTGTGTCTCAGTGTCTCAGTGTCTCTGTGTCTCAGTGTCTCAGTGTCTCAGTGTCTCTGTGTCTCAGTGTCTCTGAGTCTCAGTGTCTCTGTGTCTCAGTGTCTCTGTGACTCTGTGTCTCAGTGTCACAGTGTCTCAGTGTCTCAGTGTCTCTGTGTCTCAGTGTCTCAGTGTCTCTGTGACTCTGTGTCTCTGTGTCTCAGTGTCTCTGAGTCTCAGTGTCTCAGTGTCTCTGTGTCTCAGTGTCTCAGTGTCTCAGTGTCTCTGAGTCTCAGTGTATCTGTGTCTCAGTGTCTTTGTGTCTCTGTGTCTCAGTGTCACAGTGTCTCAGTGTCTCTGTGTCTCTGTGTCTCAGTGTCTCAGTGTCTCTATGTCTCAGTGTCTCAGTGTCTCAGTGTCTCTGAGTCTCAGAGTCTCTGAGTCTCAGAGTCTCATTGTCTCTGTGTCTCAGAGTCTCAGTGTCTCAGTGTCTCAGTGTCTCAGTGTCTCAGTGTCTCTGTGTCTCTGTGTCTCAGTGTCTCAGTGTCTCTGAGTCACAGTTTCTCTGTGTCTCAGTGTCTCAGTGTCTCTGTGTCTCAGTGTCTCAGTGTCTCTGTGTCTCAGTGTCACAGTGTCTCTGTGTCTCAGTGTCTCTGTGTCTCAGTGTCTCTGTGTCTCTGTGTCTCAGTGTCTCTGTGTCTCAGTGCCTCTTTGTCTCTGAGTCTCAGAGTCTCAGTGTCTCTGTGTCTCAGAGTCTCAGTGTCTCTGTATCTCTATGTCTCAGTGTCTCTGTGTCTCAGAGTCTCAGACTCTCAGTGACTCAGTGTCTCAGTGTCTCTGTGTCTCAGTGTCTCAGTGTCTCTGTGTCTCAGTGTCTCTGTGTCTCTGAGTCTCAGTGTCTCTCTGTCTCAGTGTCTCTGCGTCTCTGAGTCTCAGAGTCTCAGTGTCTCTGTGTCTCAGAGTCTCAGAGTCTCAGTGTATCTGTGTCTCAGTGTCTCTGTGTCTCAGTGTCTCTGTGTCTCTGTGTCTCAGAGTCTCAGTGTCTCTGTGTCTCAGAGTCTCAGAGTCTCAGTGTATCTGTGTCTCAGTGTCTCTGTGTCTCAGTGTCTCTGTGTCTCTGTGTCTCAGTGTCTCAGTGTCTCAGAGTCTCAGAGTCTCAGTGTCTCAGTGTCTCTGTGTCTCAGTGTCTCAGTGTCTCTGTGTCTCTGTGTCTCAGTGTCTCAGTGTCTCAGAGTCTCAGAGTCTCAGTGTCTCAGTGTCTCTGTGTCTCAGTGTCTCAGTGTCTCTGTGTCTCAGTTTCTCTGTGTCTCTGAGTCTCAGTGTCTCTCTGTCTCAGTGTCTCTGTGTCTCTGAGACTCAGAGTCTCAGAGTCTCAGTGTCTCTGTGTCTCAGAGTCTCAGTGTCTCTGTGTCTCTATGTCTCAGTGTCTCTGTGTCTCAGTGTCTCAGTGTCTCAGTGTCTCTGAGTCTCTGTGTCTCAGTGTCTCAGTGTCTCAGTGTCTCAGTGTCTCTGTGTCTCAGTGTCTCTGTGTCTCTGTGTCTCAGTGTCTCTGTGTCTCAGTGTCTCTGTGTCTCTGAGTCTCAGAGTCTCAGTGTCTCTGTGTCTCAGAGTCTCAGTGTCTCTGTGTCTCTATGTCTCAGTGTCTCTGAGTCTCAGAGTCTCAGTGTCTCTGTGTCTCAGTGTCTCTGTGTCTCAGTGTCTCTGTGTCACTGTGTCTCAGTGTCTCAGTGTCTCTGAGTCTCAGAGTCTCAGAGTCTCAGTGTCTCTGTGTCTCTGAGTCTCAGTGTCTCTGTGTCTCAGTGTCTCTGTGTCTCTGAGTCTCAGAGTCTCAGAGTCTCAGTGTCTCAGTGTCTCAGTGTATCTGTGTCTCAGAGTCTCAGTGTCTCAGAGTCTCAGTGTCTCTGTGTCTCTATGTCTCAGTGTCTCTGTGTCTCAGTGTCTCAGTGTCTCTGAGTCTCAGTGTCTCAGTGTCTCAGTGTCTCAGTGTCTCTGTGTCTCAGTGTCTCTGTGTCTCTGTGTCTCAGTGTCACAGTGTCTCAGTGTCTCTGTGTCTCTGTGTCTCAGTGTCTCAGTGTCCCTGTGTCTCAGTGTCTCTGTGTCTCTGTGTCTCTATGTCTCAGTGTCTCAGTGTCTCTGTGTCTCTGAGTCTCAGTGTCTCTGTGTCTCTATGTCTCAGTGTCTCAGTGTCTCTGTGTCTCTGAGTCTCAGAGTCTCAGTGTCTCTGTGTCTCAGTGTCTCTGTGTCTCAGTGTCTCTGTGTCTCTGTGTCTCAGTGTCACAGTGTCTCAGTGTCTCTGTGTCTCTGTGTCTCAGTGTCTCAGTGTCCCTGTGTCTCAGTGTCACTGTGTCTCAGTGTCTCAGTGTCTCTGAGTCTCTGTGTCTCAGTGTCTCTGCGTCTCAGTGTATCAGTGTCTCAGTGTCTCTGAGTCTCAGAGTCTCAGAGTCTCTGTGTCTCAGTGTCTCAGTGTCCCTGTGTCTCAGTGTCTCTGTGTCTCTGTGTCTCTATGTCTCAGTGTCTCAGTGTCTCTGTGTCTCTGAGTCTCAGTGTCTCTGTGTCTCTATGTCTCAGTGTCTCAGTGCCTCTGTGTCTCTGAGTCTCAGAGTCTCCGTGTCTCTGTGTCTCAGTGTCTCTGTGTCTCAGTGTCTCTGTGTCTCTGTGTCTCAGTGTCACAGTGTCTCAGTGTCTCTGTGTCTCTGTGTCTCAGTGTCTCAGTGTCCCTGTGTCTCAGTGTCTCAGTGTCTCAGTGTCTCAGTGTCTCTGAGTCTCTGTGTCTCAGTGTCTCAGAGTCTCAGAGTCTCAGTGTCTCAGTGTCTCTGTGTCTCAGTGTCTCAGTGTCTCTGTGTCTCAGTGTCTCTGTGTCTCTGTGTCTCAGTGTCTCTGTGTCTCTGTGTCTCAGTGTCTCAGTGTCTCAGTGTCACTGAGTCTCAGTGTCTCAGTGTCTCAGTGTCTCTGTGTCTCAGTGTCTCTGTGTCTCTGTGTCTCAGTGTCTCAGTGTCTCAGTGTCACTGAGTCTCAGTGTCTCAGTGTCTCAGTGTCTCTGTGTCTCAGTGTCTCAGTGTCTCAGTGTCTCAGAGTCTCAGTGTCTCAGTGTCTCTGAGTCTCAGTGTCTCTGTGTCTCTGTGTCTCAGAGTCACAGTGTCTCAGTGTCTCTGTGTCTCTATGTCTCAGTGTCTCAGTGTCTCTGTGTCTCTGAGTCTCTGTGTCTCAGTGTCTCTGTGTCTCAGTGTCTCTGTGTCTCTGTGTCTCAGTGTCTCAGTGTCCCTGTGTCTCAGTGTCTCTGTGTCTCAGTGTCTCAGTGTCTCTGAGTCTCTGAGTCTCAGTGTCTCTGCGTCTCAGTGTCTCAGTGTCTCAGTGTCTCTGAGTCTCAGAGTCTCAGAGTCTCAGTGTCTCAGTGTCTCAGTGTCTCTGTGTCTCAGTGTCTCTGTGTCTCAGTGTCTCAGTGTCTCAGTGTCTCAGTGTCTCTGTGTCTCAGTGTCTCTGAGTCTCAGAGTCTCAGAGTCTCAGTGTCTCAGTGTCTCAGTGTCTCTGTGTCTCAGTGTCTCTGTGTCTCAGTGTCTCAGTGTCTCAGTGTCTCAGTGTCTCTGTGTCTCAGTGTCTCTGTGTCTCTGTGTCTCAGTGTCTCAGTGTCCCTGTGTCTCAGTGTCTCTGTGTCTCAGTGTCTCAGTGTCTCTGAGTCTCTGAGTCTCAGTGTCTCTGCGTCTCAGTGTCTCAGTGTCTCAGTGTCTCTGAGTCTCAGAGTCTCAGAGTCTCAGTGTCTCAGTGTCTCAATGTCTCTGTGTCTCAGTGTCTCTGTGTCTCAGTGTCTCAGTGTCTCAGTGTCTCAGTGTCTCTGTGTCTCAGTGTCTCTGAGTCTCAGAGTCTCAGAGTCTCAGTGTCTCAGTGTCTCAGTGTCTCTGTGTCTCAGTGTCTCTGTGTCTCAGTGTCTCAGTGTCTCAGTGTCTCAGTGTCTCTGTGTCTCAGTGTCTCTGAGTCTCAGTGTCTCAGTGTCTCAGTGTCTCAGTGTCTCTGTGTCTCAGTGTCTCAGTGTCTCAGTGTCTCTGAGTCTCAGTGTCTCAGTGTCTCAGTGTCTCAGTGTCTCAGTGTCTCAGAGTCTCAGTGTCTCAGTGTCTCTGAGTCTCAGTGTCTCTGTGTCTCAGTGTCACAGTGTCTCAGTGTCTCTGTGTCTCAGTGTCTCAGTGTCTCTGTGTCTCAGTGTCTCTGTGTCTCTGTGTCTCAGTGTCTCAGTGTCTCTGAGTCTCTGTGTCTCAGTGTCTCTGTGTCTCAGTGTCTCAGTGTCTCTGTGTCTCAGTGTCTCAGTGTCTCAGTGTATATGTGTATCTGTGTCTCTGTGTCTCAGTGTCTCTGTGTCTCAGTGTCTCAGTGTCTCTGAGTCTCAGAGTCTCAGTGTCTCTGTGTCTCAGAGTCTCAGTGTCTCTGTGTCTCTATGTCTCAGTGTCTGAGTGTCTCTGTGTCTCTGAGTCTCAGAGTCTCAGTGTCTCTGTGTCTCTGTGTCTCAGTGTCTCTGTGTCTCAGAGTCTCAGTGTCTCTGAGTCTCAGAGTCTCAGAGTCTAAGTGTCTCTGTGTCTCAGAGTCTCAGTGTCTCTGTGTCTCGTTGTCTCAGTGTCTCAGTGTCTCAGTGTCTCTGTGTCTCAGTGTCTCTGTGTCTCAGAGTCTCAGTTTCTCTGAGTCTCAGAGTCTCAGTGTCTCTGTGTCTCAGAGTCTCAGTGTCTCTGTGTCTCAGTGTCTCTGTGTCTCTGTGTCTCAGTGTCTCAGTGTCTCTGAGTCTCTGTGTCTCAGTGTCTCAGTGTCTCAGTGTCTCAGTGTCTCTGTGTCTTAGTGCCTCAGTGTCTCTGTGTCTCAGTGCCTCTATGTCTCAGTTTCTCAGTGTCTCAGAGTCTCAGAGTCTCAGAGTCTCAGAGTTTCAGTGTCTCTGTGTCTCAGTTTCTCTGTGTCTCAGTGTCTCAGTGTCTCTGAGTCTCAGAGTCTCAGAGTCTCAGAGTCTCAGAGTCTCAGTGTCTCAGTGTCTCTGAGTCTCAGAGTCTCAGAGTATCAGTGTCTCAGTGTCTCAGTGTCTCTGTGTCTCTGTGTCTCTGTGTCTCACTGTCACTGAGTCTCAGTGTCTCAGTGTCTCAGTGTCTCTGTGTCTCAGTGTCTCAGTGTCTCAGAGCCTCAGTGTCTCAGTGTCTCAGTGTCTCTGAGTCTCAGTGTCTCTGTGTCTCAGTGTCTCTGTGTCACTGTGTCTCAGTGTCTCAGTGTCTCTGTGTCTCAGTGTCACTGTGTCTCAGTGTCTCAGTGTCTCTGTGTCTCAGTGTCTCAGTGTCTCTGTGTCTCTGTGTCTCTGTGTCTCAGTGTCTCTGAGTCTCAGTGTCTCAGTGTCTCAGTGTCTCTGAGTCTCAGTGTCTCTGTGTCTCAGTGTCTCTGTGTCTCTGAGTCTCAGTGTCACAGTGTCTCAGTGTCTCTGTGTCTCTGTGTCTCAGTGTCTCTATGTCTCAGTGTCTCAGTGTCTCAGTGTCTCTGTGTCTCTGTGTCTCTGTGTCTCAGTGTCTCTGAGTCTCAGTGTCTCAGTGTCTCAGTGTCTCAGTGTCTCAGTGTCTCAGTGTCTCTGTGTCTCAGTGTCTCTGTGTCTCTGAGTCTCAGTGTCACAGTGTCTCAGTGTCTCTGTGTCTCTGTGTCTCAGTGTCTCTATGTCTCAGTGTCTCAGTGTCTCAGTGTCTCTGAGTCTCAGAGTCTCAGAGTCTCAGAGTCTCAGTGTCTCTGTGTCTCAGTGTCTCAGAGTCTCAGAGTCTCAGAGTCTCAGTGTCTCTGTGTCTCAGTGTCTCCGTGCCTCAGTGTCTCAGTGTCTCTGAGTCTCAGAGTCTCAGAGTATCAGTGTCTCAGTGTCTCTGTGTCTCTGTGTCTCAGTGTATCAGAGTCTCAGTGTCTCAGTGTCTCTATGTCTCAGTGTCTCAGTGTCTCTGTGTCTCAGTGTCTCTGTGTCTCAGTGTCTCTGAGTCTCAGTGTCTCTGTGTCTCAGTGTCTCTGAGTCTCAGTGTCTCAGTGTCTCTGTGTCTCAGTGTCTCTGAGTCTCAGTGTCTCTGTGTCTCAGTGTCTCTGAGTCTCAGTGTCTCAGTGTCTCAGTGTCTCAGTGTCTCAGTGTCTCTGTGTCTCTGTGTCTCAGTGTCTCTGTGTCTCAGTGTCTCTGAGTCTCAGTGTCTCTGTGTCTCAGTGTCTCTGTGTCTCTGTGTCTCAGTGTCACAGTGTCTCAGTGTCTCAGTGTCTCTGTGTCTCAGTGTCTCAGTGTCTCTGTGACTCTGTGTCTCTGTGTCTCAGTGTCTCTGAGTCTCAGTGTCTCAGTGTCTCTGTGTCTCAGTGTCTCAGTGTCTCAGTGTCTCTGAGTCTCAGTGTATCTGTGTCTCAGTGTCTTTGTGTCACTGTGTCTCAGTGTCACAGTGTCTCAGTGTCTCTGTGTCTCTGTGTCTCAGTGTCTCAGTGTCTCTATGTCTCAGTGTCTCAGTGTCTCAGTGTCTCTGAGTCTCAGAGTCTCTGAGTCTCAGAGTCTCAGTGTCTCTGTGTCTCAGAGTCTCAGTGTCTCAGTGTCTCAGTGTCTCAGTGTCTCTGTGTCTCAGAGTCTCAGTGTCTCTGTGTCTCTATGTCTCAGTGTCTCTGTGTCTCTGTGTCTCAGTGTCTCAGTGTCTCTGAGTCACAGTTTCTCTGTGTCTCAGTGTCTCTGTGTCTCAGTGTCTCAGTGTCTCTGTGTCTCAGTGTCACAGTGTCTCTGTGTCTCAGTGTCTCTGTGTCTCAGTGTCTCTGTGTCTCTGTGTCTCAGTGTCTCTGTGTCTCAGTGCCTCTTTGTCTCTGAGTCTCAGAGTTTCAGTGTCTCTGTGTCTCAGAGTCTCAGTGTCTCTGTGTCTCTATGTCTCAGTGTCTCTGTGTCTCTGAGTCTCAGAGTCTCAGTGTATCTGTGTCTCAGTGTCTCTGTGTCTCAGTGTCTCTGTGTCTCTGTGTCTCAGTGTCTCAGTGTCTCAGAGTCTCAGAGTCTCAGACTCTCAGTGACTCAGTGTCTCAGTGTCTCTGTGTCTCAGTGTCTCAGTGTCTTTGTGTCTCAGTGTCTCTGTGTCTCTGAGTCTCAGTGTCTCTCTGTCTCAGTGTCTCTGTGTCTCTGAGTCTCAGAGTCTCAGTGTCTCTGTGTCTCAGAGTCTCAGAGTCTCAGTGTATCTGTGTCTCAGTGTCTCTGTGTCTCAGTGTCTCTGTGTCTCTGTGTCTCAGTGTCTCAGTGTCTCAGAGTCTCAGAGTCTCAGTGTCTCAGTGTCTCAGTGTCTCTGTGTCTCAGTGTCTCAGTGTCTCTGTGTCTCTGTGTCTCAGTGTCTCAGTGTCTCAGAGTCTCAGAGTCTCAGTGTCTCAGTGTCTCAGTGTCTCTGTGTCTCAGTGTCTCTGTGTCTCAGTTTGTCTGTGTCTCTGAGTCTCAGTGTCTCTCTGTCTCAGTGTCTCTGTGTCTCTGAGACTCAGAGTCTCAGAGTCTCAGTGTCTCTGTGTCTCAGAGTCTCAGTGTCTCTGTGTCTCTATGTCTCAGTGTCTCTGTGTCTCAGTGTCTCAGTGTCTCTGAGTCTCTGTGTCTCAGTGTCTCAGTGTCTCAGTGTCTCTGTGTCTCAGTGTCTCTGTGTCTCTGTGTCTCAGTGTCTCTGTGTCTCAGTGTCTCTGTGTCTCTGAGTCTCAGAGTCTCAGTGTCTCTGTGTCTCAGAGTCTCAGTGTCTCTGTGTCTCTATGTCTCAGTGTCTCTGTGTCTCTGAGTCTCAGAGTCTCAGTGTCTCTGTGTCTCAGTGTCTCTGTGTCTCAGTGTCTCTGTGTCACTGTGTCTCAGTGTCTCAGTGTCTCTGAGTCTCAGAGTCTCAGTGTCTCAGTGTCTTAGTGTATCTGTGTCTCAGTGTCTCTGTGTCTCTGAGTCTCAGTGTCTCTGTGTCTCAGTGTCTCTGTGTCTCTGAGTCTCAGAGTCTCAGTGTCTCAGTGTCTCAGTGTATCTGTGTCTCAAAGTCTCAGTGACTCTGTGTCTCAGAGTCTCAGTGTCTCTGTGTCTCTGTGTCTCAGTGTCTCAGCGTCTCTGTGTCTCTGTGTCTCAGTGTCTCAGCGACTCTGTGCCTTTGTGTCTCAGTGTCTCTGTGTCTCAGTGTCTCAGTGTCTCTGTGTCTCAGTGTCTCAGTGTCTCTGAGTCTCAGAGTCTCAGTGTCTCAGTGTCTCTGTGTCTCAGTGTCTCAGTGTCTCTGAGTCTCAGAGTCTCAGTGTCTCAGTGTCTCTGAGTCTCAGAGTCTCAGTGTCTCAGTGTCTCAGTGTCTCTGTGTCTCAGTGTCTCTGTGTCTCTGTGTCTCAGCGTCTCTGTGTCTCTGTGTCTCAGTGTCTCAGTGTCTCTGAGTCTCAGAGTCTCAGTGTCTCAGTGTCTCTGTGTCTCAGTGTCTCAGTGTCTCTGAGTCTCAGAGTCTCAGTGTCTCAGTGTCTCAGTGTCTCTGAGTCTCAGAGTCTCAGTGTCTCAGTGTCTCAGTGTCTCTGTGTCTCAGCGTCTCTGTGTCTCAGTGTCTCAGTGTCTCAGCGTCTCTGTGTCTCAGTGTCTCAGTGTCTCTGAGTCTCAGTGTCTCAGTGTCTCAGTGTCTCAGTGATTCAGTGTCTCAGAGTCTCAGAGTCTCAGTGTCTCTGTGTCTCTGTGTCTCAGTGTCTCTGAGTCTCAGAGTCTCAGTGTCTCAGTGTCTCTGTGTCTCAGTGTCTCTGAGTCTCAGAGTCTCAGTGTCTCAGTGTCTCAGTGTCTCTGTGTCTCAGTGTCTCTGTGTCTCAGCGTCTCTGTGTCTCAGTGTCTCTGAGTCTCAGAGTCTCAGAGTCTCAGTGTCTCTGAGTCTCAGAGTCTCAGTGTCTCAGTGTCTCAGTGTCTCTGTGTCTCAGTGTCTCTGTGTCTCTGTGTCTCAGCGTCTCTGTGTCTCTGTGTCTCAGTGTCTCAGTGTCTCTGAGTCTCAGAGTCTCAGTGTCTCAGTGTCTCTGTGTCTCAGTGTCTCAGTGTCTCTGAGTCTCAGAGTCTCAGTGTCTCAGTGTCTCAGTGTCTCTGAGTCTCAGAGTCTCAGTGTCTCAGTGTCTCAGTGTCTCTGTGTCTCAGTGTCTCTGTGTCTCAGCGTCTCTGTGTCTCAGTGTCTCAGTGTCTCAGCGTCTCTGTGTCTCAGTGTCTCAGTGTCTCTGAGTCTCAGTGTCTCAGTGTCTCAGTGTCTCAGTGATTCAGTGTCTCAGAGTCTCAGAGTCTCAGTGTCTCTGTGTCTCTGTGTCTCAGTGTCTCTGAGTCTCAGAGTCTCAGTGTCTCAGTGTCTCTGTGTCTCAGTGTCTCTGAGTCTCAGAGTCTCAGTGTCTCAGTGTCTCAGTGTCTCTGTGTCTCAGTGTCTCTGTGTCTCAGCGTCTCTGTGTCTCTGTGTCTCAGTGTCTCAGAGTCTCAGTGTCTCAGTGTCTCTGAGTCTCAGAGTCTCAGTGTCTCAGTGTCTCAGTGTCTCTGTGTCTCAGTGTCTCTGTGTCTCTGTGTCTCAGCGTCTCTGTGTCTCTGTGTCTCAGTGTCTCAGTGTCTCTGAGTCTCAGAGTCTCAGTGTCTCAGTGTCTCTGTGTCTCAGTGTCTCAGTGTCTCTGAGTCTCAGAGTCTCAGTGTCTCAGTGTCTCAGTGTCTCTGAGTCTCAGAGTCTCAGTGTCTCAGTGTCTCAGTGTCTCTGTGTCTCAGTGTCTCTGTGTCTCAGCGTCTCTGTGTCTCTGTGTCTCAGTGTCTCAGTGTCTCAGCGTCTCTGTGTCTCAGTGTCTCAGTGTCTCTGAGTCTCAGTGTCTCAGTGTCTCAGTGTCTCAGTGATTCAGTGTCTCAGAGTCTCAGAGTCTCAGTGTCTCTGTGTCTCAGTGTCTCAGTGTCTCAGTGTCTCTGTGTCTCTGTGTCTCAGTGTCTCTGTGGCTCTGTGTCTCAGTGTCTCAGAGTCTCAGAGTCTCAGAGTCTCAGAGTCTCAGTGTCTCTGTGTCTCAGTGTCTCTGTGTCTCAGCGTCTCTGTGTCTCTGTGTCTCAGTGTCTCAGTGTCTCAGCGTCTCTGTGTCTCTGTGTCTCAGAGTCTCTGTGTCTCAGTGTCTCAGTGTCTCAGTGTCTCTGTGTCTCAGTGTCTCAGTGTCTCTGAGTCTCAGTGTCTCAGTGTCTCAGTGTCTCAGTGACTCAGTGTCTCAGAGTCTCAGTGTCTCAGTGTCTCAGTGTCTCTGTGTCTCTGTGTCTCAGTGTCTCTGTGTCTCAGCGTCTCTGTGTCTCTGAGTCTCAGTGTCTCAGTGTCTCAGAGTCTCAGAGTCTCAGTGTCTCAGAGTCTCAGAGTCTCAGAGTCTCAGTGTCTCAGTGTCTCAGTGTCTCTGTGTCTCAGTGTCTCTGTGTCTCAGCGTCTCTGTGTCTCAGTGTCTCAGTGTCTCAGCGTCTCTGTGTCTCTGTGTCTCAGAGTCTCTGTGTCTCAGTGTCTCAGTGTCTCTGTGTCTCAGTGTCTCAGTGTCTCTGAGTCTCAGTGTCTCAGTGTCTCAGTGTCTCTGAGTCTCAGAGTCTCAGTGTCTCTGTGTCTCAGAGTCTCAGTGTCTCTGTGTCTCTATGTCTCAGTGTCTCAGTGTCTCTGTGTCTCAGCGTCTCTGTGTCTCTGTGTCTCAGTGTCTCAGTGTCTCAGCGTCTCTGTGTCTCTGTGTCTCAGAGTCTCTGTGTCTCAGTGTCTCAGTGTCTCAGTGTCTCAGTGTCTCTGTGTCTCAGTGTCTCAGTGTCTCTGAGTCTCAGTGTCTCAGTGTCTCAGTGTCTCAGTGACTCAGTGTCTCAGAGTCTCAGAGTCTCAGTGTCTCAGTGTCTCAGTGTCTCTGTGTCTCTGTGTCTCTGTGTCTCAGTGTCTCTGTGTCTCAGCGTCTCTGTGTCTCTGAGTCTCAGTGTCTCAGTGTCTCAGAGTCTCAGAGTCTCAGTGTCTCAGAGTCTCAGAGTCTCAGAGTCTCAGTGTCTCAGTGTCTCAGTGTCTCTGTGTCTCAGTGTCTCTGTGTCTCAGCGTCTCTGTGTCTCTGTGTCTCAGTGTCTCAGTGTCTCAGCGTCTCTGTGTCTCTGTGTCTCAGAGTCTCTGTGTCTCAGTGTCTCAGTGTCTCTGTGTCTCAGTGTCTCAGTGTCTCTGAGTCTCAGTGTCTCAGTGTCTCAGTGTCTCTGAGTCTCAGAG
The DNA here is from genome assembly GCF_965287045.1 of Carcharhinus amblyrhynchos. Taxonomy (NCBI): domain Eukaryota; kingdom Metazoa; phylum Chordata; class Chondrichthyes; order Carcharhiniformes; family Carcharhinidae; genus Carcharhinus; species Carcharhinus amblyrhynchos. The sequence goes on along the minus strand of NW_027649903.1, from coordinate 159,936 downwards.
TCTCAGTGTCTCTGTGTCTCAGAGTCTCAGTGTCTCTGTGTCTCTATGTCTCAGTGTCTCAGTGTCTCTGTGTCTCAGAGTCTCAGAGTCTCAGAGTCTCAGTGTCTCAGTGTCTCAGTGTCTCTGAGTCTCAGAGTCTCAGTGTCTCAGTGTCTCAGTGTCTCTGTGTCTCAGTGTCTCTGTGTCTCAGCGTCTCTGTGTCTCTGTGTCTCAGTGTCTCAGTGTCTCAGCGTCTCTGTGTCTCAGTGTCTCAGTGTCTCTGAGTCTCAGTGTCTCAGTGTCTCAGTGTCTCAGTGATTCAGTGTCTCAGAGTCTCAGAGTCTCAGTGTCTCTGTGTCTCAGAGTCTCAGTGTCTCTGTGTCTCTATGTCTCAGTGTCTCAGTGTCTCTGTGTCTCAGAGTCTCAGAGTCTCAGAGTCTCAGTGTCTCAGTGTCTCAGTGTCTCTGAGTCTCAGAGTCTCAGTGTCTCAGTGTCTCAGTGTCTCTGTGTCTCAGTGTCTCTGTGTCTCAGCGTCTCTGTGTCTCTGTGTCTCAGTGTCTCAGTGTCTCAGCGTCTCTGTGTCTCAGTGTCTCAGTGTCTCTGAGTCTCAGTGTCTCAGTGTCTCAGTGTCTCAGTGATTCAGTGTCTCAGAGTCTCAGAGTCTCAGTGTCTCTGTGTCTCAGTGTCTCAGTGTCTCAGTGTCTCTGTGTCTCTGTGTCTCAGTGTCTCTGTGGCTCTGTGTCTCAGTGTCTCAGAGTCTCAGAGTCTCAGAGTCTCAGAGTCTCAGTGTCTCTGTGTCTCAGTGTCTCTGTGTCTCAGCGTCTCTGTGTCTCTGTGTCTCAGTGTCTCAGTGTCTCAGCGTCTCTGTGTCTCTGTGTCTCAGAGTCTCTGTGTCTCAGTGTCTCAGTGTCTCTGTGTCTCAGTGTCTCAGTGTCTCTGAGTCTCAGTGTCTCAATGTCTCAGTGTCTCAGTGACTCAGTGTCTCAGAGTCTCAGAGTCTCAGTGTCTCTGTGTCTCAGTGTCTCTGTGTCTCTGTGTCTCAGTGTCTCTGTGTCTCAGCGTCTCTGTGTCTCTGAGTCTCAGTGTCTCAGTGTCTCAGAGTCTCAGAGTCTCAGTGTCTCAGAGTCTCAGAGTCTCAGAGTCTCAGTGTCTCAGTGTCTCAGTGTCTCTGTGTCTCAGTGTCTCTGTGTCTCAGCGTCTCTGTGTCTCTGTGTCTCAGTGTCTCAGTGTCTCAGCGTCTCTGTGTCTCTGTGTCTCAGAGTCTCTGTGTCTCAGTGTCTCAGTGTCTCTGTGTCTCAGTGTCTCAGTGTCTCTGAGTCTCAGTGTCTCAGTGTCTCAGTGTCTCTGAGTCTCAGAGTCTCAGTGTCTCTGTGTCTCAGAGTCTCAGTGTCTCTGTGTCTCTATGTCTCAGTGTCTCAGTGTCTCTGTGTCTCAGAGTCTCAGAGTCTCAGAGTCTCAGTGTCTCTGTGTCTCAGTGTCTCTGTGTCTCAGTGTCTCTGTGTCTCTGTGTCTCAGTGTCTCAGTGTCTCTGTGTCTCTGTGTCTCAGTGTCTCTGAGTCTCAGTGTCTCTGTGTCTCAGAGTCTCAGTGTCTCTGTGTCTCAGTGTCTCTGTGTCTCTGTGTCTCTGTGTCTCAGTGTCTCAGTGTCTCTGAGTCTCAGAGTCTCAGAGTCTCAGTGTCTCTGTGTCTCAGAGTCTCAGTGTCTCTGTGTCTCAGTGTCTCTGTGTCTCAGTGTCTCTGTGTCTCTGTGTCTCAGTGTCTCTGAGTCTCGGTGTCTCTGTGTCTCAGAGTCTCAGTGTCTCTGTGTCTCTATGTCTCAGTGTCTCAGTGTCTCTGTGTCTCTGAGTCTCAGAGTCTCAGAGTCTCAGTGTCTCTGTGTCTCAGAGTCTCAGTGTCTCTGTGTCTCTATGTCTCAGTGTCTCAGTGTCTCTGTGTCTCTGAGTCTCAGAGTCTCTGTGTCTCAGAGTCTCAGTGTCTCTGTGTCTCTGTGTCTCTGTGTCTCAGTGTCTCAGTGTCTCTGAGTCTCAGTGTCTCTGTGTCTCAGAGTCTCAGTGTCTCTGTGTCTCAGAGTCTCAGTGTCTCTGTGTCTCTATGTCTCAGTGTCTCAGTGTCTCTGTGTCTCAGAGTCTCAGAGTCTCAGAGTCTCAGTGTCTCTGTGTCTCAGTGTCTCTGTGTCTCTGTGTCTCAGTGTCTCAGTGTCTCTGAGTCTCAGTGTCTCAGTGTCTCTGTGTCTCTGTGTCTCTGTGTCTCAGTGTCTCTGAGTCTCAGAGTCTCAGAGTCTCAGAGTCTCAGTGTCTCTGTGTCTCAGTGTCTCTGTGTCTCAGTGTCTCTGTGTCTCTGTGTCTCAGTGTCTCTGAGTCTCAGTGTCTCAGTGTCTCTGTGTCTCAGTGTCTCTGTGTCTCAGTGTCTCTGTGTCACTGTGTCTCTGTGTCTCAGTGTCTCAGTGTCTCTGAGTCTCAGAGTCTCAGAGTCTCAGTGTCTCTGTGTCTCAGAGTCTCAGTGTCTTTGTGTCTCAGTGTCTCTGTGTCTCAGTGTCTCTGTGTCTCTGTGTCTCAGTGTCTCTGAGTCTCAGAGTCTCAGTGTCTCTGTGTCTCAGAGTCTCAGTGTCTCTGTGTCTCAGTGTCTCTGTGTCTCAGTGTCTCTGTGTCTCTTTGTCTCAGTGTCTCTGAGTCTCAGAGTCTTAGAGTCTCAGTGTCTCTGTGTCTCAGAGTCTCAGTGTCTCTGTGTCTCAGTGTCTCTGTGTCTCAGTGTCTCTGTGTCTCTGTGTCTCAGTGTCTCTGAGTCTCAGAGTCTCAGTGTCTCTGTGTCTCAGAGTCTCAGTGTCTCTGTGTCTCTATGTCTCAGTGTCTCAGTGTCTCAGTGTCTCTGAGTCTCAGAGTCTCAGAGTCTCAGTGTCTCTGTGTCTCTGTGTCTCTGTGTCTCTGTGTCTCAGTGTCTCAGTGTCTCTGAGTCTCAGTGTCTCTGTGTCTCAGAGTCTCAGTGTCTCTGTGTCTCTGTGTCTCAGTGTCTCTGTGTCTCTTTATCTCAGTGTCTCTGAGTCTCAGAGTCTCAGAGTCTCAGTGTCTCTGTGTCTCAGAGTCTCAGTGTCTCTGTGTCTCAGTGTCTCTGTGTCTCTGTGTCTCAGTGTCTCTGAGTCTCAGAGTCTCAGTGTCTCTGTGTCTCAGAGTCTCAGTGTCTCTGTGTCTCTATGTCTCAGTGTCTCAGTGTCTCTGTGTCTCTGAGTCTCAGAGTCTCAGAGTCTCAGTGTCTCTGTGTCTCTGTGTCTCTGTGTCTCTGTGTCTCAGTGTCTCAGTGTCTCTGAGTCTCGGTGTCTCTGTGTCTCAGAGTCTCAGTGTCTCTGTGTCTCAGTGTCTCTGTGTCTCAGTGTCTCTGTGTCTCTTTGTCTCAGTGTCTCTGAGTCTCAGAGTCTCAGAGTCTCAGTGTCTCTGTGTCTCAGAGTCTCAGTGTCTCTGTGTCTCAGTGTCTCTGTGTCTCAGTGTCTCTGTGTCTCTGTGTCTCAGTGTCTCTGAGTCTCAGAGTCTCAGTGTCTCTGTGTCTCAGAGTCTCAGTGTCTCTGTGTCTCAGTGTCTCTGTGTCTCAGTGTCTCTGTGTCTCTGTGTCTCAGTGTCTCTGAGTCTCAGAGTCTCAGTGTCTCTGTGTCTCAGAGTCTCAGTGTCTCTGTGTCTCTATGTCTCAGTGTCTCAGTGTCTCAGTGTCTCTGAGTCTCAGAGTCTCAGAGTCTCAGTGTCTCTGTGTCTCTGTGTCTCTGTGTCTCTGTGTCTCAGTGTCTCAGTGTCTCTGAGTCTCAGTGTCTCTGTGTCTCAGAGCCTCAGTGTCTCTGTGTCTCTGTGTCTCAGTGTCTCTGTGTCTCTTTATCTCAGTGTCTCTGAGTCTCAGAGTCTCAGAGTCTCAGTGTCTCTGTGTCTCAGAGTCTCAGTGTCTCTGTGTCTCAGTGTCTCTGTGTCTCTGTGTCTCAGTGTCTCTGAGTCTCAGAGTCTCAGTGTCTCTGTGTCTCAGAGTCTCAGTGTCTCTGTGTCTCTATGTCTCAGTGTCTCAGTGTCTCTGTGTCTCTGAGTCTCAGAGTCTCAGAGTCTCAGTGTCTCTGTGTCTCTGTGTCTCTGTGTCTCTGTGTCTCAGTGTCTCAGTGTCTCTGAGTCTCGGTGTCTCTGTGTCTCAGAGTCTCAGTGTCTCTGTGTCTCAGTGTCTCTGTGTCTCAGTGTCTCTGTGTCTCTTTGTCTCAGTGTCTCTGAGTCTCAGAGTCTCAGAGTCTCAGTGTCTCTGTGTCTCAGAGTCTCAGTGTCTCTGTGTCTCAGTGTCTCTGTGTCTCAGTGTCTCTGTGTCTCTGTGTCTCAGTGTCTCTGAGTCTCAGAGTCTCAGTGTCTCTGTGTCTCAGAGTCTCAGTGTCTCTGTGTCTCTATGTCTCAGTGTCTCAGTGTCTCTGTGACTCTGAGTCTCAGAGTCTCAGAGTCTCAGTGTCTCTGTGTCTCTGTGTCTCTGTGTCTCTGTGTCTCAGTGTCTCAGTGTCTCTGAGTCTCGGTGTCTCTGTGTCTCAGAGTCTCAGTGTCTCTGTGTCTCAGTGTCTCTGTGTCTCAGTGTCTCTGTGTCTCTTTGTCTCAGTGTCTCTGAGTCTCAGAGTCTCAGAGTCTCAGTGTCTCTGTGTCTCAGAGTCTCAGTGTCTCTGTGTCTCAGTGTCTCTGTGTCTCAGTGTCTCTGTGTCTCTGTGTCTCAGTGTCTCTGAGTCTCAGAGTCTCAGTGTCTCTGTGTCTCAGAGTCTCAGTGTCTCTGTGTCTCTATGTCTCAGTGTCTCAGTGTCTCAGTGTCTCTGAGTCTCAGAGTCTCAGAGTCTCAGTGTCTCTGTGTCTCTGTGTCTCTGTGTCTCTGTGTCTCAGTGTCTCAGTGTCTCTGAGTCTCAGTGTCTCTGTGTCTCAGAGTCTCAGTGTCTCTGTGTCTCAGTGTCTCTGTGTCTCAGTGTCTCTGTGTCTCTTTGTCTCAGTGTCTCTGAGTCTCAGAGTCTCAGAGTCTCAGTGTCTCTGTGTCTCAGAGTCTCAGTGTCTCTGTGTCTCAGTGTCTCTGTGTCTCAGTGTCTCTGTGTCTCTGTGTCTCAGTGTCTCAGTGTCTCTGAGTCTCAGAGTCTCAGTGTCTCTGTGTCTCAGATTCTCAGTGTCTCTGTGTCTCTATGTCTCAGTGTCTCAGTGTCTCTGTGTCTCTGAGTCTCAGAGTCTCAGAGTCTCAGTGTCTCTGTGTCTCTGTGTCTCAGTGTCTCTGTGTCTCAGAGTCTCAGAGTCTCAGAGTCTCAGTGTCTCTGTGTCTCAGTGTCTCTGTGTCTCTGTGTCTCAGTGTCTCAGTGTCTCTGAGTCTCAGTGTCTCTGTGTCTCAGTGTCTCTGTGTCTCTGTGTCTCTGTGTCTCAGTGTCTCAGAGTCTCAGTGTCTCTGTGTCTCTGTGTCTCAGTGTCTCTGTGTCTCAGAGTCTCAGAGTCTCAGAGTCTCAGTGTCTCTGTGTCTCAGTGTCTCTGTGTCTCTGTGTCTCAGTGTCTCAGTGTCTCTGAGTCTCAGTGTCTCTGTGTCTCAGTGTCTCTGTGTCTCAGTGTCTCTGAGTCTCAGTGTCTCTGTGTCTCAGTGTCTCTGTGTCTCAGTGTCTCTGTGTCTCTGTGTCTCAGTGTCTCTGAGTCTCAGTGTCTCAGTGTCTCTGTGTCTCAGTGTCTCTGTGTCTCTGTGTCTCTGTGTCTCAGTGTCTCAGTGTCTCTGAGTCTCAGAGTCTCAGAGTCTCAGTGTCTCTGTGTCTCAGTGTCTCTGTGTCTCAGTGTCTCTGTGTCTCTGTGTCTCAGTGTCTCTGTGTCTCAGAGTCTCAGAGTCTCAGAGTCTCAGTGTCTCTGTGTCTCAGTGTCTCTGTGTCTCTGTGTCTCAGTGTCTCAGTGTCTCTGAGTCTCAGTGTCTCTGTGTCTCAGTGTCTCTGTGTCTCTGTGTCTCTGTGTCTCAGTGTCTCAGAGTCTCAGTGTCTCTGTGTCTCTGTGTCTCAGTGTCTCTGTGTCTCAGAGTCTCAGAGTCTCAGAGTCTCAGTGTCTCTGTGTCTCAGTGTCTCTGTGTCTCTGTGTCTCAGTGTCTCAGTGTCTCTGAGTCTCAGTGTCTCTGTGTCTCAGTGTCTCTGTGTCTCTGTGTCTCTGTGTCTCAGTGTCTCTGAGTCTCAGTGTCTCTGTGTCTCAGTGTCTCTGTGTCTCAGTGTCTCTGTGTCTCTGTGTCTCAGTGTCTCTGAGTCTCAGTGTCTCAGTGTCTCTGTGTCTCAGTGTCTCTGTGTCTCAGTGTCTCTGTGTCTCTGTGTCTCAGTGTCTCAGTGTCTCTGAGTCTCAGAGTCTCAGAGTCTCAGAGTCTCTGTGTCTCAGTGTCTCTGTGTCTCAGTGTCTCTGTGTCTCTGTGTCTCAGTGTCTCTGAGTCTCAGAGTCTCAGTGTCTCTGTGTCTCAGAGTCTCAGTGTCTCTGTGTCTCTATGTCTCAGTGTCTCAGTGTCTCTGTGTCTCTGAGTCTCAGAGTCTCAGAGTCTCAGTGTCTCTGTGTCTCAGAGTCTCAGTGTCTCTGTGTCTCTATGTCTCAGTGTCTCAGTGTCTCTGTGTCTCTGAGTCTCAGAGTCTCAGAGTCTCAGAGTCTCAGTGTCTCTGTGTCTCAGTGTCTCTGTGTCTCTGTGTCTCTGTGTCTCAGTGTCTCTGAGTCTCAGTGTCTCAGTGTCTGTGTGTCTCAGTGTCTCTGTGTCTCAGTGTCTCTGTGTCTCTTTGTCTCAGTGTCTCTGAGTCTCAGAGTCTCAGAGTCTCAGTGTCTCTGTGTCTCAGAGTCTCAGTGTCACTGTGTCTCAGTGTCTCTGTGTCTCAGTGTCTCTGTGTCTCTGTGTCTCAGTGTCTCTGAGTCTCAGAGTCTCAGTGTCTGTGTGTCTCAGAGTCTCAGTGTCTCTGTGTCTCTATGTCTCAGTGTCTCAGTGTCTCTGAGTCTCAGAGTCTCAGAGTCTCAGTGTCTCTGTGTCTCTGTGTCTCTGTGTCTCTGTGTCTCTGTGTCTCAGTGTCTCAGTGTCTCTGAGTCTCAGTGTCTCTGTGTCTCAGAGTCTCAGTGTCTCTGTGTCTCAGTGTCTCTGTGTCTCAGTGTCTCTGTGTCTCTTTGTCTCAGTGTCTCTGAGTCTCAGAGTCTCAGAGTCTCAGTGTCTCTGTGTCTCAGAGTCTCAGTGTCTCTGTGTCTCAGTGTCTCTGTGTCTCTGTGTCTCAGTGTCTCTGAGTCTCAGAGTCTCAGTGTCTCTGTGTCTCAGAGTCTCAGTGTCTCTGTGTCTCTATGTCTCAGTGTCTCAGTGTCTCTGTGTCTCTGAGTCTCAGAGTCTCAGAGTCTCAGTGTCTCTGTGTCTCAGTGTCTCTGTGTCTCTGTGTCTCTGTGTCTCAGTGTCTCAGTGTCTCTGAGTCTCAGTGTCTCTCTGTATCAGAGTCTCAGTGTCTCTGTGTCTCAGTGTCTCTGTGTCTCAGTGTCTCTGTGTCTCTTTGTCTCAGTGTCTCTGAGTCTCAGAGTCTCAGAGTCTCAGTGTCTCTGTGTCTCAGAGACTCAGTGTCTCTGTGTCTCAGTGTCTCTGTGTCTCAGTGTCTCTGTGTCTCTGTGTCTCAGTGTCTCTGAGTCTCAGAGTCTCAGTGTCTCTGTGTCTCAGAGTCTCAGTGTCTCTGTGTCTCAGTGTCTCTGTGTCTCAGTGTCTCTGTGTCTCTGTGTCTCAGTGTCTCTGAGTCTCAGAGTCTCAGTGTCTCTGTGTCTCAGAGTCTCAGAGTCTCTGTGTCTCTATGTCTCAGTGTCTCAGTGTCTCAGTGTCTCTGAGTCTCAGAGTCTCAGAGTCTCAGTGTCTCTGTGTCTCAGTGTCTCTGTGTCTCTGTGTCTCTGTGTCTCAGTGTCTCAGTGTCTCTGAGTCTCAGTGTCTCTGTGTCTCAGAGTCTCAGTCTCTGTGTCTCAGTGTCTCTGTGTCTCAGTGTCTCTGTGTCTCTTTGTCTCAGTGTCTCTGAGTCTCAGAGTCTCAGTGTCTCTGTGTCTCAGAGTCTCAGTGTCTCTGTGTCTCAGTGTCTCTGTGTCTCAGTGTCTCTGTGTCTCTGTGTCTCAGTGTCTCAGTGTCTCTGAGTCTCAGAGTCTCAGTGTCTCTGTGTCTCAGAGTCTCAGTGTCTCTGTGTCTCTATGTCTCAGTGTCTCAGTGTCTCTGTGTCTCTGAGTCTCAGAGTCTCAGAGTCTCAGAGTCTCAGTGTCTCTGTGTCTCAGTGTCTCTGTGTCTCAGTGTCTCTGGTCTTCTCAGAGTCTCAGTGTCTCTGTGTCCCAGAGTCTCAGAGTCTCAGTGTCTCTGTGTCTCAGAGTCTCAGTGTCTCTGTGTCTCTATGTCTCAGTGTCTCAGTGTCTCTGTGTCTCTGAGTCTCAGAGTCTCAGAGTCTCAGAGTCTCAGTGTCTCTGTGTCTCTGTGTCTCTGTGTCTCAGTGTCTCTGAGTCTCAGTGTCTCTGTGTCTCTATGTCTCAGTGTCTCTGTGTCTCTGTGTCTCTGTGTCTCAGTGTCTCTGAGTCTCAGTGTCTCTGTGTCTCAGAGTCTCAGTGTCTCTGTGTCTCAGTGTCTCTGTGTCTCAGTGTCTCTGTGTCTCTTTGTCTCAGTGTCTCTGAGTCTCAGAGTCTCAGAGTCTCAGTGTCTCTGTGTCTCAGAGTCTCAGTGTCTCTGTGTCTCTGTGTCTCTGTGTCTCAGTGTCTCTGAGTCTCAGTGTCTCTGTGTCTCAGAGTCTCAGTGTCTCTGTGTCTCAGTGTCTCTGTGTCTCAGTGTCTCTGTGTCTCTTTGTCTCAGTGTCTCTGAGTCTCAGAGTCTCAGAGTCTCAGTGTCTCTGTGTCTCAGAGTCTCAGTGTCTCTGTGTCTCAGTGTCTCTGTGTCTCTGTGTCTCAGTGTCTCTGAGTCTCAGAGTCTCAGTGTCTCTGTGTCTCTATGTCTCAGTGTCTCAGTGTCTCTGTGTCTCTGAGTCTCAGAGTCTCAGAGTCTCAGTGTCTCTGTGTCTCAGTGTCTCTGTGTCTCTGTGTCTCTGTGTCTCAGAGTCTCAGAGTCTCAGTGTCTCTGTGTCTCAGAGTCTCAGTGTCTCTGTGTCTCAGTGTCTCTGTGTCTCAGTGTCTCTGTGTCTCTGTGTCTCAGTGTCTCAGTGTCTCTGAGTCTCAGAGTCTCAGTGTCTCTGTGTCTCAGAGTCTCAGTGTCTCTGTGTCTCTATGTCTCAGTGTCTCAGTGTCTCTGAGTCTCAGAGTCTCAGTGTCTCTGTGTCTCAGAGTCTCAGTGTCTCTGTGTGTCTCTATGTCTCAGTGTCTCAGTGTCTCAGTGTCTCTGTGTCTCAGTGTCTCTGTGTCTCTGTGTCTCAGTGTCTCTGAGTCTCAGAGTCTCAGTGTCTCTGTGTCTCAGAGTCTCAGTGTCTCTGTGTCTCTATGTCTCAGTGTCTCAGTGTCTCTGTGTCTCTGAGTCTCAGAGTCTCAGAGTCTCAGTGTCTCTGTGTCTCAGTGTCTCAGTGTCTCTGAGTCTCAGAGTCTCAGTGTCTCTGTGTCTCTATGTCTCAGTGTCTCAGTGTCTCTGTGTCTCTGAGTCTCAGAGTCTCAGAGTCTCAGTGTCTCTGTGTCTCAGTGTCTCTGTGTCTCTGTGTCTCTGTGTCTCAGAGTCTCAGAGTCTCAGTGTCTCTGTGTCTCAGAGTCTCAGTGTCTCTGTGTCTCAGTGTCTCTGTGTCTCAGTGTCTCTGTGTCTCTGTGTCTCAGTGTCTCAGTGTCTCTGAGTCTCAGAGTCTCAGTGTCTCTGTGTCTCAGAGTCTCAGTGTCTCTGTGTCTCTATGTCTCAGTGTCTCAGTGTCTCTGTGTCTCTGAGTCTCAGAGTCTCAGAGTCTCAGTGTCTCTGTGTCTCAGTGTCTCTGTGTCTCTGTGTCTCAGTGTCTCTGAGTCTCAGAGTCTCAGTGTCTCTGTGTCTCAGAGTCTCAGAGTCTCAGTGTCTCTGTGTCTCAGAGTCTCAGTGTCTCTGTGTCTCTATGTCTCAGTGTCTCAGTGTCTCTGTGTCTCTGAGTCTCAGAGTCTCAGAGTCTCAGAGTCTCTGTGTCTCTGTGTCTCTGTGTCTCAGTGTCTCAGTGTCTCTGAGTCTCAGTGTCTCTGTGTCTCAGAGTCTCAGTGTCTCTGTGTCTCAGTGTCTCTGTGTCTCAGTGTCTCTGTGTCTCTTTGTCTCAGTGTCTCTGAGTCTCAGAGTCTCAGAGTCTCAGTGTCTCTGTGTCTCAGAGTCTCAGTGTCTCTGTGTCTCAGTGTCTCTGTGTCTCTGTGTCTCAGTGTCTCTGAGTCTCAGAGTCTCAGTGTCTCTGTGTCTCAGAGTCTCAGTGTCTCTGTGTCTCTATGTCTCAGTGTCTCAGTGTCTCTGTGTCTCTGAGTCTCAGAGTCTCAGAGTCTCAGTGTCTCTGTGTCTCAGTGTCTCTGTGTCTCAGAGTCTCAGTGTCTCTGTGTCTCAGTGTCTCTGTGTCTCAGTGTCTCTGTGTCTCAGTGTCTCTGAGTCTCAGAGTCTCAGTGTCTCTGTGCCTCAGAGTCTCAGTGTCTCTGTGTCTCTATGTCTCAGTGTCTCAGTGTCTCAGTGTCTCTGAGTCTCAGAGTCTCAGAGTCTCAGTGTCTCTGTGTCTCAGTGTCTCTGTGTCTCTGTGTCTCTGTGTCTCAGTGTCTCAGTGTCTCTGAGTCTCAGTGTCTCTGTGTCTCAGAGTCTCAGTGTCTCTGTGTCTCAGTGTCTCTGTGTCTCAGTGTCTCTGTGTCTCTTTGTCTCAGTGTCTCTGAGTCTCAGAGTCTCAGAGTCTCAGTGTCTCTGTGTCTCAGAGTCTCAGAGTCTCAGAGTCTCAGTGTCTCTGTGTCTCAGAGTCTCAGTGTCTCTGTGTCTCAGTGTCTCTGTGTCTCTGTGTCTCAGGTCTTAGTGTCTCAGTGTCTCTGAGTCTCAGAGTCTCAGTGTCTCTGTGTCTCAGAGTCTCAGTGTCTCTGTGTCTCTATGTCTCAGTGTCTCAGTGTCTCTGTGTCTCTGAGTCTCAGAGTCTCAGAGTCTCAGTGTCCTGTGTCTCAGTGTCTCTGTTCGTGTCTCTGTGTCTCAGTGTCTCTGAGTCTCAGAGTCTCAGTGTCTCAGAGTCTCAGTGTCTCTGTGTCTCTGTGTCTCAGTGTCTCTGTGTCTCAGTGTCTCTGTGTCTCTTTGTCTCAGTGTCTCTGAGTCTCAGAGTCTCAGAGTCTCAGTGTCTCCTGTCCTAGTCTCAGAGTCTCAGTGTCTCTGTGTCTCAGTGTCTCTGTGTCTCTGTGTCTCAGTGTCTCTGAGTCTCAGAGTCTCAGTGTCTCTGTGTCTCAGAGTCTCAGTGTCTCTGTGTCTCATATGTCCAGTGTCTCAGTGTCTCTTGTGTCTCTGAGTCTCAGAGTCTCAGAGTCTCAGTGTCTCTGTGTCTCAGAGTCTCAGTGTCTCTGTGTCTCAGTGTCTCTGTGTCTCTGTGTCTCAGTGTCTCTGAGTCTCAGAGTCTCAGTGTCTCTGTGTCTCAGAGTCTCAGAGTCTCAGTGTCTCTGTGTCTCAGAGTCTCAGTGTCTCTGTGTCTCTATGTCTCAGTGTCTCAGTGTCTCTGTGTCTCTGAGTCTCAGAGTCTCAGAGTCTCTGTGTCTCTGTGTCTCAGTGTCTCTGTGTCTCAGTGTCTCTGTGTCTCTGAGTATCAGAGTCTCAGGAGTCTCAGTGTCTCTGTGTCTCTGTGTCTCAGTGTCTCAGTGTCTCTGTGTCTCAGTGTCTCTGTGTCTCAGAGTCTCAGTGTCTCTGTGTCTCAGTGTCTCTGTGTCTCTGTGTCTCAGTGTCTCTGAGTCTCAGAGTCTCAGTGTCTCTGTGTCTCAGAGTCTCAGAGTCTCAGTGTCTCTGTGTCTCAGAGTCTCAGTGTCTCTGTGTCTCTATGTCTCAGTGTCTCAGTGTCTCTGTGTCTCTGAGTCTCAGAGTCTCAGAGTCTCAGTGTCTCTGTGTCTCTGTGTCTCTGTGTCTCAGTGTCTCAGTGTCTCTGAGTCTCAGTGTCTCTGTGTCTCAGAGTCTCAGTGTCTCTGTGTCTCAGTCTCAGAGTCTCAGTGTCTCTGTGTCTCAGAGTCTCAGTGTCTCTGTGTCTCAGTGTCTCTGTGTCTCTGTGTCTCAGTGGTCTCTGAGTCTCAGAGTCTCAGTGTCTCTGTGTCTCAGAGTCTCAGTGTCTCTGTGTCTCTATGTCTCAGTGTCTCAGTGTCTCTGTGTCTCTGAGTCTCAGAGTCTCAGAGTCTCAGTGTCCTGTGTCTCAGTGTCTTCTGTGTCTCAGAGTCTCTGTGTCTCTGTGTCTCAGTGTCTCTGAGTCTCAGAGTCTCTGTGTCTCTGTGTCTCAGTGTCTGAGTCTCAGAGTCTCAGTGTCTCTGTGTCTCAGAGTCTCAGTGTCTCTGTGTCTCTGTGTCTCAGTGTCTCAGTGTCTCAGTGTCTCTGAGTCTCAGAGTCTCAGAGTCTCAGTGTCTCTGTGTCTCAGTGTCTCTGTGTCTCTGTGTCTCAGTGTCTCAGTGTCTCTGAGTCTCAGTGTCTCTGTGTCTCAGAGTCTCAGTGTCTCTGTGTCTCAGTGTCTCTGTGTCTCAGTGTCTCTGTGTCTCTTTGTCTCAGTGTCTCTGAGTCTCAGAGTCTCAGAGTCTCAGTGTCTCTGTGTCTCAGAGTCTCAGTGTCTCTGTGTCTCAGTGTCTCTGTGTCTCAGTGTCTCTGTGTCTCTGTGTCTCAGTGTCTCAGTGTCTCTGAGTCTCAGAGTCTCAGTGTCTCTGTGTCTCAGAGTCTCAGTGTCTCTGTGTCTCTGTGTCTCAGTGTCTCTGTGTCTCTGAGTCTCAGTGTCTCTGAGTCTCAGTGTCTCTGTGTCTCAGTGTCTCTGTGTCTCTGTGTCTCAGTGTCTCTGAGTCTCAGTGTCTCAGTGTCTCTGTGTCTCAGAGTCTCAGAGTCTCAGTGTCTCTGTGTCTCAGAGTCTCAGTGTCTCTGTGTCTCTATGTCTCAGTGTCTCAGTGTCTCTGTGTCTCTGAGTCTCAGAGTCTCAGAGTCTCAGTGTCTCTGTGTCTCTGTGTCTCTGTGTCTCAGTGTCTCAGTGTCTCTGAGTCTCAGTGTCTCTGTGTCTCAGAGTCTCAGTGTCTCTGTGTCTCAGTGTCTCTGTGTCTCAGTGTCTCTGTGTCTCTTTGTCTCAGTGTCTCTGAGTCTCAGAGTCTCAGAGTCTCTGTGTCTCTGTGTCTCAGAGTCTCAGTGTCTCTGTGTCTCAGTGTCTCTGTGTCTCAGTGTCTCTGTGTCTCTGTGTCTCAGTGTCTCAGTGTCTCTGAGTCTCAGAGTCTCAGTGTCTCTGTGTCTCAGAGTCTCAGTGTCTCTGTGTCTCTATGTCTCAGTGTCTCAGTGTCTCTGTGTCTCTGAGTCTCAGAGTCTCAGAGTCTCAGTGTCTCTGTGTCTCAGTGTCTCTGTGTCTCTGTGTCTCAGTGTCTCTGAGTCTCAGAGTCTCAGTGTCTCTGTGTCTCAGAGTCTCAGAGTCTCAGTGTCTCTGTGTCTCAGAGTCTCAGTGTCTCTGTGTCTCTGTGTCTCAGTGTCTCAGTGTCTCTGTGTCTCTGAGTCTCAGAGTCTCAGAGTCTCAGAGTCTCAGAGTCTCAGTGTCTCTGTGTCTCAGTGTCTCTGTGTCTCTGTGTCTCAGTGTCTCAGTGTCTCTGAGTCTCAGTGTCTCTGTGTCTCAGAGTCTCAGTGTCTCTGTGTCTCAGTGTCTCTGTGTCTCAGTGTCTCTGTGTCTCTGTGTCTCAGTGTCTCTGAGTCTCAGAGTCGCAGTGTCTCAGAGTTTCAGGTCTCAGAGTCTCAGTGTCTCTGTGTCCAGTGTCTCTGTGTCTCTGTGTCTCAGTGTCTCAGTGTCTCTGAGTCTCAGTGTTTCTGTGTCTCAGAGTCTCAGTGTCTCTGTGTTGCAGTCTCAGTGTCTCTGTGTCTCAGTGTCTCTGTGTCTCTTTGTCTCAGTGTCTCTGAGTCTCAGAGTCTCAGAGTCCCATCTCGTGTCTCTGTGTCTCAGTGTCTCTGTGTCTCTGTGTCTCTGTGTCTCAGTGTCTCAGTGTCTCTGAGTCTCAGTGTCTCTGTGTCTCAGAGTCTCAGTGTCTCTGTGTCTCAGTGTCTCTGTGTCTCTTTGTCTCAGTGTCTCTGAGTCTCAGAGTCTCAGAGTCTCAGTGTCTCTGTGTCTCAGAGTCTCAGTGTCTCTGTGTCTCTTTGTCTCAGTGTCTCTGAGTCTCAGTGTCTCTGTGGTCTCAGAGTCTCAGTGTCTCTGTGTCTCAGTGTCTCTGTGTCTCTGTGTCTCTGTGTCTCAGTGTCTCAGTGTCTCTGAGTCTCAGTGTCTCTGTGTCTCAGAGTCTCAGTGTCTCTGTGTCTCAGTGTCTCTGTGTCTCTTTGTCTCAGTGTCTCTGAGTCTCAGAGTCTCAGAGTCTCAGTGTCTCTGTGTCTCAGAGTCTCATTGTCTCTGTGTCTCTATGTCTCAGTGTCTCAGTGTCTCTGTGTCTCTGAGTCTCAGAGTCTCAGAGTCTCAGTGTCTCTGTGTCTCAGTGTCTCTGTGTCTCTGTGTCTCAGTGTCTCAGTGTCTCTGAGTCTCAGTGTCTCTGTGTCTCAGAGTCTCAGTGTCTCTGTGTCTCAGTGTCTCTGTGTCTCTTTGTCTCAGTGTCTCTGAGTCTCAGAGTCTCAGAGTCTCAGTGTCTCTTTGTCTCAGAGTCTCAGTGTCTCTGTGTCTCAGTGTCTCTGTGTCTCTGTGTCTCAGTGTCTCTGAGTCTCAGAGTCTCAGTGTCTCTGTGTCTCAGAGTCTCAGTGTCTCTGAGTCTCAGAGTCTCAGTGTCTCTGTGTCTCAGAGTCTCAGTGTCTCTGTGTCTCTATGTCTCAGTGTCTCAGTGTCTCTGTGTCTCTGAGTCTCAGAGTCTCAGAGTTCTCAGTGTCTCTGTGTCTCAGTGTCTCTGTGTCTCTGTGTCTCAGTGTCTCTGAGTCTCAGAGTCTCAGTGTCTCTGTGTCTCAGAGTCTCAGAGTCTCAGTGTCTCTGTGTCTCAGAGTCTCAGTGTCTCTGTGTCTCTGTGTCTCAGTGTCTCAGTGTCTCTGTGTCTCTGAGTCTCAGAGTCTCAGAGTCTCAGAGTCTCAGAGTCTCAGTGTCTCTGTGTCTCAGTGTCTCTGTGTCTCTGTGTCTCAGTGTCTCAGTGTCTCTGAGTCTCAGTTGTCTCTGTGTCTCAGAGTCTCAGTGTCTCTGTGTCTCAGTGTCTCTGTGTCTCAGTGTCTCTGTGTCTCTTTGTCTCAGTGTCTCTGAGTCTCAGTGTCTCTGAGTCTCAGAGTCTCAGTGTCTCTGTGTCTCTGTGTCTCTGTGTCTCAGTGTCTCAGTGTCTCTGAGTCTCAGTGTTTCTGTGTCTCAGAGTCTCAGTGTCTCTGTGTCTCAGTGTCTCTGTTTCTCAGTGTCTCTGTGTCTCTTTGTCTCAGTGTCTCTGAGTCTCAGAGTCTCAGAGTCTCAGTGTCTCTGTGTCTCTGTGTCTCTGTGTCTCTGTGTCTCAGTGTCTCTGAGTCTCAGTGTCTCTGTGTCTCAGAGTCTCAGTGTCTCTGTGTCTCAGTGTCTCTGTGTCTCTTTGTCTCAGTGTCTCTGAGTCTCAGAGTCTCAGAGTCTCAGTGTCTCTGTGTCTCAGAGTCTCAGTGTCTCTGTGTCTCTTTGTCTCAGTGTCTCTGAGTCTCAGAGTCTCAGAGTCTCAGTGTCTCTGTGTCTCAGTGTCTCTGTGTCTCTGTGTCTCTGTGTCTCAGTGTCTCAGTGTCTCTGAGTCTCAGTGTCTCTGTGTCTCAGAGTCTCAGTGTCTCTGTGTCTCAGTGTCTCTGTGTCTCTTTGTCTCAGTGTCTCTGAGTCTCAGAGTCTCAGAGTCTCAGTGTCTCTGTGTCTCAGAGTCTCATTGTCTCTGTGTCTCTATGTCTCAGTGTCTCAGTGTCTCTGTGTCTCTGAGTCTCAGAGTCTCAGAGTCTCAGTGTCTCTGTGTCTCAGTGTCTCTGTGTCTCTGTGTCTCAGTGTCTCAGTGTCTCTGAGTCTCAGTGTCTCTGTGTCTCAGAGTCTCAGTGTCTCTGTGTCTCAGTGTCTCTGTGTCTCTTTGTCTCAGTGTCTCTGAGTCTCAGAGTCTCAGAGTCTCAGTGTCTCTTTGTCTCAGAGTCTCAGTGTCTCTGTGTCTCAGTGTCTCTGTGTCTCTGTGTCTCAGTGTCTCTGAGTCTCAGAGTCTCAGTGTCTCTGTGTCTCAGAGTCTCAGTGTCTCTGTGTCTCTATGTCTCAGTGTATCAGTGTCTCTGTGTCTCTGAGTCTCAGAGTCTCAGAATCTTCAGTGTCTCAGTGTCTCTGTGTCTCTGTGTCTCTGTGTCTCAGTGTCTCTGAGTCTCAGTAGTCTCAGTGTCTCTGTGTCTCAGAGTCTCAGTGTCTCTGTGTCTCAGTGCCTCTGTGTCTCTGTGTCTCTGTGTGTCAGTGTCTCTGAGTCTCAGAGTCTCAGAGTCTGTGTCTCTGTGTCTCAGATTCTCAGTGTCTCTGTGTCTCAGTGTCTCTGTGTCTCTGTGTCTCAGTGTCTCAGTGTCTCTGTGTCTCTGTGTCTCTGTGTCTCAGTGTCTCAGTGTCTCAGTGTCTCTGTGTCTCTGTGTCTCAGTGTCACAGTATCTCTGTGTCTCTGTGTCTCAGTGTCTCAGTGTCTCTGTGTCTCTGTGTCTCAGTGTCTCAGTGTCTCTGAGTCTCTGTGTCTCAGTGTCTCTGTGTCTCAGTGTCTCTGTGTCTCAGTGTCTCAGTGTCTCTGTGTCTCTTTGTCTCAGTGTCTCTGAGTCTCAGAGTCTCAGAGTCTCAGTGTCTCTGTGTCTCAGAGTCTCAGTGTCTCTGTGTCTCAGTGTCTCTGTGTCTCAGTGTCTCTGTGTCTCTGTGTCTCAGTGTCTCAGTGTCTCTGAGTCTCAGAGTCTCAGTGTCTCTGTGTCTCAGAGTCTCAGTGTCTCTGTGTCTCTATGTCTCAGTGTCTCAGTGTCTCTGTGTCTCTGAGTCTCAGAGTCTCAGAGTCTCAGTGTCTCTGTGTCTCAGAATCTCAGTGTCTCTGTGTCTCAGTGTCTCTGTGTCTCTGTGTCTCAGTGTCTCAGTGTCTCAGTGTCTCAGTGTCTCTGTGTCTCTGTGTCTCAGTGTCTCAGTGTCTCAGTGTCTCTGTGTCTCTGTGTCTCAGTGTCACAGTATCTCTGTGTCTCTGTGTCTCAGTGTCTCAGTGTCTCTGTGTCTCTGTGTCTCAGTGTCTCAGTGTCTCTGAGTCTCTGTGTCTCAGTGTCTCTGTGTCTCAGTGTCTCTGTGTCTCAGTGTCTCAGTGTCTCTGTGTCTCTTTGTCTCAGTGTCTCTGAGTCTCAGAGTCTCAGAGTCTCAGTGTCTCTGTGTCTCAGAGTCTCAGTGTCTCTGTGTCTCAGTGTCTCTGTGTCTCAGTGTCTCTGTGTCTCTGTGTCTCAGAGTCTCAGTGTCTCTGTGTCTCAGAGTCTCAGTGTCTCTGTGTCTCTATGTCTCAGTGTCTCAGTGTCTCTGTGTCTCTGAGTCTCAGAGTCTCAGAGTCTCAGTGTCTCTGTGTCTCAGTGTCTCTGTGTCTCTGTGTCTCAGTGTCTCTGAGTCTCAGAGTCTCAGTGTCTCTGTGTCTCAGAGTCTCAGAGTCTCAGTGTCTCTGTGTCTCAGAGTCTCAGTGTCTCTGTGTCTCTATGTCTCAGTGTCTCAGTGTCTCTGTGTCTCTGAGTCTCAGAGTCTCAGAGTCTCAGAGTCTCTGTGTCTCTGTGTCTCTGTGTCTCTGTGTCTCAGTGTCTCAGTGTCTCTGAGTCTCAGTGTCTCTGTGTCTCAGAGTCTCAGTGTCTCTGTGTCTCAGTGTCTCTGTGTCTCAGTGTCTCTGTGTCTCTTTGTCTCAGTGTCTCTGAGTCTCAGAGTCTCAGAGTCTCAGTGTCTCTGTGTCTCAGTGTCTCTGTGTCTCTGTGTCTCAGTGTCTCTGAGTCTCAGAGTCTCAGTGTCTCTGTGTCTCAGAGTCTCAGAGTCTCAGTGTCTCTGTGTCTCAGAGTCTCAGTGTCTCTGTGTCTCTATGTCTCAGTGTCTCAGTGTCTCTGTGTCTCTGAGTCTCAGAGTCTCAGAGTCTCAGAGTCTCTGTGTCTCTGTGTCTCTGTGTCTCTGTGTCTCAGTGTCTCAGTGTCTCTGAGTCTCAGTGTCTCTGTGTCTCAGAGTCTCAGTGTCTCTGTGTCTCAGTGTCTCTGTGTCTCAGTGTCTCTGTGTCTCTTTGTCTCAGTGTCTCTGAGTCTCAGAGTCTCAGTGTCTCTGTGTCTCAGAGTCTCAGTGTCTCTGTGTCTCAGTGTCTCTGTGTCTCTGTGTCTCAGTGTCTCTGAGTCTCAGAGTCTCAGTGTCTCTGTGTCTCAGAGTCTCAGTGTCTCTGTGTCTCTATGTCTCAGTGTCTCAGTGTCTCTGTGTCTCTGAGTCTCAGAGTCTCAGAGTCTCAGTGTCTCTGTGTCTCAGTGTCTCTGTGTCTCAGAGTCTCAGTGTCTCTGTGTCTCAGTGTCTCTGTGTCTCTGTGTCTCAGTGTCTCTGTGTCTCAGAGTCTCAGTGTCTCTGTGTCTCAGTGTCTCAGTGTCTCTGAGTCTCAGTGTCTCTGTGTCTCAGAGTCTCAGTGTCTCTGTGTCTCAGTGTATCTGTGTCTCAGTGTCTCTGTGTCTCTTTGTCTCAGTGTCTCTGAGTCTCAGAGTCTCAGAGTCTCAGTGTCTCTGTGTCTCAGAGTCTCAGTGTCTCTGTGTCTCAGTGTCTCTGTGTCTCAGTGTCTCTGTGTCTCTGTGTCTCAGTGTCTCAGTGTCTCTGAGTCTCAGAGTCTCAGTGTCTCTGTGTCTCAGAGTCTCAGTGTCTCTGTGTCTCTATGTCTCAGTGTCTCAGTGTCTCTGTGTCTCTGAGTCTCAGAGTCTCAGAGTCTCAGTGTCTCTGTGTCTCAGTGTCTCTGTGTCTCTGTGTCTCAGTGTCTCTGAGTCTCAGAGTCTCAGTGTCTCTGTGTCTCAGAGTCTCAGAGTCTCAGTGTCTCTGTGTCTCAGAGTCTCAGTGTCTCTGTGTCTCTATGTCTCAGTGTCTCAGTGTCTCTGTGTCTCTGAGTCTCAGAGTCTCAGAGTCTCAGAGTCTCAGTGTCTCTGTGTCTCAGTGTCTCTGTGTCTCTGTGTCTCAGTGTCTCAGTGTCTCTGAGTCTCAGTGTCTCTGTGTCTCAGAGTCTCAGTGTCTCTGTGTCTCAGTGTCTCTGTGTCTCTGTGTCTCTGAGTCTCAGAGTCTCAGTGTCTCTGTGTCTCAGAGTCTCAGAGTCTCAGTGTCCATGTGTCTCAGAGTCTCAGTGTCTCTGTGTCTCTATGTCTCAGTGTCTCAGTGTCTCTGTGTCTCTGAGTCTCAGAGTCTCAGAGTCTCAGTGTCTCTGTGTCTCTGTGTCTCTGTGTCTCAGTGTCTCAGTGTCTCTGAGTCTCAGTGTCTCTGTGTCTCAGAGTCTCAGTGTCTCTGTGTCTCAGTGTCTCTGTGTCTCTTTGTCTCAGTGTCTCTGAGTCTCAGAGTCTCAGAGTCTCAGTGTCTCAGAGTCTCAGAGTCTCAGTGTCTCTGTGTCTCAGAGTCTCAGTGTCTCTGTGTCTCTATGTCTCAGTGTCTCAGTGTCTCTGTGTCTCTGAGTCTCAGAGTCTCAGAGTCTCAGAGTCTCAGTGTCTCTGTGTCTCAGTGTCTCTGTGTCTCTGTGTCTCAGTGTCTCAGTGTCTCTGAGTCTCAGTGTCTCTGTGTCTCAGAGTCTCAGTGTCTCTGTGTCTCAGTGTCTCTGTGTCTCTGTGTCTCAGTGTCTCTGAGTCTCAGTGTCTCTGTGTCTCAGAGTCTCAGAGTCTCAGTGTCCATGTGTCTCAGAGTCTCAGTGTCTCTGTGTCTCTATGTCTCAGTGTCTCAGTGTCTCTGTGTCTCTGAGTCTCAGAGTCTCAGAGTCTCAGTGTCTCTGTGTCTCTGTGTCTCTGTGTCTCTGTGTCTCAGTGTCTCAGTGTCTCTGAGTCTCAGTGTCTCTGTGTCTCAGAGTCTCAGTGTCTCTGTGTCTCAGTGTCTCTGTGTCTCTTTGTCTCAGTGTCTCTGAGTCTCAGAGTCTCAGAGTCTCAGTGTCTCTGTGTCTCAGAGTCTCAGTGTCTCTGTGTCTCAGTGTCTCTGTGTCTCTGTGTCTCAGTGTCTCTGAGTCTCAGAGTCTCAGTGTCTCTGTGTCTCAGAGTCTCAGTGTCTCTGTGTCTCTATGTCTCAGTGTCTCAGTGTCTCTGTGTCTCTGAGTCTCAGAGTCTCAGAGTCTCAGTGTCTCTGTGTCTCAGTGTCTCTGTGTCTCAGAGTCTCTGTGTCTCTGTGTCTCAGTGTCTCTGTGTCTCAGTGTCTCTGTGTCTCTGTGTCTCAGTGTCTCTGAGTCTCAGAGTCTCAGTGTCTCTGTGTCTCAGAGTCTCAGTGTCTCTGTGTCTCTATGTCTCAGTGTCTCAGTGTCTCAGTGTCTCTGAGTCTCAGAGTCTCAGAGTCTCAGTGTCACTGTGTCTCAGTGTCTCTGTGTCTCTGTGTCTCAGTGTCTCAGTGTCTCTGAGTCTCAGTGTCTCTGTGTCTCAGAGTCTCAGTGTCTCTGTGTCTCAGTGTCTCTGTGTCTCTTTGTCTCAGTGTCTCTGAGTCTCAGAGTCTCAGAGTCTCAGTGTCTCTGTGTCTCAGAGTCTCAGTGTCTCTGTGTCTCAGTGTCTCTGTGTCTCAGTGTCTCTGTGTCTCTGTGTCTCAGTGTCTCAGTGTCTCTGAGTCTCAGAGTCTCAGTGTCTCTGTGTCTCAGAGTCTCAGTGTCTCTGTGTCTCTATGTCTCAGTGTCTCAGTGTCTCTGTGTCTCTGAGTCTCAGAGTCTCAGAGTCTCAGTGTCTCTGTGTCTCAGTGTCTCTGTGTCTCTGTGTCTCAGTGTCTCTGAGTCTCAGAGTCTCAGTGTCTCTGTGTCTCAGAGTCTCAGAGTCTCAGTGTCTCTGTGTCTCAGAGTCTCAGTGTCTCTGTGTCTCTATGTCTCAGTGTCTCAGTGTCTCTGTGTCTCTGAGTCTCAGAGTCTCAGAGTCTCAGAGTCTCAGTGTCTCTGTGTCTCTGTGTCTCTGTGTCTCAGTGTCTCAGTGTCTCTGAGTCTCAGTGTCTCTGTGTCTCAGAGTCTCAGTGTCTCTGTGTCTCAGTGTCTCTGTGTCTCAGTGTCTCTGTGTCTCTTTGTCTCAGTGTCTCTGAGTCTCAGAGTCTCAGAGTCTCTGTGTCTCTGTGTCTCAGAGTCTCAGTGTCTCTGTGTCTCAGTGTCTCTGTGTCTCAGTGTCTCTGTGTCTCTGTGTCTCAGTGTCTCAGTGTCTCTGAGTCTCAGAGTCTCAGTGTCTCTGTGTCTCAGAGTCTCAGTGTCTCTGTGTCTCTATGTCTCAGTGTCTCAGTGTCTCTGTGTCTCTGAGTCTCAGAGTCTCAGAGTCTCAGTGTCTCTGTGTCTCAGTGTCTCTGTGTCTCTGTGTCTCAGTGTCTCTGAGTCTCAGAGTCTCAGTGTCTCTGTGTCTCAGAGTCTCAGAGTCTCAGTGTCTCTGTGTCTCAGAGTCTCAGTGTCTCTGTGTCTCTATGTCTCAGTGTCTCAGTGTCTCTGTGTCTCTGAGTCTCAGAGTCTCAGAGTCTCAGAGTCTCAGTGTCTCTGTGTCTCAGTGTCTCTGTGTCTCTGTGTCTCAGTGTCTCTGTGTCTCAGAGTCTCAGTGTCTCTGTGTCTCTATGTCTCAGTGCCTCTGTGTCTCTGAGTCTCAGAGTCTCAGAGTCTCAGAGTCTCAGTGTCTCTGTGTCTCAGTGTCTCTGTGTCTCTGTGTCTCAGTGTCTCTGAGTCTCAGAGTCTCAGTGTCTCTGTGTCTCAGAGTCTCAGAGTCTCAGTGTCTCTGTGTCTCAGAGTCTCAGTGTCTCTGTGTCTCTATGTCTCAGTGTCTCAGTGTCTCTGTGTCTCTGAGTCTCAGAGTCTCAGAGTCTCAGAGTCTCAGTGTCTCTGTGTCTCAGTGTCTCTGTGTCTCTGTGTCTCAGTGTCTCAGTGTCTCTGAGTCTCAGTGTCTCTGTGTCTCAGAGTCTCAGTGTCTCTGTGTCTCAGTGTCTCTGTGTCTCAGTGTCTCTGTGTCTCTTTGTCTCAGTGTCTCTGAGTCTCAGAGTCTCAGTGTCTCTGTGTCTCTGTGTCTCTGTGTCTCAGTGTCTCAGTGTCTCTGAGTCTCAGTGTTTCTGTGTCTCAGAGTCTCAGTGTCTCTGTGTCTCAGTGTCTCTGTTTCTCAGTGTCTCTGTGTCTCTTTGTCTCAGTGTCTCTGAGTCTCAGAGTCTCAGAGTCTCAGTGTCTCTGTGTCTCAGAGTCTCAGTGTCTCTGTGTCTCAGTGTCTCTGTGTCTCAGTGTCTCTGTGTCTCTGTGTCTCAGTGTCTCTGAGTCTCAGAGTCTCAGTGTCTCTGTGTCTCAGAGTCTCAGTGTCTCTGTGTCTCTATGTCTCAGTGTCTCAGTGTCTCTGTGTCTCTGAGTCTCAGAGTCTCAGAGTCTCAGTGTCTCTGTGTCTCAGTGTCTCTGTGTCTCTGTGTCTCTGTGTCTCAGTGTCTCAGTGTCTCTGAGTCTCAGTGTCTCTGTGTCTCAGAGTCTCAGTGTCTCTGTGTCTCAGTGTCTCTGTGTCTCTTTGTCTCAGTGTCTCTGAGTCTCAGAGTCTCAGAGTCTCAGTGTCTCTGTGTCTCAGATTCTCAGTGTCTCTGTGTCTCAGTGTCTCTGTGTCTCTGTGTCTCAGTGTCACAGTGTCTCAGTGTCTCTGTGTCTCTGTGTCTCAGTGTCTCAGTGTCTCTGTGTCTCTGTGTCTCAGTGTCACAGTATCTCTGTGTCTCTGTGTCTCAGTGTCTCAGTGTCTCTGTGTCTCTGTGTCTCAGTGTCTCAGTGTCTCTGAGTCTCTGTGTCTCAGTGTCTCTGTGTCTCAGTGTCTCTGTGTCTCAGTGTCTCAGTGTCTCTGTGTCTCAGAGTCTCAGTGTCTCTGTGTCTGTGAGTCTCAGAGTCTGAGTGTCTCTGTGTC
This sequence comes from Carcharhinus amblyrhynchos, assembly GCF_965287045.1. Taxonomy (NCBI): domain Eukaryota; kingdom Metazoa; phylum Chordata; class Chondrichthyes; order Carcharhiniformes; family Carcharhinidae; genus Carcharhinus; species Carcharhinus amblyrhynchos. The sequence goes on along the minus strand of NW_027649903.1, from coordinate 136,915 downwards.
TCAGAGTCTCAGTGTCTCTGTGTCTCTGTGTCTCAGTGTCTCTGTGTCTCTGTGTCTCAGTGTCTCTGAGTCTCAGAGTCTCAGAGTCTCAGAGTCTCAGAGTCTCAGTGTCTCTGTGTCTCAGAGTCTCAGTGTCTCTGTGTCTCAGTGTCTCAGTGTCTCTGTGTCTCTGTGTCTCAGTGTCTCTGTGTCTCTGTGTCTCAGTGTCTCTGAGTCTCAGAGTCTCAGAGTCTCAGAGTCTCAGAGTCTCAGTGTCTCTGTGTCTCAGAGTCTCAGTGTCTCTGTGTCTCAGTGTCTCAGTGTCTCTGTGTCTCAGTGTCTCAGTGTCTCTGAGTCTCAGAGTCTCAGTGTCTCTGTGTCTCAGAGTCTCAGTGTCTCTGTGTCTCTGTGTCTCTGAGTCTCAGAGTCTCAGAGTCTCAGTGTCTCTGTGTCTCAGAGTCTCAGTGTCCCTGTGTCTCAGTGTCTCTGTGTCTCAGTGCCTCTGTGTCTCTGTGTCTCTGTGTCTCAGTGTCTCAGAGACTCAGAGTCTCATTGTCTCTGTGTCTCAGAGTCTCAGTGTCTCTGTGTCTCAGTGTCTCTGTGTCTCAGTGTCTCTGTGTCTCTGTGTCTCAGTGTCTCAGTGTCTCTGAGTCTCAGAGTCTCAGTGTCTCTGTGTCTCAGAGTCTCAGTGTCTCTGTGTCTCTGTGTCTCTGTGTCTCAGTGTCTCTGAGTCTCAGAGTCTCAGTGTCTCAGTGTCTCTGTGTCTCAGAGTCTCAGTGTCTCTGTGTCTCAGAGTCTCAGTGTCTCTGTGTCTCTGTGTCTCTGAGTCTCAGAGTCTCAGAGTCTCAGTGTCTCTGTGTCTCAGAGTCTCAGTGTCTCTGTGTCTCAGAGTCTCAGTGTCTCTGTGTCTCTGTGTCTCTGTGTCTCAGTGTCTCTGAGTCTCAGAGTCTCAGAGTCTCAGTGTCTCTGTGTCTCAGAGTCTCAGTGTCTCTGTGTCTCAGAGTCTCAGTGTCTCTGTGTCTCTGTGTCTCTGAGTCTCAGAGTCTCAGAGTCTCAGTGTCTCTGTGTCTCAGAGTCTCAGTGTCTCTGTGTCTCAGTGTCTCTGTGTCTCAGTGCCTCTGTGTCTCTGTGTCTCTGTGTCTCAGTGTCTCAGAGACTCAGAGTCTCAGTGTCTCTGTGTCTCAGAGTCTCAGTGTCTCTGTGTCTCAGTGTCTCTGTGTCTCAGTGTCTCTGTGTCTCTGTGTCTCAGTGTCTCTGAGTCTCAGAGTCTCAGTGTCTCTGTGTCTCAGAGTCTCAGTGTCTCTGTGTCTCAGAGTCTCAGTGTCTCTGTGTCTCTGTGTCTCTGTGTCTCAGTGTCTCTGAGTCTCAGAGTCTCAGAGTCTCAGTGTCTCTGTGTCTCAGAGCCTCAGTGTCTCTGTGTCTCAGAGTCTCAGTGTCTCTGTGTCTCTGTGTCTCTGTGTCTCTGAGTCTCAGAGTCTCAGAGTCTCAGTGTATCTGTGTCTCAGACTCTCAGTGTCTCTGTGTCTCAGAGTCTCAGTGTCTCTGTGTCTCAGTGTCTCAGAGACTCAGAGTCTCAGTGTCTCTGTGTCTCAGAGTCTCAGTGTCTCTGTGTCTCAGTGTCTCTGTGTCTCATTGTCTCTGTGTCTCAGTGCCTCTGTGTCTCTGTGTCTCTGTGTCTCAGTGTCTCAGAGACTCAGAGTCTCAGTGTCTCTGTGTCTCAGAGTCTCAGTGTCTCTGTGTCTCAGTGTCTCTGTGTCTCAGTGTCTCTGTGTCTCTGTGTCTCAGTGTCTCAGTGTCTCTGAGTCTCAGAGTCTCAGTGTCTCTGTGTCTCAGAGTCTCAGTGTCTCTGTGTCTCAGAGTCTCAGTGTCTCTGTGTCTCTGTGTCTCTGTGTCTCAGTGTCTCTGAGTCTCAGAGTCTCAGAGTCTCAGTGTCTCTGTGTCTCAGAGTCTCAGTGTCTCTGTGTCTCAGAGTCTCAGTGTCTCTGTGTCTCTGTGTCTCTGTGTCTCTGAGTCTCAGAGTCTCAGAGTCTCAGTGTCTCTGTGTCTCAGAGTCTCAGTGTCTCTGTGTCTCAGTGTCTCTGTGTCTCAGTGCCTCTGTGTCTCTGTGTCTCTGTGTCTCAGTGTCTCAGAGACTCAGAGTCTCAGTGTCTCTGTGTCTCAGACTCTCAGTGTCTCTGTGTCTCAGTGTCTCTGTGTCTCAGTGTCTCTGTGTCTCAGTGTCTCAGTGTCTCTGAGTCTCAGAGTCTCAGTGTCTCTGTGTCTCAGAGTCTCAGTGTATCTCTGTCTCTGTGTCTCTGTGTCTCAGTGTCTCTGAGTCTCAGAGTCTCAGAGTCTCAGTGTCTCGGTGTCTCAGAGTCTCAGTGTCTCTGTGTCTCAGTGTCTCTGTGTCTCAGAGTCTCAGAGTCTCAGTGTCTCAGAGTCTCAGAGTCTCAGGGTCTCGGTGTCTCAGAGTCTCAGTGTCTCTGTGTCTCAGTGTCTCTGTGTCTCAGAGTCTCAGAGTCTCAGTGTCTCTGTGTCTCAGAGTCTCAGTGTCTCTGTGTCTCTGTGTCTCAGTGTCTCTGTGTCTCTGTGTCTCAGTGTCTCTGAGTCTCAGAGTCTCAGTGTCTCTGTGTCTCAGTGTCTCTATGTCTCAGTGTCTCAGTGTCTCAGTGTCTCTGTGTCTCAGTGTCTCAGTGTCTCTGAGTCTCAGAGTCTCAGAGTCTCAGTGTCTCAGTGTCTCAGAGTCTCAGAGTCTCAGTGTCTCAGTGTCTCTGTGTCTCAGTGTCTCTGTGTCTCAGCGTCTCTGTGTCTCTGTGTCTCAGTGTCTCAGTGTCTCAGCGTCTCTGTGTCTCTGTGTCTCTGTGTCTCAGTGTCTCTGTGTCTCAGTGTCTCAGTGTCTCTGAGTCTCAGTGTCTCAGTGTCTCAGTGTCTCAGTGATTCAGTGTCTCAGAGTCTCAGAGTCTCAGTGTCACGGTGTCTCAGTGTCTCTGTGTCTCAGTGTCTCTGTGTCTCTGTGTCTCAGTGTCTCAGTGTCTCTGAGTCTCAGAGTCGCAGTGACTCTGTGTCTCAGAGTCTCAGAGTCTCAGTGTCTCTGTGTCTCTGTGTCTCAGTGTCTCTGTGGCTCTGTGTCTCAGTGTCTCAGTGTCTCAGAGTCTCAGAGTCTCAGTGACTCTGTGTCTCAGAGTCTCAGCATCTCTGTGTCTCTGTGTCTCAGTGACTCAGCGTCTCTGTGTCTCTGTGTCTCAGTGTCTCAGCGACTCTGTGCCTCTGTGTCTCAGTGTCTCTGTGTCTCAGTGTCTCAGTGTCTCTGTGTCTCAGTGTCTCAGTGTCTCTGAGTCTCAGAGTCTCAGAGTCTCAGTGTCTCAGTGTCTCAGAGTCTCAGAGTCTCAGTGTCTCAGTGTCTCTGTGTCTCAGTGTCTCTGTGTCTCAGCGTCTCTGTGTCTCTGTGTCTCAGTGTCTCAGCGTCTCAGCGTCTCTGTGTCTCTGTGTCTCAGTGTCTCTGTGTCTCAGTGTCTCAGTGTCTCAGTGTCTCAGTGTATCTGAGTCTCAGTTTCTCAGTGTCTCAGTGTCTCAGTGACTCAGTGTCTCAGAGTCTCAGAGTCTCAGTGTCTCTGTGTCTCAGTGTCTCTGTGTCTCAGTGTCTCTGTGTCTCTGTGTCTCAGTGTCTCAGTGTCTCTGAGTCTCAGAGTCTCAGTGACTCTGTGTCTCAGAGTCTCAGTGTCTCTGTGTCTCTATGTCTCAGTGTTTCAGCGTCTCTGTGTCTCTGTGTCTCAGTGTCTCAGCGACTCTGTGCCTCTGTGTCTCAGTGTCTCAGTGTCTCTGTGTCTCAGTGTCTCAGTGTCTCTGAGTCTCAGAGTCTCAGAGTCTCAGTGTCTCAGTGTCTCAGTGTCTCAGAGTCTCAGTGTCTCAGTGTCTCAGTGTCTCTGTGTCTCAGTGTCTCTGTGTCTCAGCGTCTCTGTGTCTCAGTGTCTCAGTGTCTCAGCGTCTCCGTGTCTCTGTGTCTCTGTGTCTCAGTGTCTCAGTGTCTCAGAGTCTCAGTGTCGCAGTGTCTCAGTGTCTCTGTGTCTCAGTGTCTCTGTGTCTCAGCGTCTCTGTGTCTCAGTGTCTCAGTGTCTCAGCGTCTCAGTGTCTCAGTGATTCAGTGTCTCAGAGTCTCAGAGTCTCAGTGTCACGGTGTCTCAGTGTCTCTGTGTCTCAGTGTCTCTGTGTCTCTGTGTCTCAGTGTCTCAGTGTCTCTGAGTCTCAGAGTCGCAGTGACTCTGTGTCTCAGAGTCTCAGAGTCTCAGTGTCTCAGTGTCTCAGTGTCTCAGAGTCTCAGTGTCTCAGTGTCTCAGTGTCTCTGTGTCTCAGTGTCTCTGTGTCTCAGCGTCTCTGTGTCTCAGTGTCTCAGTGTCTCAGCGTCTCCGTGTCTCTGTGTCTCTGTGTCTCAGTGTCTCAGTGTCTCAGAGTCTCAGTGTCTCAGTGTCTCAGTGTCTCTGTGTCTCAGTGTCTCTGTGTCTCAGCGTCTCTGTGTCTCAGTGTCTCAGTGTCTCAGCGTCTCCGTGTCTCTGTGTCTCTGTGTCTCAGTGTCTCAGTGTCTCAGTGTCTCTGTGTCTCAGTGTCTCTGTGTCTCAGCGTCTCTGTGTCTCAGTGTCTCAGTGTCTCAGTGTCTCTGTGTCTCAGTGTCTCAGTGTCTCTGAGTCTCAGAGTCTCAGAATCTCAGTGTCTCAGTGTCTCAGTGTCTCAGAGTCTCAGTGTCTCAGTGTCTCAGTGTCTCTGTGTCTCAGTGTCTCTGTGTCTCAGCGTCTCTGTGTCTCAGTGTCTCAGTGTCTCAGCGTCTCCGTGTCTCTGTGTCTCTGTGTCTCAGTGTCTCAGTGTCTCAGAGTCTCAGTGTCTCAGTGTCTCAGTGTCTCTGTGTCTCAGTGTCTCTGTGTCTCAGTGTCTCAGTGTCTCAGCGTCTCCGTGTCTCTGTGTCTCTGTGTCTCAGTGTCTCAGTGTCTCAGTGTCTCTGTGTCTCAGTGTCTCTGTGTCTCAGCGTCTCTGTGTCTCAGTGTCTCAGTGTCTCAGCGTCTCCGTGTCTCTGTGTCTCTGTGTCTCAGTGTCTCAGTGTCTCAGAGTCTCAGTGTCTCAGTGTCTCAGTGTCTCTGTGTCTCAGTGTCTCTGTGTCTCAGCGTCTCTGTGTCTCAGTGTCTCAGTGTCTCTGTGTCTCAGTGTCTCAGTGTCTCTGTGTCTCAGTGTCTCAGTGTCTCAGAGTCTCAGTGTCTCAGTGTCTCAGCGTCTCCGTGTCTCTGTGTCTCTGTGTCTCAGTGTCTCTGTGTCTCAGTGTCTCAGTGTCTCTGTGTCTCAATGTCTCAGTGTCTCGGAGTCTCAGTGTCTCAGAGTCTCAGAGTCTCAGTGTCTCAGTGTCTCAGTGTCTCAGAGTCTCAGAGTCTCAGTGTCTCAGTGTCTCAGTGTCTCTGTGTCTCAGTGTCTCTGTGTCTCAGCGTCTCTCTGTCTCAGTGTCTCAGTGTCTCAGCGTCTCCGTGTCTCTGTGTCTCTGTGTCTCAGTGTCTCTGTGTCTCAGTGTCTCAGTGTCTCTGTGTCTCAGTGTCTCAGTGTCTCGGAGTCTCAGTGTCTCAGTGTCTCAGTGACTCAGTGTCTCAGTGTCTCTGTGTCTCAGTGTCTCAGTGTCTTGAGTCTCAGAGTCTCAGTGTCTCAGTGTCTCAGAGTCTCAGAGTCTCAGTGTCTCAGTGTCTCAGTGTCTCTGTGTCTCAGCGTCTCTGTGTCTCAGTGTCTCAGTGTCTCAGTGTCTCAGCGTCTCCGTGTCTCTGTGTCTCTGTGTCTCAGTGTCTCAGTGTCTCAGTGTCTCAGTGTCTCTGTGTCTCAGTGTCTCAGTGTCTCAGTGTCTCAGTGACTCAGTGTCTCAGTGTCTCTGTGTCTCAGTGTCTCAGTGTCTCTGAGTCTCAGAGTCTCAGAGTCTCAGTGTCTCAGTGTCTCAGAGTCTCAGAGTCTCAGTGTCTCAGTGTCTCAGTGTCTCTGTGTCTCAGTGTCTCTGTGTCTCAGCGTCTCTGTGTCTCAGTGTCTCAGTGTCTCAGCGTCTCCGTGTCTCTGTGTCTCTGTGTCTCAGTGTCTCTGTGTCTCAGTGTCTCAGTGTCTCTGTGTCTCAGTGTCTCAGTGTCTCGGAGTCTCAGTGTCTCAGTGTCTCAGTGTCTCAGTGACTCAGTGTCTCAGAGTCTCAGAGTCTCAGTGTCTCTGTGTCTCAGTGTCTCTGTGTCTCAGTGTCTGAGTGTCTCAGTGTCTCAGTTCTCAGAGTCTCAGTGTCTCTGTGTCTCAGTGTCTCAGTGTCTCTGAGTCTCAGTGTCTCAGTGTCTCAGTGTCTCAGTGACTCAATGTCTCAGAGTCTCAGAGTCTCAGTGTCTCTGTGTCTCAGTGTCTCTGTGTCTCAGTGTCTGAGTGTCTCAGTGTCTCAGTTCTCAGTGTCTCAGTGTCTCTGTGTCTCAGTGTCTTACTGTCTCTGAGTCTCAGAGTCTCAGTGTCTCTGTGTCTCAGAGTCTCAGTGTCTCTGTGTCTCTATGTCTCAGTGTCTCAGTGTCTCAGTGTCTCAGAGTCTCAGAGTCTCAGTGTCTCTGAGTCTCAGAGTCTCAGTGTCTCAGTGTCTCAGAGTCTCAGAGTCTCTGTGTCTCAGTGTCTCTGTGTCTCAGTGTCTCAGTGTCTCAGTGTCTCTGTGTCTCAGTGTCTCAGTGTCTCTGAGTCTCAGAGTCTGAGTGTCTCTGTGTCTCAGTGTCACAGTTCTCAGTGTCTCAGTGTCTCTGTGTCTCAGTGTCTCAGTGTCTCTGAGTCTCAGAGTCTCAGTGTCTCTGTGTCTCAGAATCTCAGTGTCTCTGTGTCTCTATGTCTCAGTGTCTCTGAGTCTCAGAGTCTCAGTGACTCAGTGTCTCAGAGTCTCAGAGTCTCAGTGTCTCTGTGTCTCAGTGTCTCTGTGTCTCAGTGTCTGAGTGTCTCAGTGTCTCAGTTCTCAGTGTCTCAGTGTCTCTGTGTCTCAGTGTCTTAGTGTCTCTGAGTCTCAGAGTCTCAGTGTCTCTGTGTCTCAGAGTCTCAGTGTCTCTGTGTCTCTATGTCTCAGTGTCTCTGTATCTCTATGTCTCAGTGTCTCAGTGTCTCAGTGTCTCAGAGTCTCAGAGTCTCAGTGTCTCTGTGTCACTGTGTCTCAGAGTCTCAGTGTCTCTGTGTCTCAGTGTCTCAGAGTCTCAGAGTCTCTGTGTCTCAGTGTCTCTGTGTCTCAGTGTCTCAGTGTCTCAGTGTCTCTGTGTCTCTGTGTCTCAGTGTCTCAGTGTCTCTGAGTCTCAGAGTCTGAGTGTTTCTGTGTCACAGTGTCTCAGTTCTCAGTGTCTCAGTGTCTCTGTGTCTCAGTGTCTCAGTGTCTCTGAGTCTCAGAGTCTCAGTGTCTCTGTGTCTCAGAATCTCAGTGTCTCTGTGTCTCTATGTCTCAGTGTCTCAGTGTCTCTGAGTCTCAGAATCTCAGTGTCTCAGTGTCTCAGTGTCTCAGCGTCTCTGTGTCTCTGTGTCTCAGTGTCTCAGTGTCTCAGAGTCTCAGTGTCTCTGTGTCTCAGAATCTCAGTGTCTCTGTGTCTCTATGTCTCAGTGTCTCAGTGTCTCTGAGTCTCAGAATCTCAGTGTCTCAGAGTCTCAGAGTCTCAGTGTCTCTGTGTCTCTGTGTCTCAGTGTCTCTGTGGCTCTGTGTCTCAGTGTCTCAGTGTCTCAGAGTCTCAGAGTCTCAGTGACTCTGTGTCTCAGAGTCTCAGCGTCTCTGTGTCTCTGTGTCTCAGTGTCTCAGCGTCTCTGTGTCTCTGTGTCTCAGTGTCTCAGCGACTCTGTGCCTCTGTGTCTCAGTGTCTCTGTGTCTCAGTGTCTCAGTGTCTCTGTGTCTCAGTGTCTCAGTGTCTCTGAGTCTCAGAGTCTCAGAGTCTCAGTGTCTCAGTGTCTCAGAGTCTCAGAGTCTCAGTGTCTCAGTGTCTCAGTGTCTCTGTGTCTCAGTGTCTCTGTGTCTCAGCGTCTCTGTGTCTCTGTGTCTCAGTGTCTCAGCGTCTCAGCGTCTCTGTGTCTCTGTGTCTCAGTGTCTCTGTGTCTCAGTGTCTCAGTGTCTCTGTGTCTCAGTGTCTCAGTGTATCTGAGTCTCAGTTTCTCAGTGTCTCAGTGTCTCAGTGACTCAGTGTCTCAGAGTCTCAGAGTCTCAGTGTCTCTGTGTCTCAGTGTCTCTGTGTCTCAGTGTCTCTGTGTCTCTGTGTCTCAGTGTCTCAGTGTCTCTGAGTCTCAGAGTCTCAGTGACTCTGTGTCTCAGAGTCTCAGTGTCTCTGTGTCTCTATGTCTCAGTGTTTCAGCGTCTCTGTGTCTCTGTGTCTCAGTGTCTCAGTGTCTCAGCGACTCTGTGCCTCTGTGTCTCAGTGTCTCAGTGTCTCTGTGTCTCAGTGTCTCAGTGTCTCTGAGTCTCAGAGTCTCAGAGTCTCAGTGTCTCAGTGTCTCAGAGTCTCAGAGTCTCAGAGTCTCAGTGTCTCAGTGTCTCAGTGTCTCAGAGTCTCAGTGTCTCAGTGTCTCAGTGTCTCTGTGTCTCAGTGTCTCTGTGTCTCAGCGTCTCTGTGTCTCAGTGTCTCAGCGTCTCCGTGTCTCTGTGTCTCTGTGTCTCAGTGTCTCTGTGTCTCAGTGTCTCAGTGTCTCTGTGTCTCAGTGTCTCAGTGTCTCGGAGTCTCAGTGTCTCAGTGTCTCAGTGTCTCAGTGACTCAGTGTCTCAGTGTCTCTGTGTCTCAGTGTCTCAGTGTCTCTGAGTCTCAGAGTCTCAGTGTCTCAGTGTCTCAGTGTCTCAGAGTCTCAGAGTCTCAGAGTCTCAGTGTCTCAGTGTCTCAGTGTCTCAGAGTCTCAGTGTCTCAGTGTCTCAGTGTCTCAGTGTCTCAGTGACTCAGTGTCTCAGTGTCTCTGTGTCTCAGTGTCTCAGTGTCTCTGAGTCTCAGAGTCTCAGAGTCTCAGTGTCTCAGTGTCTCAGTGTCTCAGAGTCTCAGTGTCTCAGTGTCTCAGTGTCTCTGTGTCTCAGTGTCTCTGTGTCTCAGCGTCTCTGTGTCTCAGTGTCTCAGTGTCTCAGCGTCTCCGTGTCTCTGTGTCTCTGTGTCTCAGTGTCTCTGTGTCTCAGTGTCTCAGTGTCTCTGTGTCTCAATGTCTCAGTGTCTCGGAGTCTCAGAGTCTCAGTGTCTCAGTGTCTCAGTGTCTCTGTGTCTCAGTGTCTCTGTGTCTCAGCGTCTCTGTGTCTCAGTGTCTCAGCGTCTCCGTGTCTCTGTGTCTCTGTGTCTCAGTGTCTCTGTGTCTCAGTGTCTCAGTGTCTCTGTGTCTCAGTGTCTCAGTGTCTCGGAGTCTCAGTGTCTCAGTGTCTCAGTGTCTCAGTGACTCAGTGTCTCAGTGTCTCTGTGTCTCAGTGTCTCAGTGTCTCCGAGTCTCAGAGTCTCAGTGTCTCAGTGTCTCAGTGTCTCAGAGTCTCAGAGTCTCAGTGTCTCAGTGTCTCAGTGTCTCTGTGTCTCAGTGTCTCTGTGTCTCAGTGTCTCAGTGTCTCTGTGTCTCAGTGTCTCAGTGTCTCGGAGTCTCAGTGTCTCAGTGTCTCAGTGTCTCAGTGACTCAGTGTCTCAGTGTCTCTGTGTCTCAGTGTCTCAGTGTCTCTGAGTCTCAGAGTCTCAGTGTCTCAGTGTCTCAGTGTCTCAGAGTCTCAGAGTCTCAGAGTCTCAGTGTCTCAGTGTCTCAGTGTCTCAGAGTCTCAGTGTCTCAGTGTCTCAGTGTCTCAGTGTCTCAGTGACTCAGTGTCTCAGTGTCTCTGTGTCTCAGTGTCTCAGTGTCTCTGAGTCTCAGAGTCTCAGAGTCTCAGTGTCTCAGTGTCTCAGTGTCTCAGAGTCTCAGTGTCTCAGTGTCTCAGTGTCTCTGTGTCTCAGTGTCTCTGTGTCTCAGCGTCTCTGTGTCTCAGTGTCTCAGTGTCTCAGCGTCTCCGTGTCTCTGTGTCTCTGTGTCTCAGTGTCTCTGTGTCTCAGTGTCTCAGTGTCTCTGTGTCTCAATGTCTCAGTGTCTCGGAGTCTCAGAGTCTCAGTGTCTCAGTGTCTCAGTGTCTCTGTGTCTCAGTGTCTCTGTGTCTCAGCGTCTCTGTGTCTCAGTGTCTCAGCGTCTCCGTGTCTCTGTGTCTCTGTGTCTCAGTGTCTCTGTGTCTCAGTGTCTCAGTGTCTCTGTGTCTCAGTGTCTCAGTGTCTCGGAGTCTCAGTGTCTCAGTGTCTCAGTGTCTCAGTGACTCAGTGTCTCAGTGTCTCTGTGTCTCAGTGTCTCAGTGTCTCTGAGTCTCAGAGTCTCAGTGTCTCAGTGTCTCAGTGTCTCAGAGTCTCAGAGTCTCAGTGTCTCAGTGTCTCAGTGTCTCTGTGTCTCAGCGTCTCTGTGTCTCAGTGTCTCAGTGTCTCAGTGTCTCAGCGTCTCCGTGTCTCTGTGTCTCTGTGTCTCAGTGTCTCTGTGTCTCAGTGTCTCAGTGTCTCTGTGTCTCAGTGTCTCAGTGTCTCGGAGTCTCAGTGTCTCAGTGTCTCAGTGTCTCAGTGACTCAGTGTCTCAGTGTCTCTGTGTCTCAGTGTCTCAGTGTCTCTGAGTCTCAGAGTCTCAGTGTCTCAGTGTCTCAGTGTCTCAGAGTCTCAGAGTCTCAGTGTCTCAGTGTCTCAGTGTCTCTGTGTCTCAGCGTCTCTGTGTCTCAGTGTCTCAGTGTCTCAGTGTCTCAGCGTCTCCGTGTCTCTGTGTCTCTGTGTCTCAGTGTCTCTGTGTCTCAGTGTCTCAGTGTCTCTGTGTCTCAGTGTCTCAGTGTCTCAGAGTCTCAGAGTCTCAGTGTCTCAGTGTCTCAGTGTCTCTGTGTCTCAGCGTCTCTGTGTCTCAGTGTCTCAGTGTCTCTGTGTCTCAGTGTCTCCGTGTCTCTGTGTCTCTGTGTCTCAGTGTCTCAGTGTCTCAGTGTCTCAGTGTCTCTGTGTCTCAGTGTCTCGGAGTCTCAGTGTCTCAGTGTCTCAGTGTCTCAGTGACTCAGTGTCTCAGTGTCTCTGTGTCTCAGTGTCTCAGTGTCTCTGAGTCTCAGAGTCTCAGAGTCTCAGTGTCTCAGTGTCTCAGAGTCTCAGAGTCTCAGTGTCTCAGTGTCTCAGTGTCTCTGTGTCTCAGTGTCTCTGTGTCTCAGCGTCTCTGTGTCTCAGTGTCTCAGTGTCTCAGCGTCTCCGTGTCTCTGTGTCTCTGTGTCTCAGTGTCTCTGTGTCTCAGTGTCTCAGTGTCTCTGTGTCTCAGTGTCTCAGTGTCTCGGAGTCTCAGTGTCTCAGTGTCTCAGTGTCTCAGTGACTCAGTGTCTCAGAGTCTCAGAGTCTCAGTGTCTCTGAGTCTCATTGTCTCTGTGTCTCAGTGTCTGAGTGTCTCAGTGTCTCAGTTCTCAGAGTCTCAGTGTCTCTGTGTCTCAGTGTCTCAGTGTCTCTGAGTCTCAGTGTCTCTGTGTCTCAGTGTCTCAGTGACTCAGTGTCTCAGAGTCTCAGAGTCTCAGTGTCTCTGTGTCTCAGTGTCTCTGTGTCTCAGTGTCTGAGTGTCTCAGTGTCTCAGTTCTCAGTGTCTCTGTGTCTCAGTGTCTCAGTGTCTCTGTGTCTCAGTGTCTCAGTGTCTCGGAGTCTCAGTGTCTCAGTGTCTCAGTGTCTCAGTGACTCAGTGTCTCAGTGTCTCTGTGTCTCAGTGTCTCAGTGTCTCTGAGTCTCAGAGTCTCAGTGTCTCAGTGTCTCAGTGTCTCAGAGTCTCAGAGTCTCAGTGTCTCAGTGTCTCAGTGTCTCTGTGTCTCAGCGTCTCTGTGTCTCAGTGTCTCAGTGTCTCAGTGTCTCAGCGTCTCCGTGTCTCTGTGTCTCTGTGTCTCAGTGTCTCTGTGTCTCAGTGTCTCAGTGTCTCTGTGTCTCAGTGTCTCAGTGTCTCAGAGTCTCAGAGTCTCAGTGTCTCAGTGTCTCAGTGTCTCTGTGTCTCAGCGTCTCTGTGTCTCAGTGTCTCAGTGTCTCAGTGTCTCAGCGTCTCCGTGTCTCTGTGTCTCTGTGTCTCAGTGTCTCAGTGTCTCAGTGTCTCAGTGTCTCTGTGTCTCAGTGTCTCGGAGTCTCAGTGTCTCAGTGTCTCAGTGTCTCAGTGACTCAGTGTCTCAGTGTCTCTGTGTCTCAGTGTCTCAGTGTCTCTGAGTCTCAGAGTCTCAGAGTCTCAGTGTCTCAGTGTCTCAGAGTCTCAGAGTCTCAGTGTCTCAGTGTCTCAGTGTCTCTGTGTCTCAGTGTCTCTGTGTCTCAGCGTCTCTGTGTCTCAGTGTCTCAGTGTCTCAGCGTCTCCGTGTCTCTGTGTCTCTGTGTCTCAGTGTCTCTGTGTCTCAGTGTCTCAGTGTCTCTGTGTCTCAGTGTCTCAGTGTCTCGGAGTCTCAGTGTCTCAGTGTCTCAGTGTCTCAGTGACTCAGTGTCTCAGAGTCTCAGAGTCTCAGTGTCTCTGTGTCTCAGTGTCTCTGTGTCTCAGTGTCTGAGTGTCTCAGTGTCTCAGTTCTCAGAGTCTCAGTGTCTCTGTGTCTCAGTGTCTCAGTGTCTCTGAGTCTCAGTGTCTCTGTGTCTCAGTGTCTCAGTGACTCAGTGTCTCAGAGTCTCAGAGTCTCAGTGTCTCTGTGTCTCAGTGTCTCTGTGTCTCAGTGTCTGAGTGTCTCAGTGTCTCAGTTCTCAGTGTCTCAGTGTCTCTGTGTCTCAGTGTCTTAGTGTCTCTGAGTCTCAGAGTCTCAGTGTCTCTGTGTCTCAGAGTCTCAGTGTCTCTGTGTCTCTATGTCTCAGTGTCTCAGTGTCTCAGTGTCTCAGAGTCTCAGAGTCTCAGTGTCTCTGAGTCTCAGAGTCTCAGTGTCTCAGTGTCTCAGAGTCTCAGAGTCTCTGTGTCTCAGTGTCTCTGTGTCTCAGTGTCTCAGTGTCTCAGTGTCTCTGTGTCTCAGTGTCTCAGTGTCTCTGAGTCTCAGAGTCTGAGTGTCTCTGTGTCTCAGTGTCACAGTTCTCAGTGTCTCAGTGTCTCTGTGTCTCAGTGTCTCAGTGTCTCTGAGTCTCAGAGTCTCAGTGTCTCTGTGTCTCAGAATCTCAGTGTCTCTGTGTCTCTATGTCTCAGTGTCTCTGAGTCTCAGAGTCTCAGTGACTCAGTGTCTCAGAGTCTCAGAGTCTCAGTGTCTCTGTGTCTCAGTGTCTCTGTGTCTCAGTGTCTGAGTGTCTCAGTGTCTCAGTTCTCAGTGTCTCAGTGTCTCTGTGTCTCAGTGTCTTAGTGTCTCTGAGTCTCAGAGTCTCAGTGTCTCTGTGTCTCAGAGTCTCAGTGTCTCTGTGTCTCTATGTCTCAGTGTCTCTGTATCTCTATGTCTCAGTGTCTCAGTGTCTCAGTGTCTCAGAGTCTCAGAGTCTCAGTGTCTCTGTGTCACTGTGTCTCAGAGTCTCAGTGTCTCTGTGTCTCAGTGTCTCAGAGTCTCAGAGTCTCTGTGTCTCAGTGTCTCTGTGTCTCAGTGTCTCAGTGTCTCTGTGTCTCTGTGTCTCAGTGTCTCAGTGTCTCTGAGTCTCAGAGTCTGAGTGTTTCTGTGTCACAGTGTCTCAGTTCTCAGTGTCTCAGTGTCTCTGTGTCTCAGTGTCTCAGTGTCTCTGAGTCTCAGAGTCTCAGTGTCTCTGTGTCTCAGAATCTCAGTGTCTCTGTGTCTCTATGTCTCAGTGTCTCAGTGTCTCTGAGTCTCAGAATCTCAGTGTCTCAGTGTCTCAGTGTCTCAGCGTCTCTGTGTCTCTGTGTCTCAGTGTCTCAGTGTCTCAGTGTCTCTGTGCCTCAGTGTCTCAGTGTCTCTGAGTCTCAGTGTCTCAGTGTCTCAGTGTCTCAGTGACTCAGTGTCACAGAGTCTCAGAGTCTCAGTGTCTCTGTGTCTCAGTGTCTCTGTGTCTCAGTGTCTCTGTGTCTCAGTGTCTCAGTGTCTCTGAGTCTCAGAGTCTCAGTGACTCTGTGTCTCAGAGTCTCAGTGTCTCTGTGTCTCTGTGTCTCAGCGTCTCAGCGTCTCTGTGTCTCTGTGTCTCAGTGTCTCAGCGACTCTGTGCCTCTGCGTCTCAGTGTCTCTGTGTCTCAGTGTCTCAGTGTCTCTGTGTCTTAGTGTCTCAATGTCTCTGAGTCTCAGAGTCTCAGAGTCTCAGTGTCTCAGTGTCTCAGTGTCTCAGAGTCTCAGTGTCTCAGTGTCTCAGTGCCTCTGTGTCTCAGCGTCTCTGTGTCTCAGTGTCTCTGTGTCTCAGTGTCTCAGTGTCTCTGAGTCTCAGAGTCTCAGAGTCTCTGTGTCTCAGTGTCTCAGTGTCTCAGTGTCTCTGTGTCTCTGTGTCTCAGAATCTCTGTGTCTCAGTGTCTCAGTGTCTCTGAGTCTCAGTGTCTCAGTGTCTCTGAGTCTCAGAGTCTCAGAGTCTCAGTGTCTCTGTGTCTCAGTGTCTCTGTGTCTCAGTGTCTGAGTGTCTCATTGTCTCAGTTCTCAGTGTCTCAGTGTCTCTGTGTCTCAGTGTCTTAGTGTCTCTGAGTCTCAGAGTCTCAGTGTCTCTGTGTCTCAGAGTCTCAGTGTCTCTGTGTCTCTATGTCTCAGTGTCTCAGTGTCTCAGAGTCTCAGTGTCTCTGTGTCTCTGTGTCTCAGTGTCTCAGTGTCTCTGTATCTCAGTGTCTCAGTGTCTCAGAGTCTCAGAGTCTCTGTGTCTCAGTGTCTCTGTGTCTCAGTGTCTCAGTGTCTCCGTGTCACTGTGTCTCAGTGTCTCAGTGTCTCTGAGTCTCAGAGTCTGAGTGTCTCTGTGTCTCAGTGTCTCAGTTCTCAGTGTATCTGTGTCTCAGTGTCTCAGTGTCTGTGTGTCTCAGCGTCTCAGTGTCTCTGTGTCTCAGTGTCTCTGTGTCTCACCGTCTCAGTGTCTCAGCGTCTCAGTGTCTCAGTGTCTCTGTATCTCAGTGTCTCAGTGTCTCTGTGTCTCAGTGTCTCAGTGTCTCTGTGTCTCAGTATCTCTGAGTCTCAGAGTCTCAGTGTCTCAGTGTCTCAGTGTCTCAGAGTCTCAGTGTCTCTGAGTCTCAGTGTCTCAGTGTCTCAGAGTCTGAGTGTCTCTGTGTCTCAGTGTCTCTGTGTATCAGTGTCTCTGTGTCTCAGTGTCTCAGTGTCTGTGTGTCTCTTCGTCTCAGTGTCTCTGTGTCTCACCGTCTCAGTGTCTCAGCGTCTCAGTGTCTCTGTATCTCAGTGTCTCAGTGTCTCTGTGTCTTAGTGTCTCAGTGTCTCTGTGTCTCAGTATCTCTGAGTCTCAGAGTCTCAGTGTCTCAGTGTCTCAGTGTCTCAGAGTCTCAGTGTCTCTGAGTCTCAGTGTCTCAGTGTCTCAGTGTCTCTGAGTCTCAGTGTCTCTGTGTATCAGTGTCTCTGTGTCTCAGTGTCTCTGAGTCTCAGAGTCTCAGTGTCTCTGTGTCTCAGTGTCTCTGTGTCTCAGTGTCTCAGAGTCTCTGTGTCTCAGTGTCTCTGTGTCTCAGTGTCTCAGTGTCTCTGAGTCTCAGAGTCTCAGAGTCTCAGTGTCTCTGTGTCTCAGAGTCTCTGTGTCTCAGAGTCTCAGTGTCTCTGTGTCTCAGAGTCTCTGTGTCTCTGTGTCTCAGAGTCTCAATGTCTCTGTGTCTCAGATTCTCAGTGTCTCTGTGTCTCTTTGTCTCAGTGTCTCAGTGTCTCTGAGTCTTAGAGTCTCAGAGTCTCAGTGCCTCTGTGTCTCAGTGTCTCTGTGTCTCAGTGTCTCAGTGTCTCAGTGTCTCTGTTCTCAGTGTCTCAGTGTCTCTGTGTCTCAGTGTCTCAGTGTCTCTGAGTCTCAGTGTCTCAGTGTCTCTGTTCTCAGTGTCTCAGTGTCTCTGTGTCTCAGTGTCTCAGTGTCTCTGTGTCTCAGAGTCTCAGTGTCTCTGTGTCTCAGAGTCTCAGTGTCTCTGTGTCTCAGTGTCTCTGTGTCTCAGAGTCTCAGAGTCTCAGTGTCTCTGTGTCTCAGAGTCTCAGTGTCTCTGTGTCTCTGTGTCTCTGTGTCTCAGTGTCTCTGTGTCTCTGTGTCTCAGTGTCTCTGAGTCTCAGAGTCTCAGTGTCTCTGTGTCTCAGTGTCTCAGTGTCTCTATGTCTCAGTGTCTCAGTGTCTCTGTGTCTCTGAGTCTCAGAGCCTCAGTGTCTCTGTGTCTCTGTGTCTCTGTGTCTCTGTGTCTCAGTGTCTCAGTGTCTTTGAGTCTCAGAGTCTCAGTGTCTCTGTGTCTCAGAGTCTCAGTGTCTCTGTGTCTCAGTGTCTCTGTGTCTCAGTGTCTCTGTGTCTCTCTGTCTCAGTGTCTCTGAGTCTCAGAGTCTCAAAGTCTCAGTGTCTCTGTGTCTCAGAGTCTCAGTGTCTCTGTGTCTCAGTGTCTCTGTGTCTCTGTGTCTCAGTGTCTGTGTGTCTCTGTGTCTCTGTGTCTCTGAGTCTCAGAGTCTCAGTGTCTCTGTGTCTCAGAGTCTCAGTGTCTCTGTGTCTCTATGTCTCAGTGTCTCAGTGTCTCTGTTTCTCTGAGTCTCAGAGTCTCAGTGTCTCTGTGTCTCAGTGTCTCTGTGTCTCTGTGTCTCAGTGTCTCAGTGTCTCTGAGTCTCAGAGTCTCAGTGACTCTGTGTCTCAGAGTCTCAATGTCTCTGTGTCTCTGTGTCTCATGTCTCAGCGTCTCTGTGTCTCTGTGTCTCAGTTTCTCAGCGACTCTGTGCCTCTGTGTCTCAGTGTCTCTGTGTCTCAGTGTCTCAGTGTCTCAGTGTCTCTGTGTCTCAGTGTCTCAGTGTCTCTGAGTCTCAGAGTCTCAGAGTCTCAGTGTCTCAGTGTCTCAGAGTCTCAGAGTCTCAGTGTCTCAGTGTCTCTGTGTCTCAGTGTCTCTGTGTCTCAGCGTCTCTGTGTCTCAGTGTCTCAGTGTCTCAGCGTCCCTGTGTCTCTGTGTCTCAGTGTCTCAGTGTCTCAGGGTCTCTGTGTCTCAGTGTCTCAGTGTCTCTGAGTCTCAGTGTCTCAGTGTCTCAGTGTCTCAGTGATTCAGTGTCTCAGAGTCTCAGAGTCTCAGTGTCACGGTGTCTCAGTGTCTCTGTGTCTCAGTGTCTCTGTGTCTCTGTGTCTCAGTGTCTCAGTGTCTCTGAGTCTCAGACTCGCAGTGACTCTGTGTCTCAGAGTCTCAGAGTCTCAGTGTCTCTGTGTCTCTGTGTCTCAGTGTCTCTGTGGCTCTGTGTCTCAGTGTCTCAGTGTCTCTGAGTCTCAGAGTATCAGTGACTCTGTGTCTCAGAGTCTCAGTGTCTCTGTGTCTCTGTGTCTCAGTGTCTCAGCGTCTCTGTGTCTCTGTGTCTCAGTGTCTCAGCGACTCTGTGCCTCTGTGTCTCAGTGTCTCAGTGTCTCAGTGTCTCTGTGCCTCAGTGTCTCAGTGTCTCTGAGTCTCAGAGTCTCAGAGTCTCAGTGTCTCAGTGTCTCAGAGTCTCAGAGTCTCAGTGTCTCAGTGTCTCAGTGTCTCTGTGTCTCAGTGTCTCTGTGTCTCAGCGTCTCTGTGTCTCTGTGTCTCAGTGTCTCAGTGTCTCAGCGTCTCTGTGTCTCTGTGTCTCAGTGTCTCTGTGTCTCAGTGTCTCAGTGTCTCTGTGTCTCAGTGTCTCAGTGTATCTGAGTCTCAGTTTCTCAGTGTCTCAGTGTCTCAGTGACTCAGTGTCTCAGAGTCTCAGAGTCTCAGTGTCTCTGTGTCTCAGTGTCTCTGTGTCTCAGTGTCTCTGTGTCTCTGTGTCTCAGTGTCTCAGTGTCTCTGAGTCTCAGAGTCTCAGTGACTCTGTGTCTCAGAGTCTCAGTGTCTCTGTGTCTCTATGTCTCAGTGTTTCAGCGTCTCTGTGTCTCTGTGTCTCAGTGTCTCAGCGACTCTGTGCCTCTGTGTCTCAGTGTCTCAGTGTCTCTGTGTCTCAGTGTCTCAGTGTCTCTGAGTCTCAGAGTCTCAGAGTCTCAGTGTCTCAGTGTCTCAGTGTCTCAGAGTCTCAGTGTCTCTGTGTCTCAGTGTCTCTGTGTCTCAGCGTCTCTGTGTCTCAGTGTCTCAGTGTCTCAGCGTCTCCGTGTCTCTGTGTCTCTGTGTCTCAGTGTCTCTGTGTCTCAGTGTCTCAGTGTCTCTGTGTCTCAGTGTCTCAGTGTCTCAGAGTCTCAGAGTCTCAGAGTCTCAGAGTCTCAGTGTCTCAGTGTCTCAGTGTCTCAGAGTCTCAGTGTCTCAGTGTCTCAGTGTCTCTGTGTCTCAGTGTCTCTGTGTCTCAGCGTCTCTGTGTCTCAGTGTCTCAGTGTCTCAGCGTCTCCGTGTCTCTGTGTCTCTGTGTCTCAGTGTCTCTGTGTCTCAGTGTCTCAGTGTCTCTGTGTCTCAGTGTCTCAGTGTCTCGGAGTCTCAGTGTCTCAGAGTCTCAGAGTCTCAGTGTCTCAGTGTCTCAGAGTCTCAGAGTCTCAGTGTCTCAGTGTCTCAGTGTCTCTGTGTCTCAGTGTCTCTGTGTCTAAGCGTCTCTGTGTCTCAGTGTCTCAGTGTCTCTGAGTCTCCGTGTCTCTGTGTCTCTGTGTCTCAGTGTCTCAGTGTCTCAGTGTCTCTGTGTCTCAGTGTCTCAGTGTCTCGGAGTCTCAGTGTCTCAGTGTCTCAGTGTCTCAGTGACTCAGTGTCTCAGTGTCTCAGTGTCTCAGTGTCTCTGTGTATCAGTGTCTCAGTGTCTCTGAGTCTCAGAGTCTCAGTGACTCTGTGTCTCAGAGTCTCAGTGTCTCTGTGTCTCTGTGTCTCTGTGTCTCAGTGTCTCAGCGTCTCTGTGTCTCTGTGTCTCAGTGTCTCAGCGACTCTGTGCCTCTGTGTCTCAGTGTCTCTGTGTCTCAGTGTCTCAGTGTCTCTGTGTCTTAGTGTCTCAATGTCTCTGAGTCTCAGAGTCTCAGAGTCTCAGTGTCTCAGTGTCTCAGTGTCTCAGAGTCTCAGAGTCTCAGTGTCTCAGTGTCTCTGTGACTCAGTGTCTCTGTGTCTCAGCGTCTCAGCGTCTCTGTGTCTCAGTGTCTCTGTGTCTCAGCGTCTCAGTGTCTCTGTGTCTCAGTGTCTCTGTGTCTCTGTGTCTCTGTGTCTCAGTGTCTCTGTGTCTCAGTGTCTCAGTGTCTCTGAGTCTCAGTGTCTCAGTGTCTCAGTGACTCAGTGTCTCAGAGTCTCAGAGTCTCAGTGTCTCTGTGTCTCAGTGTCTCTGTGTCTCAGTGTCTGAGTGTCTCAGTGTCTCAGTTCTCAGTGTCTCAGTGTCTCTGTGTCTCAGTGTCTTAGTGTCTCTGAGTCTCAGAGTCTCAGTGTCTCTGTGTCTCAGAGTCTCAGTGTCTCTGTGTCTCTATGTCTCAGTGTCTCAGTGTCTCAGAGTCTCAGTGTCTCTGTGTCTCTGTGTCTCAGTGTCTCTGTATCTCAGTGTCTCAGTGTCTCAGAGTCTCAGAGTCTCTGTGTCTCAGTGTCTCTGTGTCTCAGTGTCTCAGTGTCTCCGTGTCACTGTGTCTCAGTGTCTCAGTGTCTCTGAGTCTCAGAGTCTGAGTGTCTCTGTGTCTCAGTGTCTCAGTTCTCAGTGTCTCTGTGTCTCAGTGTCTCAGTGTCTGTGTGTCTCAGCGTCTCAGTGTCTCTGTGTCTCAGTGTCTCTGTGTCTCACCGTCTCAGTGTCTCAGCGTCTCAGTGTCTCTGTATCTCAGTGTCTCAGTGTCTCTGTGTCTCAGTGTCTCAGTGTCTCTGTGTCTCAGTATCTCTGAGTCTCAGAGTCTCAGTGTCTCAGTGTCTCAGTGTCTCAGAGTCTCAGTGTCTCTGAGTCTCAGTGTCTCAGTGTCTCAGAGTCTGAGTGTCTCTGTGTCTCAGTGTCTCTGTGTATCAGTGTCTCTGTGTCTCAGTGTCTCAGTGTCTGTGTGTCTCAGCGTCTCAGTGTCTCTGTGTCTCAGTGTCTCTGTGTCTCACCGTCTCAGTGTCTCAGCGTCTCAGTGTCTCTGTATCTCAGTGTCTCAGTGTCTCTGTGTCTCAGTGTCTCAGTGTCTCTGTGTCTCAGTATCTCTGAGTCTCAGAGTCTCAGTGTCTCAGTGTCTCAGTGTCTCAGAGTCTCAGTGTCTCTGAGTCTCAGTGTCTCAGTGTCTCAGTGTCTCTGAGTCTCAGTGTCTCTGTGTATCAGTGTCTCTGTGTCTCAGTGTCTCTGAGTCTCAGAGTCTCAGTGTCTCTGTGTCTCTGTGTCTCTGTGTCTCAGTGTCTCTGTGTATCAGTGTCTCTGTGTATCAGTGTCTCAGTGTCTCTGTGTCTCAGTGTCTCAGTGTCTCTGTGTCTCAGTGTCTCAGTGTCTCTGAGTCTCAGAGTCTCAGTGTCTCTGTGTCTCAGAGTCTCAGTGCATCTGTGTCACTATGTCTCAGTGTCTCAGTGTCTCTGTGTCTCTGAGTCTCAGAGTCTCAGTGTCTCTGTGTCTCAGTGTCTCTGTGTCTCAGTGTCTCAGAGTCTCAGTGTCTCAGTGTCTCAGTGTCTCAGAGTCTCAGAGTCTCAGTGTCTCAGTGTCTCTGTGTCTCAGTGTCTCTGTGTCTCAGTGTCTCAGTGTCTCTGAGTCTCAGAGTCTCAGAGTCTCAGTGTCTCTGTGTCTCAGAGTCTCAGTGTCTCTGTGTCTCAGAGTCTCAGTGTCTCTGTGTCTCAGAGTCTCAGTGTCTCTGTGTCTCTATGTCTCAGTGTCTCAGTGTCTCTGAGTCTTAGAGTCTCAGAGTCTCAGTGCCTCTGTGTCTCAGTGTCTCAGTGTCTCAGTGTCTCTGTTCTCAGTGTCTCAGTGTCTCTGTGTCTCAGTGTCTCAGTGTCTCTGAGTCTCAGAGTCTCAGTGTCTCTGTGTCTCAGAGTCTCAGAGTCTCAGTGTCTCCGTGTCTCAGAGTCTCAGTGTCTCTGTGTCTCTATGTCTCAGTGTCTCAGTGTCTCTGAGTGTCAGAGTCTCAGAGTCTCAGTGTCTCTGTGTCTCAGTGTCTCAGCGTCTCTGTGTCTCTGTGTCTCTGTGTCTCAGTGTCTCTGTGTCTCAGAGTCTCAGCGTCTCTGTGTCTCTATGTCTCAGAGTCTCAGTGTCTCTGTGTCTCGGAGTCTCAGAGTCTCAGTGTCTCCGTGTCTCAGAGTCTCAGTGTCTCTGTGTCTCTATGTCTCAGTGTCTCAGTGTCTCTGAGTGTCAGAGTCTCAGAGTCTCAGTGTCTCTGTGTCTCTGTGTCTCAGTGTCTCAGCGTCTCTGTGTCTCTGTGTCTCAGTGTCTCTGTGTCTCAGAGTCTCAGCGTCTCTGTGTCTCTATGTCTCAGTGTCTCAGTGTCTCAGTGTCTCTGAGTCTCAGAGTCTCAGAGTCTCAGTGTCTCTGTGTCTCAGTGTCTCAGCGTCTCTGTGTCTCTGTGTCTCAGTGTCTCTGTGTCTCAGTGTCTCAGTGTCTCTGAGTCGCAGAGTCTCAGAGTCTCTGTGTCTCAGTGTCTCAGTGTCTCAGTGTCTCAGTGTCTCTGTGTCTCAGTGTCTCAGTGCCTCTGTGTCTCAGTGTCTCAGTGTCTCTGTGTCTCAGTGTCTCAGTGTCTCTGAGTCTCAGTGTCTCGGTGTCTCAGTGTCTCTGAGTCTCAGAGTCTCAGTGGCTCTGTGTCTCAGTGTCTATGTGTCTCAGGGTCTCTGTGTCTCAGTGTCTCAGTGTCTCTGTGTCTCAGTGTCTCTGAGTCTCAGATTCTCAGTGTCTCTGTGTCTCAGTGTCTCAGTGTCTCAGCGTCTCTGTGTCTCTGTGTCTCAGTGTCTCTGTGTCACAGTGTCTCTGTTTCTGTGTGTCTCAGAGTCTCAGTGTCTCAGTGTCTCTGTGTCTCAGTGTCTCAGTGTCTCTGAGTCTCAGTGTCTCAGTGTCTCTGTGTCTCAGTGTCTCTGTGTCTCTGTGTCTCAGTGCCTCAGTGTCTCTGTGTCTCAGTGTCTCAGTGTCTCTGATTCTCAGAGTCTCAATGTCTCTGTGTCTCAGAGTCTCAGTTTCTCTGTGTCTCTGTGTCTCTGTGTCTCAGTGTCTCAGTGTCTCTGAGTCTCAGAGTCTCAGTGTCTCTGTGTCTCAGTGTCTCAGCGTCTCTGTGTCTCTGTGTCTCAGTGTCTCAGTGTCTCAGTGTCTCTGTGTCTCAGTGTCTCAGTGTATCTGAGACTCAGAGTCTCAATGTCCCTGTGTCTCAGAGTCTCAGTGTCTCTGTGTCTCAGTGTCTCAGTGTCTCTGAGTCTCAGAGTCTCAGTGTCTCTGTATCTCAGTGTCTCAGCGTCTCTGTGTCTCTGTGTCTCAGTGTCTCTGAGTCTCAGAGTCTCAATGTCTCTGTGTCTCAGTGTCTCAGTGTCTCTGTGTCTCTGTGTCTCAGTGTCTCTGTGTCTCTGTGTCTCAGTGTCTCAGTGTCTCAGTGTCTCTGAGTCTCAGAGTCTCAGTGTCTCTGTGTCTCAGCGTCTCTGTGTCTCAGTGTCTCAGTGTCTCAGTGTCTCTGTGTCTCTGTGTCTCAGTGTCTCTGTGTCTCTGTGTCTCAGTGTCTCAGTGTCTCAGTGTCTCTGAGTCTCAGAGTCTCAGTGTCTCTGTGTCTCAGAGTCTCAATGTCTCTGTGTCTCAGTGTCTCAGTGTCTCTGTGTCTCTGTGTCTCAGTGTCTCTGTGTCTCTGTGTCTCAGTGTCTCAGTGTCTCAGTGTCTCTGAGTCTCAGAGTCTCAGTGTCTCTGTGTCTCAGCGTCTCTGTGTCTCAGTGTCTCAGTGTCTCAGTGTCTCTGTGTCTCAGTGTCTCAGTGTCTCTGAGTCTCAGAGTCTGAGTGTCTCTGTGTCTCAGTGTCTCAGTTCTCAGTGTCTCAGTGTCTCTGTGTCTCAGTGTCTCAGTGTCTCTGAGTCTCAGAGTCTCAGTGTCTCTGTGTCTCAGAATCTCAGTGTCTCTGTGTCTCTATGTCTCAGTGTCTCAGTGTCTCTGAGTCTCAGAGTCTCAGTGTCTCTGTGTCTCAGTGTCTCTGTGTCTCAGTGTCTGTGTGTCTCAGCGTCTCAGTGTCTCTGTGTCTCAGTGTCTCTGTTCTCACCGTCTCAGTGTCTCAGCGTCTCAGTGTCTCTGTATCTCAGTGTCTCTGTGTCTCAGTGTCTCAGTGTCTCTGTGTCTCAGTGTCTCTGAGTCTCAGAGTCTCAGTGTCTCAGTGTCTCAGAGTCTCAGTGTCTCTGTGTCTCTGTGTCTCAGTGTCTCAGTGTCTCTGTATCTCAGTGTCTCAGTGTCTCAGAGTCTCAGAGTCTCTGTGTCTCAGTGTCTCTGTGTCTCAGTGTCTCAGTGTCTCCGTGTCACTGTGTCTCAGTGTCTCAGTGTCTCTGAGTCTCAGAGTCTGAGTGTCTCTGTTTCTCAGTGTCTCAGTTCTCAGTGTCTCTGTGTCTCAGTGTCTCAGTGTCTCTGAGTCTCAGAGTCTCAGTGTCTCTGTGTCTCAGAATCTCAGTGTCTCTGTGTCTCTATGTCTCAGTGTCTCTGAGTCTCAGAGTCTCAGTGTCTCTGTGTCTCAGTGTCTCTGTGTCTCAGTGTCTCAGTGTCTGTGTGTCTCAGCGTCTCAGTGTCTCTGTGTCTCAGTGTCTCTGTGTCTCACCGTCTCAGTGTCTCAGCGTCTCAGTGTCTCTGTATCTCAGTGTCTCAGTGTCTCTGTGTCTCATTATCTCTGAGTCTCAGAGTCTCAGTGTCTCAGTGTCTCAGTGTCTCAGAGTCTCAGTGTCTCTGAGTCTCAGTGTCTCTGTGTCTCAGTGTCTCTGAGTCTCAGTGTCTCTGTGTATCAGTGTCTCTGTGTCTCAGTGTCTCTGAGTCTCAGAGTCTCAGTGTCTCTGTGTCTCTGTGTCTCAGTGTCTCTGTGTATCAGTGTCTCTGTGTCTCAGTGTCTCTGTGTCTCAGTGTCTCAGTGTCTCTGTGTCTCAGTGTCTCAGTGTCTCTGAGTCTCAGAGTCTCAGTGTCTCTGTGTCTCAGAGTCTCAGTGCATCTGTGTCACTATGTCTCAGTGTCTTAGTGTCTCTGTGTCTCTGAGTCTCAGTGTCTTAGTGTCTCTGTGTCTCTGAGTCTCAGAGTCTCAGTGTCTCAGTGTCTCTGTGTCTCTGTGTCTCAGTGTCTCTGTGTCTCAGTGTCTCAGAGTCTCAGTGTCTCAGTGTCTCAGTGTCTCAGAGTCTCAGAGTCTCAGTGTCTCTGTGTCTCAGTGTCTCTGTGTCTCAGTGTCTCAGTGTCTCTGAGTCTCAGAGTCTCAGAGTCTCAGTGTCTCTGTGTCTCAGAGTCTCAGTGTCTCTGTGTCTCAGAGTCTCAGTGTCTCTGTGTCTCAGAGTCTCAGTGTCTCTGTGTCTCTATGTCTCAGTGTCTCAGTGTCTCTGAGTCTTAGAGTCTCAGAGTCTCAGTGCCTCTGTGTCTCAGTGTCTCTGTGTCTCAGTGTCTCAGTGTCTCAGTGTCTCTGTTCTCAGTGTCTCAGTGTCTCAGTGTCTCAGTGTCTCAGTGTCTCTGAGTCTCAGAGTCTCAGTGTCTCTGTGTCTCAGAGTCTCAGAGTCTCAGTGTCTCCGTGTCTCAGAGTCTCAGTGTCTCTGTGTCTCTATGTCTCAGTGTCTCAGTGTCTCTGAGTGTCAGAGTCTCAGAGTCTCAGTGTCTCTGTGTCTCAGTGTCTCAGCGTCTCTGTGTCTCTGTGTCTCAGTGTCTCTGTGTCTCAGAGTCTCAGCGTCTCTGTGTCTCTATGTCTCAGTGTCTCAGTGTCTCTGTGTCTCAGTGTCTCAGTGTCTCAGTGTCTCTGTTCTCAGTGTCTCAGTGTCTCTGTGTCTCAGTGTCTCAGTGTCTCTGAGTCTCAGAGTCTCTGTGTCTCTGTGTCTCAGAGTCTCAGAGTCTCAGTGTCTCCGTGTCTCCGTGTCTCAGAGTCTCAGTGTCTCTGTGTCTCTATGTCTCAGTGTCTCAGTGTCTCTGAGTGTCAGAGTCTCAGAGTCTCAGTGTCTCAGTGTCTCAGTGTCTCAGCGTCTCTGTGTCTCTGTGTCTCAGTGTCTCTGTGTCTCAGAGTCTCAGCGTCTCTGTGTCTCTATGTCTCAGTGTCTCAGTGTCTCAGTGTCTCTGAATCTCAGAGTCTCAGAGTCTCAGAGTCTCAGTGTCTCTGTGTCTCAGTGTCTCAGCGTCTCTGTGTCTCTGTGTCTCAGTGTCTCTGTGTCTCATTGTCTCAGTGTCTCAGTGTCTCTGTGTCTCAGTGTCTCAGTGTCTCTGAGTCGCAGAGTCTCAGAGTCTCTGTGTCTCAGTGTCTCAGTGTCTCAGTGTCTCTGTGTCTCAGTGTCTCTGTGTCTCAGTGTCTCAGTGCCTCTGTGTCTCAGTGTCTCAGTGTCTCTGTGTCTCAGTGTCTCAGTGTCTCTGAGTCTCAGAGTCTCAGTGTCTCGGTGTCTCAGTGTCTCTGAGTCTCAGAGTCTCAGTGGCTCTGTGTCTCAGTGTCTCTGTGTCTCAGGGTCTCTGTGTCTCAGTGTCTCTGTGTCTCAGTGTCTCTGTGTCTCAGTGTCTCTGAGTCTCAGATTCTCAGTGTCTCTGTGTCTCAGTGTCTCAGCGTCTCTGTGTCTCTGTGTCTCAGTGTCTCTGTGTCTGTGTGTCTCAGAGTCTCAGTGTCTCAGTGTCTCTGTGTCTCAGTGTCTCAGTGTCTCCGTGTCACTGTGTCTCAGTGTCTCAGTGTCTCTGAGTCTCAGAGTCTGAGTGTCTCTGTTTCTCAGTGTCTCAGTTCTCAGTGTCTCTGTGTCTCAGTGTCTCAGTGTCTCTGTGTCTCAGAGTCTCAGTGTCTCTGTGTCTCAGAATCTCAGTGTCTCTGTGTCTCTATGTCTCAGTGTCTCTGAGTCTCAGAGTCTCAGTGTCTCTGTGTCTCAGTGTCTCTGTGTCTCAGTGTCTCAGTGTCTGTGTGTCTCAGCGTCTCAGTGTCTCTGTGTCTCAGTGTCTCTGTGTCTCACCGTCTCAGTGTCTCAGCGTCTCAGTGTCTCTGTATCTCAGTGTCTCAGTGTCTCTGTGTCTCATTATCTCTGAGTCTCAGAGTCTCAGTGTCTCAGTGTCTCAGTGTCTCAGAGTCTCAGTGTCTCTGAGTCTCAGTGTCTCTGTGTCTCAGTGTCTCTGAGTCTCAGTGTCTCTGTGTATCAGTGTCTCTGTGTCTCAGTGTCTCTGAGTCTCAGAGTCTCAGTGTCTCTGTGTCTCTGTGTCTCAGTGTCTCTGTGTATCAGTGTCTCTGTGTCTCAGTGTCTCTGTGTCTCAGTGTCTCAGTGTCTCTGTGTCTCAGTGTCTCAGTGTCTCTGAGTCTCAGAGTCTCAGTGTCTCTGTGTCTCAGAGTCTCAGTGCATCTGTGTCACTATGTCTCAGTGTCTTAGTGTCTCTGTGTCTCTGAGTCTCAGTGTCTTAGTGTCTCTGTGTCTCTGAGTCTCAGAGTCTCAGTGTCTCAGTGTCTCTGTGTCTCTGTGTCTCAGTGTCTCTGTGTCTCAGTGTCTCAGAGTCTCAGTGTCTCAGTGTCTCAGTGTCTCAGAGTCTCAGAGTCTCACTGTCTCTGTGTCTCAGTGTCTCAGTGTCTCAGTGTCTCTGTGTCTCTGTGTCTCAGTGTCTCTGTGTCTCAGTGTCTCAGAGTCTCAGTGTCTCAGTGTCTCAGTGTCTCAGAGTCTCAGAGTCTCACTGTCTCTGTGTCTCAGTGTCTCAGTGTCTCAGTGTCTCTGTGTCTCAGTGTCTCAGTGTCTCTGAGTCTCAGAGTCTCAGAGTCTCAGTGTCTCTGTGTCTCAGAGTCTCAGTGTCTCTGTGTCTCAGAGTCTCAGTGTCTCTGTGTCTCAGAGTCTCAGTGTCTCTGTGTCTCTATGTCTCAGTGTCTCAGTGTCTCTGAGTCTTAGAGTCTCAGAGTCTCAGTGCCTCTGTGTCTCAGTGTCTCTGTGTCTCAGTGTCTCAGTGTCTCAGTGTCTCTGTTCTCAGTGTCTCAGTGTCTCTGTGTCTCAGTGTCTCAGTGTCTCTGAGTCTCAGAGTCTCAGTGTCTCTGTGTCTCAGAGTCTCAGAGTCTCAGTGTCTCCGTGTCTCAGAGTCTCAGTGTCTCTGTGTCTCTATGTCTCAGTGTCTCAGTGTCTCTGAGTGTCAGAGTCTCAGAGTCTCAGTGTCTCTGTGTCTCAGTGTCTCAGCGTCTCTGTGTCTCTGTGTCTCAGTGTCTCTGTGTCTCAGAGTCTCAGCGTCTCTGTGTCTCTATGTCTCAGTGTCTCAGTGTCTCTGTGTCTCAGTGTCTCAGTGTCTCAGTGTCTCTGTTCTCAGTGTCTCAGTGTCTCTGTGTCTCAGTGTCTCAGTGTCTCTGAGTCTCAGAGTCTCTGTGTCTCTGTGTCTCAGAGTCTCAGAGTCTCAGTGTCTCCGTGTCTCCGTGTCTCAGAGTCTCAGTGTCTCTGTGTCTCTATGTCTCAGTGTCTCAGTGTCTCTGAGTGTCAGAGTCTCAGAGTCTCAGTGTCTCAGTGTCTCAGTGTCTCAGCGTCTCTGTGTCTCTGTGTCTCAGTGTCTCTGTGTCTCAGAGTCTCAGCGTCTCTGTGTCTCTATGTCTCAGTGTCTCAGTGTCTCAGTGTCTCTGAGTCTCAGAGTCTCAGAGTCTCAGAGTCTCAGTGTCTCTGTGTCTCAGTGTCTCAGCGTCTCTGTGTCTCTGTGTCTCAGTGTCTCTGTGTCTCAGTGTCTCAGTGTCTCAGTGTCTCTGTGTCTCAGTGTCTCAGTGTCTCTGAGTCGCAGAGTCTCAGAGTCTCTGTGTCTCAGTGTCTCAGTGTCTCAGTGTCTCTGTGTCTCAGTGTCTCTGTGTCTCAGTGTCTCAGTGCCTCTGTGTCTCAGTGTCTCAGTGTCTCTGTGTCTCAGTGTCTCAGTGTCTCTGAGTCTCAGAGTCTCAGTGTCTCGGTGTCTCAGTGTCTCTGAGTCTCAGAGTCTCAGTGGCTCTGTGTCTCAGTGTCTCTGTGTCTCAGGGTCTCTGTGTCTCAGTGTCTCAGTGTCTCTGTGTCTCAGTGTCTCTGTGTCTCAGTGTCTCTGAGTCTCAGATTCTCAGTGTCTCTGTGTCTCAGTGTCTCAGCGTCTCTGTGTCTCTGTGTCTCAGTGTCTCTGTGTCTGTGTGTCTCAGAGTCTCAGTGTCTCAGTGTCTCTGTGTCTCAGTGTCTCAGTGTCTGTGTGTCTCAGCGTCTCAGTGTCTCTGTGTCTCAGTGTCTCTGTGTCTCTGTGTCTCAGTGCCTCAGTGCCTCTGTGTCTCAGTGTCTCAGTGTCTCTGATTCTCAGAGTCTCAATGTCTCTGTGTCTCAGAGTCTCAGTGTCTCTGTGTCTCTGTGTCTCAGTGTCTCAGTGTCTCTGAGTCTCAGAGTCTCAGTGTCTCTGTGTCTCAGTGTCTCAGCGTCTCTGTGTCTCTGTGTCTCAGTGTCTCAGTGTCTCAGTGTCTCTGTGTCTCAGTGTCTCAGTGTATCTGAGACTCAGAGTCTCAATGTCCCTGTGTCTCAGAGTCTCAGTGTCTCTGTGTCTCTGTGTCTCAGTGTCTCAGTGTCTCTGAGTCTCAGAGTCTCAGTGTCTCTGTATCTCAGTGTCTCAGCGTCTCTGTGTCTCTGTGTCTCAGTGTCTCTGTGTCTCAGTGTCTCTGTGTCTCAGTGTCTCAGTGTCTCTGAGTCTCAGAGTCTCAGTGTCTCTGTGTCTCAGCGTCTCTGTGTCTCTGTGTCTCAGTGTCTCAGTGTCTCAGTGTCTCTGTGTCTCAGTGTCTCAGTGTCTCTGAGTCTCAGAGTCTGAGTGTCTCTGTGTCTCAGTGTCTCAGTTCTCAGTGTCTCAGTGTCTCTGTGTCTCAGTGTCTCAGTGTCTCTGAGTCTCAGAGTCTCAGTGTCTCTGTGTCTCAGAATCTCAGTGTCTCTGTGTCTCTATGTCTCAGTGTCTCAGTGTCTCTGAGTCTCAGAGTCTCAGTGTCTCTGTGTCTCAGTGTCTCTGTGTCTCAGTGTCTCAGTGTCTTGTGTCTCAGCGTCTCAGTGTCTCTGTGTCTCAGTGTCTCTGTTCTCACCGTCTCAGTGTCTCAGCGTCTCAGTGTCTCTGTATCTCAGTGTCTCTGTGTCTCAGTGTCTCAGTGTCTCTTTGTCTCAGTGTCTCTGAGTCTCAGAGTCTCAGTGTCTCAGTGTCTCAGTGTCTCAGAGTCTCAGTGTCTCTGAGTCTCAGTGTCTCAGTGTCTCAGTGTCTTGAGTCTCAGTGTCTCTGTGTATCAGTGTCTCAGTGTCTCAGTGTCTCTGTGTCTCAGTGTCTCAGCGTCTCTGAGTCTCAGAGTCTCAGAGTCTCAGTGTCTCTGTGTCTCTGTGTCTCAGTGTCTCATTGTCTCAGTGTCTCTGAGTCTCAGTGTCTCTGTGTATCAGTGTCTCTGTGTCTCAGTGTCTCTGTGTCTCAGTGTCTCAGTGTCTCGGTGTCTCAGTGTCTCAGTGTCTCTGAGTCTCAGAGTCTCAGTGTCTCTGTGTCTCAGAGTCTCAGTGTATCTGTGTCACTATGTCTCAGTGTCTTAGTGTCTCTGTGTCTCTGAGTCTCAGAGTCTCAGTGTCTCTGTGTCTCAGTGCCTCTGTGTCTCAGTGTCTCAGTGTCTCAGTGTCTCTGAGTCTCAGAGTCTCAGAGTCTCAGTGTCTCAGTGTCTCTGTGTCTCAGTGTCTCTGTGTCTCAGTGTCTCTGTGTCTCAGAGTCTCAGTGTATCTGTGTCACTATGTCTCAGTGTCTTAGTGTCTCTGTGTCTCTGAGTCTCAGAGTCTCAGTGTCTCTGTGTCTCAGTGCCTCTGTGTCTCAGTGTCTCAGTGTCTCAGTGTCTCTGAGTCTCAGAGTCTCAGAGTCTCAGTGTCTCAGTGTCTCTGTGTCTCTGTGTCTCAGTGTCTCAGTGTCTCAGTGTCTCTGAGTCGCAGTGTCTCAGTGTCTCTGAGTCTCAGAGTCTCAGAGTCTCAGTGTCTCTGTGTCTCAGAGTCTCAGTGTCTCTGTGTCTCTATGCCTCAGTGTCTCAGTGTCTCTGAGTCTCAGAGTCTCAGAGTCTCAGTGCCTCTGTGTCTCAGTGTCTCAGTGTCTCTGTGTCTCAGTGCCTCTGTGTCTCAGTGTCTCAGTGTCTCAGTGTCTCTGAGTCTCAGAGTCTCAGAGTCTCAGTGTCTCAGTGTCTCTGTGTCTCAGTGTCTCTGAGTCTCAGAGTCTCAGTGTCTCTGTGTCTCAGAGTCTCAGAGTCTCAGTGTTTCTGTGTCTCAGAGTCTCAGTGTCTCTGTGTCTCTATGTCTCAGTGTCTCAGTGTCTCTGAGTCTCAGAGTCTCAGAGTCTCAGTGTCTCTGTGTCTCAGTGTCTCAGCGTCTCTGTGTCTCTGTGTCTCAGAGTCTCAGCGTCTCTGTGTCTCTATGTCTCAGTGTCTCAGTGTCTCAGTGTCTCTGAGTCTCAGAGTCTCAGAGTCTCAGTGTCTCTGTGTCTCAGTGTCTCAGCGTCTCTCTGTCTCAGTGTCTCAGTGTCTCTGTGTCTCAGTGTCTCTGAGTCGCAGAGTCTCAGAGTCTCTGTGTCTCAGAGTCTCAGTGTCTCAGTGTCTCAGTGTCTCAGTGTCTCTGTGTCTCAGTGTCTCAGTGCCTCTGTGTCTCAGTGTCTCAGTGTCTCTGAGTCTCAGAGTCTCAGTGTCTCGGTGTCTCAGTGTCTCTGAGTCTCAGAGTCTCAGTGGCTCTGTGTCTCAGTGTCTCAGTGTCTCTGTGTCTCTGTGTCTCAGTGTCTCTGTGTCTCAGTGTCTCTGTGTCTGTGTGTCTCAGAGTCTCAGTGTCTCAGTGTCTCTGTGTCTCAGTGTCTCAGTGTCTCTGAGTCTCAGTGTCTCAGTGTCTCTGTGTCTCAGTGTCTCAGTGTCTCAGTGTCTCTGTGTCTCAGTGTCTCAGTGTCTCTGAGTCTCAGAGTCTCAGTGTCTCAGTGTCTCTGTGTCTCAGTGTCTCAGTTTCTCTGAGTCTCAGTGTCTCTGTGTCTCAGTGTCTCAGTTTCTCTGAGTCTCAGTGTCTCAGTGTCTCTGTGTCTCAGTGTCTCACTGTCTCAGTGTCTCTGAGTCTCAGAGTCTCAATGTCTCTGTGTCTCAGTGTCTCAGTGTCTCTGTGTCTCAGTGTCTCAGTGTCTCTGAGACTCAGAGTCTCAATGTCCCTGTGTCTCAGAGTCTCAGTGTCTCTGTGTCTCTGTGTCTCAGTGTCTCAGTGTCTCTGAGTCTCAGAGTCTCAGTGTCTCTGTATCTCAGTGTCTCAGCGTCTCTGTGTCTCTGTGTCTCAGTGTCTCTGTGTCTCAGTGTCTCTGAGTCTCAGAGTCTCAATGTCTCTGTGTCTCAGAGTCTCAGTGTCTCTGTGTCTCTGTGTCTCAGTGTCTCAGTGTCTCTGAGTCTCAGAGTCTCAGTGTCTCTGTGTTTCAGCGTCTCTGTGTCTCAGTGTCTCAGTGTCTCAGTGTCTCTGTGTCTCAGTGTCTCAGTGTCTCTGAGTCTCAGAGTCTCAATGTCTCTGTGTCTCAGAGTCTCTGTGCCTCTGTGTCTCTGTGTCTCAGTGTCTCAGTGTCTCAGTGTCTCAGTGTCTCTGTGTCTCAGTGTCTCAGAGTCTCAGTGTCTCTGTATCTCAGTGTCTCAGCGTCTCTGTGTCTCTGTGTCTCAGTGTCTCTGAGTGATCTGGATGAGGGTATAGTTGGGTGGATTAGTAAATTTGCTGATGACACCAAAGTTGGAGGTGTGGTAGATTGTGAGGAAGGGTGTCATAGTCTGCAGGGAGACTTAGATAGGTTGCAGAGCTGGGCCGAGAGGTGGCGGATGGAATTTAATGCGGAGAAGTGTGAGGTAATTCACTTTGGTAGGAGCAACAGATGTGTCGAGTATAGGGCTAACGGGAGGACTTTGAATAGTGTGGATGAACAGAGGGATCTAGGTGTGTGTGTACATAGATCCCTGAAAGTTGGGAATCAAGTAGATAAGGTTGTTAAGAAGGCGTACGGTGTCTTGGCGTTTATTGGTAGGGGGATTGAATTTAGGAGTCGCAGTGTAATGTTGCAACTGTACACAACTCTGGTGCGGCCGCACTTGGAGTACTGTGTGCAGTTCTGGTCCCCGCATTACAAGAAGGATGTGGAGGCGTTGGAGAGGGTGCAGAGGAGGTTTACTAGGATGTTGCCTGGTATGGTGGGGAGGTCCTATGAGGAGAGACTGAGGGATTTAGGGTTGTTTTCGTTGGAAAGAAGGCGGCTAAGAGGGGATCTTATTGAAACATATAAGATGATTAGAGGTTTAGATAGGGTGGATAGTGATAGCCTTTTTCCTCGGATGGAGAAAGCTAGCACGAGGGGGCATGGCTTTAAATTAAGGGGGGGTAGCTACAGGACGGATGTCAGGGGTAGGTTCTTTACCCAGTGGGTGGTGAGGGATTGGAATGCCCTGCCTGCTGCAGTTGTAAATGCGTCTAGTTTGGGGGCGTTTAAGAGATCTCTGGATAGGTTTATGGACGAAAAGGGATTGGTATAGGCTAGTGGGTCATTGTTTTTGTAACTGGTCGGCGCAACATCGTGGGCCGAAGGGCCTGTTCTGCGCTGTAATGTTCTATGTTCTATGTTCTATGAGTCTCAGAGTCTCAATGTCTCTGTGTCTCAGAGTCTCAGTGTCTCAGTGTCTCTGTGTCTCAGTGTCTCTGAGTCTCAGAGTCTCAATGTCTCTGTGTCTCAGTGTCTCAGTGTCTCAGTGTCTCTGTGTCTCAGTATCTCTGTGTCTCTGTGTCTCTGTGTCTCAGTGTCTCAGTGTCTCTCTGTCTCAGTGTCTTAGTGTCTCTGAGTCTCAGAGTCTCAACGTCTCTGTGTCTCAGAGTCTCAGTGTCTCTGTGTCTCAGAGTCTCAGTGTCTCTGTGTCTCAGTGTCTCAGCGTCTCAGTGTCTCTGTGCCTCAGTGTCTCTGTATCTCAGTGTCTCAGTGTCTCTGTGTCTCAGTGTCTCAGTGTCTCTGTGTCTCAGTGTCTCAGTGTCTCTGTGTCTCAGTGTCTCTGTGTCTCAGTGTCTCAGTGTCTCTGAGTCTCAGAGTCTCAGTGTCTCAGTGTCTCAGTGTCTCTGTGTCTCAGTGTCTCAGTGTCTCTGTGTCTCAGTGTCTCTGTGTCTCAGTGTCTCAGTGTCTCTGAGTCTCAGAGTCTCAGTGTCTCGGTGTCTCAGTGTCTCTGAGTCTCAGAGTCTCAGTGGCTCTGTGTCTCAGTGTCTCTGTGTCTCAGGGTCTCAGTGTCTCAGTGTCTCAGTGTCTCTGTGTCTCTGTGTCTCAGTGTCTCTGTGTCTCAGGGTCTCTGAGTCTCAGATTCATGTGTCTCTGTGTCTCAGTGTCTCAGTGTCTCAGTGTCTCAGCGTCTCTGTGTCTCAGTGTCTCTGTGTCTCTGTGTCTCAGTGTCTCTGTGTCTCAGTGTCTCTGTGTCTCTGTGTCTCAGAGTCTCAGTGTCTCAGTGTCTCTGTGTCTCAGTGTCTCAGTGTCTCTGAGTCTCAGAGTCTCAGTGTCTCTGTGTCTCAGTGTCTCTGTGTCTCGGGTTCTCTGTGTCTCTGTGTCTCAGTGCCTCTGTGTCTCAGTGTCTCAGTGTCTCTGAGTCTCAGAGTCTCAGTGTCTCTGTGTCTCAGTGTCTCAGATTCTCTGTGTCTCTGAATCTCAGTGTCTCAGTGTCTCAGTGTGTCTGAGTCTCAGAGTCTCAGTGTCTCTGAGTCTCAGAGTCTCAATGTCTCTGTGTCTCAGAGTCTCAGTGTCTCTGTGTCTCAGTGTCTCAGTGTCTCTGAGTCTCAGAGTCTCAGTTTCTCAGCGTCTCAGTGTCTCTGTGCCTCACTGTCTCAGTGTCTCAGTGTCTCTGTGTCTCAGTGTCTCAGTGTCTCTGTGTCTCAGTGTCTCTGTGTCTCAGTGTCTCTGTGTCTCAGTGTCTCAGTGTCTCTGAGTCTCAGAGTCTCAGTGTCTCTGTGTCTCAGTGTCTCAGATTCTCTGTGTCTCTGAATCTCAGTGTCTCAGTGTCTCAGTGTGTCTGAGTCTCAGAGTCTCAGTGTCTCTGTGTCTCAGTGTCTCAGCGTCTCAGTGTCTCAGTGTCTCTGTGTCTCAGTGTCTCAGTGTCTCTGAGTCTCAGAGTCTCAATGTCTCTGTGTCTCAGAGTCTCAGTGTCTCTGTGTCTCTGTGTCTCAGTGTCTCAGTGTCTCTGAGTCTCAGAGTCTCAGTGTCTCAGCGTCTCAGTGTCTCTGTGCCTCACTGTCTCAGTGTCTCAGTGTCTCTGAGTCTCAGAGTCTCAGTGTCTCAGTGTCTCTGAGTCTCAGAGTCTCAGTGTCTCAGTGTCTCTGTGTCTCAGTGTCTCTGTGTCTCAGCGTCTCTGTGTCTCTGTGTCTCAGTGTCTCAGTGTCTCAGCGTCTCTGTGTCTCAGTGTCTCTGTGTCTCAGTGTCTCAGCGTCTCAGTGTCTCTGTGTCTCAGTGTCTCTGTGTCTCAGAGTCCCAGTGTCACTGTGTCTCAGTGTCTCAGCGTCTCAGTGTCTCTGTGTCACAGTGTCTGTGTGTCTCAGTGTCTCAGTGTCTCTGTGTCTCATTGTCTCAGTGTCTCTGTGTCTCAGTGTCTCGGTGTCTCAGTGTCTCTGTGTCTCAGTGTCTCAGTGTCTCTGTGTCTCAGTGTCTTAGTGTCTCTGAGTCTCAGAGTCTCAACGTCTCTGTGTCTCAGAGTCTCAGTGTCTCAGAGTCTCAGTGTCTTAGTGTCTCAGCGTCTCAGTGTCTCTGTGCCTCAGTGTCTCAGTGTCTCTGTGTCTCAGTGTCTCTGTGTCTCTGTGTCTCAGAGTCTCAGTGTCTCAGTGTCTCTGTGTCTCTGTGTCTCAGTGTCTCTGTGTCTCAGTGTCTCAGTGTCTCTGTGTCTCAGTGTCTCTGTGTCTCAGTGTCTCAGTGTCTCAGTGTCTCTGTGTCTCAGTGTCTCTGAGTCTCAGAGTCTCAGAGTCTCAGTGTCTCGGTGTCTCAGTGTCTCTGAGTCTCAGAGTCTCAGTGGCTCTGTGTCTCAGTGTCTCTGTGTCTCAGGGTCTCTGTGTCTCAGTGTCTCTGAGTCTCAGATTCTCAGTGTCTCTGTGTCTCAGTGTCTCAGCGTCCCTGTGTCTCTGTGTCTCAGTGTCTCTGTGTCTCTGTGTCTCAGTGTCTCTGTGTCTCAGTGTCTCTGTGTCTCTGTGTCTCAGAGTCTCAGTGTCTCAGTGTCTCTGTGTCTCAGTGTCTCTGTGTCTCAGTGTCTCAGTGTCTCTGTGTCTCAGTGTCTCTGAGTCTCAGATTCTCAGTGTCTCTGTGTCTCAGTGTCTCAGCGTCCCTGTGTCTCTGTGTCTCAGTGTCTCTGTGTCTCTGTGTCTCAGTGTCTCTGTGTCTCAGTGTCTCTGTGTCTCTGTGTCTCAGAGTCTCAGTGTCTCAGTGTCTCTGTGTCTCAGTGTCTCTGTGTCTCAGTGTCTCAGTGT
Organism: Carcharhinus amblyrhynchos; assembly: GCF_965287045.1. NCBI lineage: Eukaryota > Metazoa > Chordata > Chondrichthyes > Carcharhiniformes > Carcharhinidae > Carcharhinus > Carcharhinus amblyrhynchos. The sequence goes on along the minus strand of NW_027649903.1, from coordinate 101,567 downwards.
CTCTGAGTCTCAGTGTCTCTGTGTCTCAGTGTCTCAGTGTCTCTGAGTCTCAGAGTCTCAGTGTCTCAGTGTCTCAGTGTCTCTGTGTCTCTGTGTCTCAGAGTCTCAGTGTCTCAGTGTCTCTGTGTCTCAGTGTCTCTGTGTCTCAGTGTCTCAGTGTCTCTGAGTCTCAGTGTCTCTGTGTCTCAGTGTCTCAGTGTCTCTGAGTCTCAGAGTCTCAGTGTCTCAGTGTCTCTGTGTCTCAGTGTCTCTGAGTCTCAGAGTCTCAGAGTCTCAGTGTCTCTGTGTCTCAGTGTCTCTGTGTCTCTGTGTCTCAGTGTCTCAGTTCTCAGTGTCTCAGTGTCTCTGTGTCTCAGTGTCTCAGTTCTCAGTGTCTCAGTGTCTCTGTGTCTCAGTGTCTCAGTGTCTCAGAGTCTCAGAGTCTCAGTGTCTCTGTGTCTCAGTGTCTCGGTGTCTCAGTGTCTCGGTGTCTCAGTGTCTCAGATTCTCTGTGTCTCAGTGTCTCAGATTCTCTGTGTCTCTGAATCTCAGTGTCTCAGTGTCTCTGAGTCTCAGAGTCTCAGTATCTCTGTGTCTCAGTGTCTCAGCGTCTCAGTGTCTCAGTGTCTCAGTGTCTCAGTGTCTCTGTGTCTCAATGTCTCAGTGTCTCTGAGTCTCAGAGTCTCAGTGTCTCAGTGTCTCTGAGTCTCAGAGTCTCAGTGTCTCAGTGTCTCTGTGTCTCAGTGTCTCAGTGTCTCTGTGTCTCAGCGTCTCTGTGTCTCAGTGTCTCAGTGTCTCAGCGTCTCTGTGTCTCAGTGTCTCTGTGTCTCAGTGTCTCAGCGTCTCAGTGTCTCTGTGTCTCAGTGTCTCTGTGTCTCAGAGTCCCAGTGTCTCTGTGTCTCAGTGTCTCAGCGTCTCAGTGTCTCAGTGTCTCAGTGTCTGTGTGTCTCAGTGTCTCAGTGTCTCTGAGTCTCAGAGTCTCAGTGTCTCTGTGTCTCAGTGTCTCAGTGTCTCTGTGTCTCTGTGTCTCAGTGTCTCAGAGTCTCAGTGTCTCTGTGTCTCAGTGTCTCCGTGTCTCTGAGTCTCAGAGTCTCAGTGTCTCTGTGTCTCAGTGTCTCAGCGTCTCTGTGTCTCTGTGTCTCAGTGATTCTGTGTCTCAGTGTCTCAGTGTCTCTGTGTCTCAGCGTCTCTGAGTCACAGTGTCTCAGTGTCTCAGTGTCTCTGAGTCTCAGAGTCTCAGTGGCTCTGTGTCTCATTGTCTCTGTGTCTCAGGGTCACTGTGTCTCAGTGTCTCAGTGTCTCTGTGTCTCAGTGTCTCAGTGTCTCATTGTCTCTGAGTCTCAGTGTCTCAGTGTCTCAGTGTCTCTGTGTCTCAGTGTCTCTGTGTCTCAGTGTCTCTGAGTCTCAGTGTCTCAGTGTCTCAGTGTCTCTGAGTCTCAGAGTCTCAGTGGCTCTGTGTCTCAGTGTCTCTGTGTCTCAGGGTCCCTGTGTCTCAGTGTCTCAGTGTCTCTGTGTCTCAGTGTCTCATGTCTCAGTGTCTCAGTGTCTCGGTGTCTCACATTCTCAGTGTCTCTGTATCTCAGTGTCTCAGTGTCTCTGTGTCTCAGTGTCTCTGTGTCTCAGTGTCTCAGTGTCTCTGTGTCTCAGTGTCTCTGAGTCGCAGAGTCTCAGTGTCTCTGTGTCTCAGACTCTCAGTGTCTCAGTGTCTCAGTGTCTCAGTCTCTCTGTGTCTCAGTGTCTCAGTGTCTCAGTGTCTCTGTGTCTCAGTGTCTCTGTGTCTCAGTGTCTCAGTGTCTCTGTGTCTCAGTGTCTCAGTGTCTCTGTGTCTCAGTGTCTCTGTGTCTCAGTGTCTCAGTGTCTCTGAGTCTCAGAGTCTCAGTGTCTCGGTGTCTCAGTGTCTCTGAGTCTCAGAGTCTCTGAGTCTCAGATTCTCAGTGTCTCTGTGTCTCAGTGTCTCAGTGTCTCAGCGTCTCTGTGTCTCTGTGTCTCTGTGTCTCAGTGTCTCTGTGTCTCAGTGTATCTGTGTCTCTGTGTCTCAGAGTCTCTGAGTCTCAGAGTCTCAGTGTCTCGGTGTCTCAGTGTCTCAGTGTCTCTGAGTCTCAGAGTCTCAGTGTCTCTGTGTCTCAGTGTCTCTGTGTCTCAGGGTCTCTGTGTCTCAGTGCCTCTGTGTCTCAGTGTCTCAGTCTCTCTGAGTCTCAGAGTCTCAGTGTCTCTGTGTCTCATTGTCTCAGATTCTCTGTGTCTCTGAATCTCAGTGTCTCAGTGTCTCAGTGTGTCTGAGTCTCAGAGTCTCAGTGTCTCTGTGTCTCAGTGTCTCAGCGTCTCTGTGTCTCAGTGTCTCAGTGTCTCTGTGTCTCAGTGTCTCAGTGTCTCTGAGTCTCAGAGTCTCAATGTCTCTGTGTCTCAGAGTCTCAATGTCTCTGTGTCTCAGTGTCTCAGCGTCTCTGTGTCTCAGTGTCTCAGTGTCTCTGTGTCTCAGTGTCTCAGTGTCTCTGAGTCTCAGAGTCTCAATGTCTCTGTGTCTCAGAGTCTCAGTGTCTCTGTGTCTCTGTGTCTCAGTGTCTCAGTGTCTCTGAGTCTCGGAGTCTCAGTGTCTCTGTATCTCAGTGTCTCAGCGTCTCTGTGTCTCAGTGTCTCAGTGTCTCTGTGTCTCAGTGTCTCAGTGTCTCTGTGTCTCAGTGTCTCAGTGTCTCAGTGTCTCAGAGTCACAATGTCTCTGTGTCTCAGAGTCTCAGTGTCTCTGTGTCTCTGTGTCTCAGTGTCTCAGTGTCTCTGAGTCTCTGTGTCTCTGTGTCTCAGTGTCTCTGAGTCTCAGAGTCTCAATGTCTCTGTGTCTCAGCGTCTCAGTGTCTCAGTGTCTTAGTGTCTCTGAGTCTCAGAGTCTCAACGTCTCTGTGTCTCAGAGTCTCAATGTCTCTGTGTCTCTGTGTCTCAGTGTCTCAGTGTCTCTGAGTCTCTGTGTCTCTGTGTCTCAGTGTCTCTGAGTCTCAGAGTCTCAATGTCTCTGTGTCTCAGAGTCTCAGTGTCTCTGTGTCTCAGTGTCTCAGTGTCTCAGAGTCTCAGAGCCTCAGTGTCTCTGTGTCTCAGTGTCTCAGCGTCTCTGTGTCTCTGTGTCTCAGTGTCTCTGTGTCTCAGCGTCTCAGTGTCTCAGTGTCTCTGAGTCTCAGAGTCTCAGTGTCTCAGTGTCTCTGTGTCTCTGTGTCTCAGTGTCTCTGAGTCTCTGTGTCTCTGTGTCTCAGTGTCTCTGAGTCTCAGAGTCTCAATGTCTCTGTTTCTCAGTGTCTCAGTGTCTCTGTGTCTCAGTGTCTCAGTGTCTCAGAGTCTCAGAGCCTCAGTGTCTCTGTGTCTCAGTGTCTCAGCGTCTCTGTGTCTCTGTGTCTCAGTGTCTCTGTGTCTCAGCGTCTCAGTGTCTCAGTGTCTCTGAGTCTCAGAGTCTCAGTGTCTCAGTATCTCTGTGTCTCTGTGTCTCAGTGTCTCTGTGTCTCAGTGTCTCAGTGTCTCTGTGTCTCAGTGTCTCAGTGTCTCTGAATCTCAGAGTCTCAGTGTCTCAGTGTCTCTGTGTCTCAGTGTCTCTGAGTCTCAGATTCTCAGTGTCTCTGCGTCTCAGTGTCTCAGTGTCTCAGCGTCTCAGTGTCTCAGTGTCTCTGTGTCTCAGTGTCTCTGTGTCTCAGTGTCTCAGTGTCTCTGTGTCTCAGTGTCTCAGTGTCTCAGTGTCTCTGTGTCTCAGTGTCTCAGTGTCTCTGTGTCTCAGAGTCTCAGTGTCTCAGTGTCTCAGTGTCTCAGTGTCTCTGTGTCTCAGTGTCTCAGTGTCTCTGTGTCTCAGTGTCTCAGTGTCTCAGTGTCTCTGTGTCTCAGTGTCTCAGTGTCTCTGTGTCTCAGTGTCTCTGAGTCTCAGAGTCTCAGTGTCTCGGTGTCTCAGTGTCTCTGAGTCTCAGAGTCTCAGTGGCTCTGTGTCTCAGTGTCTCTGTGTCTCAGGGTCTCTGTGTCTCAGTGTCTCAGTGTCTCAGAGTCTCAGTGTCTCGGTGTCTCAGTGTCTCTGAGTCTCAGAGTCTCAGTGGCTCTGTGTCTCAGTGTCTCTGTGTCTCAGTGTCTCAGTGTCTCAGTGTCTCTATGTCTCAGTGTCTCTGTGTCTCAGTGTCTCAGTGTCTCAGTGTCTCAGTGTCTCAGTGTCTCTGTGTCTCAGTGTCTCAGAGTCTCAGTGTCTCGGTGTCTCAGTGTCTCTGAGTCTCAGAGTCTCAGTGGCTCTGTGTCTCAGTGTCTCTGTGTCTCAGGGTCTCAGTGTCTCAGTGTCTCAGTGTCTCTGTGTCTCAGTGTCTCAGTGTCTCTGAGTCTCAGGTTCTCAGTGTCTCAGTGTCTCTGTGTCTCAGTGTCTCAGCGTCTCAGTGTCTCTGTGCCTCAGTGTCTCTGTGTCTCAGTGTCTCAGTGTCTCTGTGTCTCTGTGTCTCAGTGTCTCTGTGTCTCCGTGTCTCAGTGTCTCTGTGTCTCAGTGTCTCAGTGTCTCAGTGTCTCTGTGTCTCAGTGTCTCAGTGTCTCTGTGTCTCAGTGTCTCTGAGTCTCAGAGTCTCAGTGTCTCGGTGTCTCAGTGTCTCTGAGTCTCAGAGTCTCAGTGGCTCTGTGTCTCAGTGTCTCTGTGTCTCAGGGTCTCTGTGTCTCAGTGTCTCAGTGTCTCAGAGTCTCAGTGTCTCGGTGTCTCAGTGTCTCTGAGTCTCAGAGTCTCAGTGGCTCTGTGTCTCAGTGTCTCTGTGTCTCAGTGTCTCAGTGTCTCAGTGTCTCTGTGTCTCAGTGTCTCAGTGTCTCAGAGTCTCAGTGTCTCGGTGTCTCAGTGTCTCTGAGTCTCAGAGTCTCTGTGTCTCAGGGTCTCTGTGTCTCAGTGTCTCAGTGTCTCAGAGTCTCAGTGTCTCGGTGTCTCAGTGTCTCTGAGTCTCAGAGTCTCAGTGGCTCTGTGTCTCAGTGTCTCTGAGTCTCAGAGTCTCAGTGGCTCTGTGTCTCAGTGTCTCTGTGTCTCAGTGTCTCAGTGTCTCAGTGTCTCTGTGTCTCAGTGTCTCTGTGTCTCAGTGTCTCTGAGTCTCAGATTCTCAGTGTCTCAGTGTCTCTGTGTCTCAGTGTCTCAGCGTCTCAGTGTCTCTGTGCCTCAGTGTCTCAGTGTCTCAGTGTCTCTGTGTCTCAGTGTCTCAGTGTCTCAGTGTCTCAGTGTCTCAGTGTCTCAGTGTCTCATTGTCACTGAGTCTCAGTGTCTCTGTGTCTCAGTGTCTCTGTGTCTCAGTGTCTCAGTGTCTCAGTGTCTCTGTGTCTCAGTGTCTCAGTGTCTCATTGTCACTGAGTCTCAGTGTCTCTGTGTCTCAGTGTCTCTGTGTCTCAGTGTCTCTGAGTCTCAGTGTCTCAGCGTCTCAGTGTCTCTGAGTCTCAGAGTCTCAGTGGCTCTGTGTCTCAGTGTCTCTGAGTCTCAGGGTCACTGTGTCTCAGTGTCTCAGTGTCTCTGTGTCTCAGTGTCTCATGTCTCAGTGTCTCAGTGTCTCTGAGTCTCACATTCTCAGTGTCTCTGTGTCTCAGTGTCTCAGTGTCTCTGTGTCTCAGTGTCTCTGTGTCTCAGTGTATCTGTGTCTCAGTGTCTCAGTGTCTCTGTGTCTCAGTGTCTCTGTGTCTCAGAGTCTCTGAGTCGCAGAGTCTCAGTGTCTCTGTGTCTCAGAGTCTCAGTGTCTCAGTGTCTCAGTGTCTCAGTCTCTCTGTGTCTCAGTGTCTCAGTGTCTCAGTGTCTCTGTGTCTCAGTGTCTCTGTGTCTCTGTGTCTCAGTGTCTCAGTGCCTCTGAGTCTCAGAGTCTCAGTGTCTCGGAGTCTCAGTGTCTCTGAGTCTCAGAGTCTCAGTGGCTCTGTGTCTCAGTGTCTCTGTGTCTCAGGGTCTCTGTGTCTCAGTGTCTCAGTGTCTCTGTGTCTCAGTGTCTCTGTGTCTCAGTGTCTCTGAGTCTCAGATTCTCAGTGTCTCAGTGTCTCAGTGTCTCAGCGTCTCTGTGTCTCTGTGTCTCTGTGTCTCTGTGTCTCAGTGTCTCTGTGTCTCAGTGTATCTGTGTCTCTGTGTCTCAGAGTCTCAGTGTCTCTGTGTCTCTGTGTCTCAGTGTCTCAGTGTCTCTGAGTCTCAGAGTCTCAGTGCCTCTGTGTCTCAGTGTCTCTGTGTCTCAGTGTCTCTGTGTCTCAGTGTCTCTGAGTCTCAGATTCTCAGTGTCTCAGTGTCTCAGTGTCTCAGCGTCTCTGTGTCTCTGTGTCTCTGTGTCTCTGTGTCTCAGTGTCTCTGTGTCTCAGTGTATCTGTGTCTCTGTGTCTCAGAGTCTCAGTGTCTCTGTGTCTCTGTGTCTCAGTGTCTCAGTGTCTCTGAGTCTCAGAGTCTCAGTGCCTCTGTGTCTCAGTGTCTCTGTGTCTCAGTGTCTCTGTGTCTCAGTGTATCTGTGTCTCAGTGTCTCAGTGTCTCTGTGTCTCAGTGTCTCTGTGTCTCAGAGTCTCTGAGTCTCAGAGTCTCAACGTCTCTGTGTCTCAGAGTCTCAGTGTCTCTGTGTCTCAGAGTCTCAGTGTCTCTGTGTCTCAGAGTCTCAGTGTCTCTGTGTCTCAGTGTCTCAGCGTCTCAGTGTCTCTGTGCCTCAGTGTCTCAGTGTGTCAGTGTCTTTGTGACTCAGTGTCTCTGTGTCTCTGTGTCTCAGTGTCTCTGTGTCTCAGTGTCTCAGTGTCTCTGTGTCTCAGCGTCTCAGTGTCTCTGAGTCTCAGAGTCTCAGTGTCTCGGTGTCTCAGTGTCTCTGAGTCTCAGAGTCTCAGTGGCTCTGTGTCTCAGTGACTCTGTGTCTCAGGGTCTCTGTGTCTCAGTGTCTCAGTGTCTCAGTGTCTCTTTGTCTCAGTGTCTCAGTGTCTCAGTGTCTCAGTATCTCTTTGTCTCAGTGTCTCAGTGTCTCTGTGTCTCAGTGTCTCTGTGTCTCAGTGTCTCAGTGTCTCTGTGTCTCAGTGTCTCAGTGTCTCTATGTCTCAGTGTCTCTGTGTCTCAGTGTCTCAGTGTCTCTGTGTCTCAGTGTCTCTGTGTCTCAGTGTCTCAGTGTCTCTATGTCTCAGTGTCTCTGTGTCTCAGTGTCTCAGTGTCTCTATGTCTCAGTGTCTCTGTGTCTCAGAGTCTCAGAGTCTCAGTGTCTCGGTGTCTCAGTGTCTCTGAGTCTCAGAGTCTCAGTGGCTCTGTGTCTCAGTGACTCTGTGTCTCAGGGTCTCTGTGTCTCAGTGTCTCAGTGTCTCAGTGTCTCAGTGTCTCTTTGTCTCTTTGTCTCAGTGTCTCAGTGTCTCAGTGTCTCTTTGTCTCAGTGTCTCAGTGTCTCTGTGTCTCAGTGTCTCAGTGTCTCTATGTCTCAGTGTCTCTGTGTCTCAGTGTCTCAGTGTCTCTGTGTCTCAGTGTCTCTGTGTCTCAGTGTCTCAGTGTCTCTATGTCTCAGTGTCTCTGTGTCTCAGTGTCTCAGTGTCTCTATGTCTCAGTGTCTCTGTGTCTCAGAGTCTCAGAGTCTCAGTGTCTCGGTGTCTCAGTGTCTCTGAGTCTCAGAGTCTCAGTGGCTCTGTGTCTCAGTGACTCTGTGTCTCAGGGTCTCAGTGTCTCAGTGTCTCAGTGTCTCAGTGTCTCAGTGTCTCAGTGTCTCTTTGTCTCAGTGTCTCAGTGTCTCAGTGTCTCAGTGTCTCTTTGTCTCAGTGTCTCAGTGTCTCTGTGTCTCAGTGTCTCTGTGTCTCAGTGTCTCAGTGTCTCTGTGTCTCAGTGTCTCTGTGTCTCAGTGTCTCAGTGTCTCTATGTCTCAGTGTCTCTGTGTCTCAGTGTCTCAGTGTCTCTGTGTCTCAGTGTCTCTGTGTCTCAGTGTCTCAGTGTCTCTATGTCTCAGTGTCTCTGTGTCTCAGTGTCTCAGTGTCTCTATGTCTCAGTGTCTCTGTGTCTCAGTGTCTCAGTGTCTCAGTGTCTCAGTGTCTCAGTGTCTCTGAGTCTCAGAGTCTCAGTGTCTCGGTGTCTCAGTGTCTCTGTGTCTCAGTGTCTCAGAGTCTCAGTGTCTCAGAGTCTCAGTGTCTCGGTGTCTCAGTGTCTCTGAGTCTCAGAGTCTCAGTGGCTCTGTGTCTCAGTGTCTCTGTGTCTCAGGGTCTCAGTGTCTCAGTGTCTCAGTGTCTCTGTGTCTCAGTGTCTCAGTGTCTCTGAGTCTCAGGTTCTCAGTGTCTCAGTGTCTCTGTGTCTCAGTGTCTCAGCGTCTCAGTGTCTCTGTGCCTCAGTGTCTCAGTGTCTCAGTGTCTCTGTGTCTCAGTGTCTCTGTGTCTCAGTGTCTCAGTGTCTCTGTGTCTCAGTGTCTCAGTGTCTCAGTGTCTCTGTGTCTCAGTGTCTCAGTGTCTCTGTGTCTCAGTGTCTCTGAGTCTCAGAGTCTCAGTGTCTCGGTGTCTCAGTGTCTCTGAGTCTCAGAGTCTCAGTGGCTCTGTGTCTCAGTGTCTCTGTGTCTCAGGGTCTCTGTGTCTCAGTGTCTCAGTGTCTCAGAGTGTCAGTGTCTCGGTGTCTCAGTGTCTCTGAGTCTCAGAGTCTCAGTGGCTCTGTGTCTCAGTGTCTCTGTGTCTCAGTGTCTCAGTGTCTCAGTGTCTCTGTGTCTCAGTGTCTCTGTGTCTCAGTGTCTCTGAGTCTCAGATTCTCAGTGTCTCAGTGTCTCTGTGTCTCAGTGTCTCAGCGTCTCAGTGTCTCTGTGCCTCAGTGTCTCTGAGTCTCAGAGTCTCAGTGTCTCATTGTCACTGAGTCTCAGTGTCTCTGTGTCTCAGTGTCTCTGTGTCTCAGTGTCTCTGAGTCTCAGTGTCTCAGCGTCTCAGTGTCTCTGAGTCTCAGAGTCTCAGTGGCTCTGTGTCTCAGTGTCTCTGAGTCTCAGGGTCACTGTGTCTCAGTGTCTCAGTGTCTCTGTGTCTCAGTGTCTCATGTCTCAGTGTCTCAGTGTCTCTGAGTCTCACATTCTCAGTGTCTCTGTGTCTCAGTGTCTCAGTGTCTCAGTGTCTCTGTGTCTCAGTGTCTCTGTGTCTCAGTGTATCTGTGTCTCAGTGTCTCAGTGTCTCTGTGTCTCAGTGTCTCTGTGTCTCAGAGTCTCTGAGTCGCAGAGTCTCAGTGTCTCTGTGTCTCAGAGTCTCAGTGTCTCAGTGTCTCAGTGTCTCAGTCTCTCTGTGTCTCAGTGTCTCAGTGTCTCAGTGTCTCTGTGTCTCAGTGTCTCTGTGTCTCAGTGCCTCTGAGTCTCAGAGTCTCAGTGTCTCGGAGTCTCAGTGTCTCTGAGTCTCAGAGTCTCAGTGGCTCTGTGTCTCAGTGTCTCTGTGTCTCAGGGTCTCTGTGTCTCAGTGTCTCAGTGTCTCTGTGTCTCAGTGTCTCTGTGTCTCAGTGTCTCTGAGTCTCAGATTCTCAGTGTCTCAGTGTCTCAGTGTCTCAGCGTCTCTGTGTCTCTGTGTCTCAGTGTCTCAGTGTCTCTATGTCTCAGTGTCTCAGTGTCTCTGAGTCTCAGAGTCTCAGTGTCTCTGTGTCTCAGTGTCTCAGATTCTCTGTGTCTCTGAATCTCAGTGTCTCAGTGTCTCAGTGTGTCTGAGTCTCAGAGTCTCAGTGTCTCTGTGTCTCAGTGTCTCAGCGTCTCTGTGTCTCAGTGTCTCAGTGTCTCTGTGTCTCAGTGTCTCAGTGTCTCTGAGTCTCAGAGTCTCAATGTCTCTGTGTCTCAGAGTGTCAGTGTCTCTGTGTCTCTGTGTCTCAGTGTCTCAGTGTCTCTGAGTCTCAGAGACTCAGTGTCTCTGTATCTCAGTGTCTCAGCGTTTCTGTGTCTCTGTGTCTCAGTGTCTCTGTGTCTCAGTGTCTCAGTGTCTCTGAGTCTCAGTGTCTCTGTGTCTCAGTGTCTCTGAGTCTCAGAGTCTCAATGTCTCTGTGTCTCAGAGTCTCACTGTCTCTGTGTCTCAGTGTCTCAGTGTCTCTGAGTCTCAGAGCCACAGTGTCTCTGTGTCTCAGTGTCTCAGCGTCTCTGTGTCTCTGTGTCTCATTGTCTCTGTGTCTCAGCGTCTCAGTGTCTCTGAGTCTCAGAGTCTCAGTGTCTCAGTGTCTCTGTGCCTCTGTGTCTCAGTGTCTCTGTGTCTCAGTGTCTCAGTGTCTCTGTGTCTCAGTGTCTCTGTGTCTCTGTGTCTCAGTGTCTCAGTGTCTCTGAGTCTCAGTGTCTCTGTGTCTCAGTGTCTCTGAGTCTCAGAGTCTCAATGTCTCTGTGTCTCAGAGTCTCACTGTCTCTGTGTCTCAGTGTCTCAGTGTCTCTGAGTCTCAGAGCCTCAGTGTCTCTGTGTCTCAGTGTCTCAGCGTCTCTGTGTCTCTGTGTCTCATTGTCTCTGTGTCTCTGTGTCCCAGTGTCTCTCAATCTCAGAGTCTCAGTGTCACAGTGTCTCTGTGTCTCAGTGTCTCTGTGTCTCAGTGTCTCTGAGTCTCAGATTCTCAGTGTCTCTGCGTCTGAGTGTCTCAGTGTCTCAGCGTCTCTGTGTCTCAGTGTCTCAGTGTCTCTGTGTCTCTGTGTCTCAGTGTCTCTGTGTCTCAGTGTCTCAGTGTCTCAGAGTCTCAAAGTCTCAGTGTCTCTGTGTCTCTGTGTCTCAGTGTCTCAGTGTCTCTGAGTCTCAGAGTCTCAGTGTCTCAGCGTCTCTGTGTCTCAGTGTCTCTGTGTCTCTGTGTCTCAGTGTCTCTGTGTCTCAGTGTCTCAGTATCTCAGTGTCTCAGTGTCTCTGTGTCTCTGTGTCTCAGTGTCTCAGTGTCTCAGAGTCTCAAAGTCTCAGTGTCTCTGTGTCTCTGTGTCTCAGTGTCTCAGTGTCTCTGAGTCTCAGAGTCTCAGTGTCTCAGCGTCTCTGTGTCTCAGTGTCTCTGTGTCTCTGTGTCTCAGTGTCTCTGTGTCTCAGTGTCTCAGTATCTCAGAGTCTCAAAGTCTCAGTGTCTCTGTGTCTCAGTGTCTCTGTGTCTCAGTGTCTCAGTGTCTCAGAGTCTCAAAGTCTCAGTGTCTCTGTGTCTCTGTGTCTCAGTGTCTCAGTGTCTCTGAGTCTCAGAGTCTCAGTGTCTCAGCGTCTCTGTGTCTCAGTGTCTCTGTGTCTCTGTGTCTCAGTGTCTCTGTGTCTCAGTGTCTCAGTATCTCAGAGTCTCAAAGTCTCAGTGTCTCTGTGTCTCTGTGTCTCTGTGTCTCAGTGTCTCAGTGTCTCTGAGTCTCAGAGTCTCAGTGTCTCAGTGTCTCAGTGTCTCTATGTCTCAGTGTCTCTGTGTCTCAGTGTCTCTGAGTCTCAGAGTCTCAGTGTCTCAGTGTCTCAGTGTCTCAGAGTCTCAGTGTCTCTGAGTCTCAGTGTCTCAGTGTCTCAGTGTCTTGAGTCTCAGTGTCTCTGTGTATCAGTGTCTCAGTGTCTCAGTGTCTCTGTGTCTCAGTGTCTCAGCGTCTCTGAGTCTCAGAGTCTCAGAGTCTCAGTGTCTCTGTGTCTCTGTGTCTCAGTGTCTCAGTGTCTCAGTGTCTCTGAGTCTCAGTGTCTCTGTGTATCAGTGTCTCTGTGTCTCAGTGTCTCTGTGTCTCAGTGTCTCAGTGTCTCGGTGTCTCAGTGTCTCAGTGTCTCTGAGTCTCAGAGTCTCAGTGTCTCTGTGTCTCAGAGTCTCAGTGTATCTGTGTCACTATGTCTCAGTGTCTTAGTGTCTCTGTGTCTCTGAGTCTCAGAGTCTCAGAGTCTCAGTGTCTCTGTGTCTCAGTGCCTCTGTGTCTCAGTGTCTCAGTGTCTCAGTGTCTCTGAGTCTCAGAGTCTCAGAGTCTCAGTGTCTCAGTGTCTCTGTGTCTCAGTGTCTCTGTGTCTCAGTGTCTCTGTGTCTCAGAGTCTCAGTGTATCTGTGTCACTATGTCTCAGTGTCTTAGTGTCTCTGTGTCTCTGAGTCTCAGAGTCTCAGTGTCTCTGTGTCTCAGTGCCTCTGTGTCTCAGTGTCTCAGTGTCTCAGTGTCTCTGAGTCTCAGAGTCTCAGAGTCTCAGTGTCTCAGTGTCTCTGTGTCTCAGTGTCTCTGTGTCTCAGTGTCTCAGTGTCTCTGAGTCTCAGAGTCTCAGAGTCTCAGTGTCTCTGTGTCTCAGAGTCTCAGTGTCTCTGTGTCTCTATGCCTCAGTGTCTCAGTGTCTCTGAGTCTCAGAGTCTCAGAGTCTCAGTGCCTCTGTGTCTCAGTGTCTCAGTGTCTCAGTGTCTCTGTGTCTCAGTGCCTCTGTGTCTCAGTGTCTCAGTGTCTCAGTGTCTCTGAGTCTCAGAGTCTCAGTGTCTCAGTGTCTCTGTGTCTCAGTGTCTCTGAGTCTCAGAGTCTCAGTGTCTCTGTGTCTCAGAGTCTCAGAGTCTCAGTGTTTCTGTGTCTCAGAGTCTCAGTGTCTCTGTGTCTCTATGTCTCAGTGTCTCAGTGTCTCAGTGTCTCTGAGTCTCAGAGTCTCAGAGTCTCAGTGTCTCTGTGTCTCAGTGTCTCAGCGTCTCTGTGTCTCTGTGTCTCAGAGTCTCAGCGTCTCTGTGTCTCTATGTCTCAGTGTCTCAGTGTCTCAGTGTCTCTGAGTCTCAGAGTCTCAGAGTCTCAGTGTCTCTGTGTCTCAGTGTCTCAGCGTCTCTCTGTCTCAGTGTCTCAGTGTCTCTGTGTCTCAGTGTCTCTGAGTCGCAGAGTCTCAGAGTCTCTGTGTCTCAGAGTCTCAGTGTCTCAGTGTCTCAGTGTCTCTGTGTCTCAGTGTCTCAGTGCCTCTGTGTCTCAGTGTCTCAGTGTCTCTGAGTCTCAGAGTCTCAGTGTCTCGGTGTCTCAGTGTCTCTGAGTCTCAGAGTCTCAGTGGCTCTGTGTCTCAGTGTCTCAGTGTCTCTGTGTCTCTGTGTCTCAGTGTCTCTGTGTCTCAGTGTCTCTGTGTCTGTGTGTCTCAGAGTCTCAGTGTCTCAGTGTCTCTGTGTCTCAGTGTCTCAGTGTCTCTGAGTCTCAGTGTCTCAGTGTCTCAGTGTCTATGTGTCTCAGTGTCTCAGTGTCTCTGAGTCTCAGAGTCTCAGTGGCTCTGTGTCTCAGTGTCTCAGTGTCTCTGTGTCTCTGTGTCTCAGTGTCTCTGTGTCTCAGTGTCTCTGTGTCTGTGTGTCTCAGAGTCTCAGTGTCTCAGTGTCTCTGTGTCTCAGTGTCTCAGTGTCTCTGAGTCTCAGTGTCTCAGTGTCTCTGTGTCTCAGTGTCTCAGTGTCTCAGTGTCTCTGTGTCTCAGTGTCTCAGTGTCTCTGAGTCTCAGAGTCTCAGTGTCTCAGTGTCTCTGTGTCTCAGTGTCTCAGTTTCTCTGAGTCTCAGTGTCTCAGTGTCTCAGTGTCTCAGTGTCTCAGTGTCTCTGAGTCTCAGAGTCTCAATGTCTCTGTGTCTCAGTGTCTCAGTGTCTCTGTGTCTCAGTGTCTCAGTGTCTCTGAGACTCAGAGTCTCAATGTCCCTGTGTCTCAGAGTCTCAGTGTCTCTGTGTCTCTGTGTCTCAGTGTCTCAGTGTCTCTGAGTCTCAGAGTCTCAGTGTCTCTGTATCTCAGTGTCTCAGCGTCTCTGTGTCTCTGTGTCTCAGTGTCTCTGTGTCTCAGTGTCTCTGAGTCTCAGAGTCTCAATGTCTCTGTGTCTCAGAGTCTCAGTGTCTCTGTGTCTCTGTGTCTCAGTGTCTCAGTGTCTCTGAGTCTCAGAGTCTCAGTGTCTCAGAGTCTCAGTGTCTCTGTGTCTCAGCGTCTCTGTGTCTCAGTGTCTCAGTGTCTCAGTGTCTCTGTGTCTCAGTGTCTCAGTGTCTCTGAGTCTCAGAGTCTCAATGTCTCTGTGTCTCAGAGTCTCTGTGCCTCTGTGTCTCAGTGTCTCAGTGTCTCAGTGTCTCTGAGTCTCAGAGTGTCAGTGTCTCTGTGTCTCAGTGTCTCAGCGTCTCTGTGTCTCTGTGTCTCAGTGTCTCTGTGTCTCAGTGTCTCAGTGTCTCTGTGTCTCAGTGTCTCAGAGTCTCAGTGTCTCTGTATCTCAGTGTCTCAGCGTCTCTGTGTCTCTGTGTCTCAGTGTCTCTGAGTGATCTGGATGAGGGTATAGTTGGGTGGATTAGTAAATTTGCTGATGACACCAAAGTTGGAGGTGTGGTAGATTGTGAGGAAGGGTGTCATAGTCTGCAGGGAGACTTAGATAGGTTGCAGAGCTGGGCCGAGAGGTGGCGGATGGAATTTAATGCGGAGAAGTGTGAGGTAATTCACTTTGGTAGGAGCAACAGATGTGTCGAGTATAGGGCTAACGGGAGGACTTTGAATAGTGTGGATGAACAGAGGGATCTAGGTGTGTGTGTACATAGATCCCTGAAAGTTGGGAATCAAGTAGATAAGGTTGTTAAGAAGGCGTACGGTGTCTTGGCGTTTATTGGTAGGGGGATTGAATTTAGGAGTCGCAGTGTAATGTTGCAACTGTACACAACTCTGGTGCGGCCGCACTTGGAGTACTGTGTGCAGTTCTGGTCCCCGCATTACAAGAAGGATGTGGAGGCGTTGGAGAGGGTGCAGAGGAGGTTTACTAGGATGTTGCCTGGTATGGTGGGGAGGTCCTATGAGGAGAGACTGAGGGATTTAGGGTTGTTTTCGTTGGAAAGAAGGCGGCTAAGAGGGGATCTTATTGAAACATATAAGATGATTAGAGGTTTAGATAGGGTGGATAGTGATAGCCTTTTTCCTCGGATGGAGAAAGCTAGCACGAGGGGGCATGGCTTTAAATTAAGGGGGGGTAGCTACAGGACGGATGTCAGGGGTAGGTTCTTTACCCAGTGGGTGGTGAGGGATTGGAATGCCCTGCCTGCTGCAGTTGTAAATGCGTCTAGTTTGGGGGCGTTTAAGAGATCTCTGCATAGGTTTATGGACGAAAAGGGATTGGTATAGGCTAGTGGGTCATTGTTTTTGTAACTGGTCGGCGCAACATCGTGGGCCGAAGGGCCTGTTCTGCGCTGTAATGTTCTATGTTCTATGTTCTATGAGTCTCAGAGTCTCAATGTCTCTGTGTCTCAGAGTCTCAGTGTCTCAGTGTCTCTGTGTCTCAGTGTCTCTGAGTCTCAGAGTCTCAATGTCTCAGTGTCTCAGTGTCTCAGTGTCTCTGTGTCTCAGTATCTCTGTGTCTCTGTGTCTCTGTGTCTCAGTGTCTCTGTGTCTCTGTGTCTCAGTGTCTCAGTGTCTCTGTGTCTCAGTGTCTTAGTGTCTCTGAGTCTCAGAGTCTCAACGTCTCTGTGTCTCAGAGTCTCAGTGTCTCTGTGTCTCAGAGTCTCAACGTCTCTGTGTCTCAGAGTCTCAGTGTCTCTGTGTCTCAGAGTCTCAGTGTCTCTGTGTCTCAGTGTCTCAGCGTCTCAGTGTCTCTGTGTCTCAGCGTCTCAGTGTCTCTGTGCCTCAGTGTCTCTGTATCTCAGTGTCTCAGTGTCTCTGTGTCTCAGTGTCTCAGTGTCTCTGTGTCTCAGTGTCTCTGTGTCTCAGTGTCTCAGTGCCTCAGTGTCTCTGTGTCTCAGTGTCTCAGTGTCTCTGAGTCTCAGTGTCTCAGTGTCTCTGAGTCTCAGAGTCTCAATGTCTCTGTGTCTCAGAGTCTCAGTGTCTCTGTGTCTCAGTGTCTCAGTGTCTCAGAGTCTCAGAGTCTCAGTGTCTCAGTGCCTCACTGTCTCAGTGTCTCAGTGTCTCTGTGTCTCAGTGTCTCAGTGTCTCTGTGTCTCAGTGTCTCTGTGTCTCAGTGTCTCTGTGTCTCAGTGTCTCAGTGTCTCTGAGTCTCAGAGTCTCAGTGTCTCTGTGTCTCAGTGTCTCAGATTCTCTGTGTCTCTGAATCTCAGTGTCTCAGTGTCTCAGTGTGTCTGAGTCTCAGAGTCTCAGTGTCTCTGTGTCTCAGTGTCTCAGCGTCTCAGTGTCTCAGTGTCTCTGTGTCTCTGTGTCTCAGTGTCTCTGTGTCTCAGTGTCTCAGTGTCTCTGAGTCTCAGAGTCTCAATGTCTCTGTGTCTCAGAGTCTCAGTGTCTCTGTGTCTCTGTGTCTCAGTGTCTCAGTGTCTCTGAGTCTCAGAGTCTCAGTGTCTCAGCGTCTCAGTGTCTCTGTGCCTCACTGTCTCAGTGTCTCAGTGTCTCTGAGTCTCAGACTCTCAGTGTCTCAGTGTCTCTGAGTCTCAGAGTCTCAGTGTCTCAGTGTCTCTGTGTCTCAGTGTCTCTGTGTCTCAGCGTCTCTGTGTCTCTGTGTCTCAGTGTCTCAGTGTCTCAGCGTCTCTGTGTCTCAGTGTCTCTGTGTCTCAGTGTCTCAGCGTCTCAGTGTCTCTGTGTCTCAGTGTCTCTGTGTCTCAGAGTCCCAGTGTCACTGTGTCTCAGTGTCTCAGCGTCTCAGTGTCTCTGTGTCACAGTGTCTGTGTGTCTCAGTGTCTCAGTGTCTCTGTGTCTCATTGTCTCAGTGTCTCTGTGTCTCAGTGTCTCTGTGTCTCAGTGTCTCTGTGTCTCAGTGTCTCAGTGTCTCTGTGTCTCAGTGTCTTAGTGTCTCTGAGTCTCAGAGTCTCAACGTCTCTGTGTCTCAGAGTCTCAGTGTCTCAGAGTCTCAGTGTCTTAGTGTCTCAGCGTCTCAGTGTCTCTGTGCCTCAGTGTCTCAGTGTCTCTGTGTCTCAGTGTCTCTGTGTCTCTGTGTCTCAGAGTCTCAGTGTCTCAGTGTCTCTGTGTCTCTGTGTCTCAGTGTCTCTGTGTCTCAGTGTCTCAGTGTCTCTGTGTCTCAGTGTCTCTGTGTCTCTGTGTCTCAGTGTCTCAGTGTCTCAGTGTCTCTGTGTCTCAGTGTCTCTGAGTCTCAGAGTCTCAGTGTCTCGGTGTCTCAGTGTCTCTGAGTCTCAGAGTCTCAGTGGCTCTGTGTCTCAGTGTCTCTGTGTCTCAGGGTCTCTGTGTCTCAGTGTCTCTGAGTCTCAGATTCTCAGTGTCTCTGTGTCTCAGTGTCTCAGCGTCTCTGTGTCTCTGTGTCTCAGTGTCTCTGTGTCTCTGTGTCTCAGTGTCTCTGTGTCTCAGTGTCTCAGTGTCTTAGTGTCTCTGAGTCTCAGAGTCTCAACGTCTCTGTGTCTCAGAGTCTCAGTGTCTCAGAGTCTCAGTGTCTTAGTGTCTCAGCGTCTCAGTGTCTCTGTGCCTCAGTGTCTCAGTGTCTCTGTGTCTCAGTGTCTCAGTGTCTCTGTGTCTCAGTGTCTCTGAGTCTCAGAGTCTCAGTGTCTCTGTGTCTCAGTGTCTCTGTGTCTCTGTGTCTCAGTGTCTCAGTTCTCAGTGTCTCAGTGTCTCTGTGTCTCAGTGTCTCAGTTCTCAGTGTCTCAGTGTCTCTGTGTCTCAGTGTCTCAGTGTCTCAGAGTCTCAGAGTCTCAGTGTCTCTGTGTCTCAGTGTCTCGGTGTCTCAGTGTCTCGGTGTCTCAGTGTCTCAGATTCTCTGTGTCTCAGTGTCTCAGATTCTCTGTGTCTCTGAATCTCAGTGTCTCAGTGTCTCTGAGTCTCAGAGTCTCAGTATCTCTGTGTCTCAGCGTCTCAGTGTCTCAGTGTCTCAGTGTCTCTGTGTCTCAATGTCTCAGTGTCTCTGAGTCTCAGAGTCTCAGTGTCTCAGTGTCTCTGAGTCTCAGAGTCTCAGTATCTCTGTGTCTCAGTGTCTCAGCGTCTCAGTGTCTCAGTGTCTCAGTGTCTCTGTGTCTCAATGTCTCAGTGTCTCTGAGTCTCAGAGTCTCAGTGTCTCAGTGTCTCTGAGTCTCAGAGTCTCAGTGTCTCAGTGTCTCTGTGTCTCAGTGTCTCTGTGTCTCAGTGTCTCAGTGTCTTAGTGTCTCTGAGTCTCAGAGTCTCAACGTCTCTGTGTCTCAGAGTCTCAGTGTCTCAGAGTCTCAGTGTCTTAGTGTCTCAGCGTCTCAGTGTCTCTGTGCCTCAGTGTCTCAGTGTCTCTGTGTCTCAGTGTCTCAGTGTCTCTGTGTCTCAGTGTCTCTGAGTCTCAGAGTCTCAGTGTCTCTGTGTCTCAGTGTCTCTGTGTCTCTGTGTCTCAGTGTCTCAGTTCTCAGTGTCTCAGTGTCTCTGTGTCTCAGTGTCTCAGTTCTCAGTGTCTCAGTGTCTCTGTGTCTCAGTGTCTCAGTGTCTCAGAGTCTCAGAGTCTCAGTGTCTCTGTGTCTCAGTGTCTCGGTGTCTCAGTGTCTCGGTGTCTCAGTGTCTCAGATTCTCTGTGTCTCAGTGTCTCAGATTCTCTGTGTCTCTGAATCTCAGTGTCTCAGTGTCTCTGAGTCTCAGAGTCTCAGTATCTCTGTGTCTCAGTGTCTCAGCGTCTCAGTGTCTCAGTGTCTCAGTGTCTCTGTGTCTCAATGTCTCAGTGTCTCTGAGTCTCAGAGTCTCAGTGTCTCAGTGTCTCTGAGTCTCAGAGTCTCAGTGTCTCAGTGTCTCTGTGTCTCAGTGTCTCTGTGTCTCAGCGTCTCAGTGTCTCAGTGTCTCAGTGTCTCTGTGTCTCAATGTCTCAGTGTCTCTGAGTCTCAGAGTCTCAGTGTCTCAGTGTCTCTGAGTCTCAGAGTCTCAGTGTCTCAGTGTCTCTGTGTCTCAGTGTCTCTGTGTCTCAGCGTCTCTGTGTCTCTGTGTCTCAGTGTCTCAGTGTCTCAGCGTCTCTGTGTCTCAGTGTCTCTGTGTCTCAGTGTCTCAGCGTCTCAGTGTCTCTGTGTCTCAGTGTCTCTGTGTCTCAGAGTCCCAGTGTCTCTGTGTCTCAGTGTCTCAGCGTCTCAGTGTCTCTGTGTCTCAGTGTCTGTGTGTCTCAGTGTCTCAGTGTCTCTGAGTCTCAGAGTCTCAGTGTCTCTGTGTCTCAGTGTCTCAGAGTCTCAGTGTCTCTGTGTCTCAGTGTCTCAGTGTCTCTGTGTCTCTGTGTCTCAGTGTCTCAGAGTCTCAGTGTCTCTGTGTCTCAGTGTCTCCGTGTCTCTGAGTCTCAGAGTCTCAGTGTCTCTGTGTCTCAGTGTCTCAGCGTCTCTGTGTCTCTGTGTCTCAGTGACTCTGTGTCTCAGTGTCTCAGTGTCTCTGTGTCTCAGTGTATCTGAGTCACAGTGTCTCAGTGTCTCAGTGTCTCTGAGTCTCAGAGTCTCAGTAGCTCTGTGTCTCATTGTCTCTGTGTCTCAGGGTCACTGTGTCTCAGTGTCTCAGTGTCTCTGTGTCTCAGTGTCTCAGTGTCTCATTGTCTCTGAGTCTCAGTGTCTCAGTGTCTCAGTGTCTCTGTGTCTCAGTGTCTCTGTGTCTCAGTGTCTCTGAGTCTCAGTGTCTCAGTGTCTCAGTGTCTCTGAGTCTCAGAGTCTCAGTGGCTCTGTGTCTCAGTGTCTCTGTGTCTCAGGGTCACTGTGTCTCAGTGTCTCAGTGTCTCTGTGTCTCAGTGTCTCATGTCTCAGTGTCTCAGTGTCTCGGTGTCTCACATTCTCAGTGTCTCTGTATCTCAGTGTCTCAGTGTCTCTGTGTCTCAGTGTCTCTGTGTCTCAGTGTCTCAGTGTCTCTGTGTCTCAGTGTCTCTGAGTCGCAGAGTCTCAGTGTCTCTGTGTCTCAGACTCTCAGTGTCTCAGTGTCTCAGTGTCTCAGTCTCTCTGTGTCTCAGTGTCTCAGTGTCTCAGTGTCTCAGTGTCTCTGTGTCTCAGTGTCTCTGTGTCTCAGTGTCTCAGTGTCTCTGTGTCTCAGTGTCTCAGTGTCTCTGTGTCTCAGTGTCTCTGTGTCTCAGTGTCTCAGTGTCTCTGAGTCTCAGTGTCTCAGTGTCTCAGTGTCTCTGTGTCTCAGTGTCTCAGTGTCTCAGTGTCTCTGTGTCTCAGTGTCTCTGTGTCTCAGTGTCTCAGTGTCTCTGAGTCTCAGTGTCTCAGTGTCTCAGTGTCTCTGTGTCTCAGTGTCTCAGTGTCTCTGTGTCTCAGTGTCTCAGTGTCTCAGTGTCTCTGTGTCTCAGTGTCTCTGTGTCTCAGTGTCTCAGTGTCTCTGAGTCTCAGTGTCTCAGTGTCTCAGTGTCTCAGTGTCTCTGTGTCTCAGTGTCTCTGTGTCTCAGTGTCTCAGTGTCTCTGTGTCTCAGTGTCTCAGTGTCTCTGTGTCTCAGTGTCTCTGTGTCTCAGTGTCTCAGTGTCTCTGAGTCTCAGAGTCTCAGTGTCTCGGTGTCTCAGTGTCTCTGAGTCTCAGAGTCTCTGAGTCTCAGATTCTCAGTGTCTCTGTGTCTCAGTGTCTCAGTGTCTCAGCGTCTCTGTGTCTCTGTGTCTCTGTGTCTCAGAGTCTCTGAGTCTCAGATTCTCAGTGTCTCAGTGTCTCAGTGTCTCAGCGTCTCTGTGTCTCTGTGTCTCTGTGTCTCAGTGTCTCTGTGTCTCAGTGTATCTGTGTCTCTGTGTCTCAGAGTCTCTGAGTCTCAGAGTCTCAGTGTCTCGGTGTCTCAGTGTCTCAGTGTCTCTGAGTCTCAGAGTCTCAGTGTCTCAGTGTCTCAGCGTCTCTGTGTCTCTGTGTCTCTGTGTCTCAGTGTCTCTGTGTCTCAGTGTATCTGTGTCTCTGTGTCTCAGAGTCTCTGAGTCTCAGAGTCTCAGTGTCTCGGTGTCTCAGTGTCTCAGTGTCTCTGAGTCTCAGAGTCTCAGTGTCTCTGTGTCTCAGTGTCTCTGTGTCTCAGGGTCTCTGTGTCTCAGTGCCTCTGTGTCTCAGTGTCTCAGTCTCTCTGAGTCTCAGAGTCTCAGTGTCTCTGTGTCTCATTGTCTCAGATTCTCTGTGTCTCTGAATCTCAGTGTCTCAGTGTCTCAGTGTGTCTGAGTCTCAGAGTCTCAGTGTCTCTGTGTCTCAGTGTCTCAGCGTCTCTGTGTCTCAGTGTCTCAGTGTCTCTGTGTCTCAGTGTCTCAGTGTCTCTGAGTCTCAGAGTCTCAATGTCTCTGTGTCTCAGAGTCTCAGTGTCTCTGTGTCTCTGTGTCTCAGTGTCTCTGAGTCTCGGAGTCTCAGTGTCTCTGTATCTCAGTGTCTCAGCGTCTCTGTGTCTCAGTGTCTCAGTGTCTCTGTGTCTCAGTGTCTCAGTGTCTCTGAGTCTCAGAGTCACAATGTCTCTGTGTCTCAGAGTCTCAGTGTCTCTGTGTCTCTGTGTCTCAGTGTCTCAGTGTCTCTGAGTCTCTGTGTCTCTGTGTCTCAGTGACTCTGAGTCTCAGAGTCTCAATGTCTCTGTGTCTCAGAGTCTCAGTGTCTCTGTGTCTCTGTGTCTCAGTGTCTCAGTGTCTCTGAGTCTCTGTGTCTCTGTGTCTCAGTGTCTCTGTGTCTCAGAGTCTCAATGTCTCTGTGTCTCTGTGTCTCAGTGTCTCAGTGTCTCTGAGTCTCTGTGTCTCTGTGTCTCAGTGTCTCTGAGTCTCAGAGTCTCAATGTCTCTGTGTCTCAGAGTCTCAGTGTCTCTGTGCCTCAGTGTCTCAGTGTCTCAGAGTCTCAGAGCCTCAGTGTCTCTGTGTCTCAGTGTCTCAGCGTCTCTGTGTCTCTGTGTCTCAGTGTCTCTGTGTCTCAGCGTCTCAGTGTCTCAGTGTCTCTGAGTCTCAGAGTCTCAGTGTCTCAGTATCTCTGTGTCTCTGTGTCTCAGTGTCTCTGTGTCTCAGTGTCTCAGTGTCTCTGTGTCTCAGTGTCTCAGTGTCTCTGAATCTCAGAGTCTCAGTGTCTCAGTGTCTCTGTGTCTCAGTGTCTCTGAGTCTCAGATTCTCAGTGTCTCTGCGTCTCAGTGTCTCAGTGTCTCAGCGTCTCTGTGTCTCAGTGTCTCTGTGTCTCTGTGTCTCAGTGTCTCAGTGTCTCAGAGTCTCAAAGTCTCAGTGTCTCTGTGTCTCTGTGTCTCAGTGTCTCAGTGTCTCTGAGTCTCAGAGTCTCAGTGTCTCTGTGTCTCTGTGTCTCAGTGTCTCTGTGCCTCAGAGTCTCAGTGTCTCTGTGTCTCAGTGTCTCAGTGTCTCTGAGTCGCAGAGTCTCAGTGTCTCTGTGTCTCAGAGTCTCAGTGTCTCAGTGTCTCAGTCTCTCTTTGTCTCATTGTCTCAGTGTCTCTGTGTCTCAGTGTCTCTGTGTCTCAGTGTCTCTGTGACTCTGTGTCTCAGTGTCTCAGTGTCTCTGTGTCTCAGTGTCTTAGTGTCTCTGAGTCTCAGAGTCTCAACGTCTCTGTGTCTCAGAGTCTCAACGTCTCTGTGTCTCAGAGTCTCAGTGTCTCTGTGTCTCAGAGTCTCAGTGTCTCTGTGTCTCAGTGTCTCAGCGTCTCAGTGTCTCTGTGCCTCAGTGTCTCAGTGTCTCTGTGACTCAGTGTCTCTGTGTCTCTGTGTCTCAGTGTCTCTGTGTCTCAGTGTCTCAGTGTCTCTGTGTCTCAGCGTCTCAGTGTCTCAGAGTCTCAGTGTCTCGGTGTCTCAGTGTCTCTGAGTCTCAGAGTCTCAGTGGCTTTGTGTCTCAGTGTCTCAGTGTCTCTATGTCTCAGTGTCTCAGTGTCTCAGTGTCTCAGTGTCTCTTTGTCTCAGTGTCTCAGTGTCTCTGTGTCTCAGTGTCTCAGTGTCTCTGTGTCTCAGTGTCTCAGTGTCTCAGTGTCTCTATGTCTCAGTGTCTCAGTGTCTCAGTGTCTCTTTGTCTCAGTGTCTCTGAGTCTCAGAGTCTCAGTGGCTTTGTGTCTCAGTGTCTCAGTGTCTCTATGTCTCAGTGTCTCAGTGTCTCAGTGTCTCAGTGTCTCAGTGTCTCTTTGTCTCAGTGTCTCAGTGTCTCTGTGTCTCAGTGTCTCAGTGTCTCTGTGTCTCAGTGTCTCAGTGTCTCAGTGTCTCTATGTCTCAGTGTCTCAGTGTCTCAGTGTCTCTTTGTCTCAGTGTCTCAGTGTCTCTGTGTCTCAGTGTCTCTGTGTCTCAGTGTCTCAGTGTCTCTGAGTCTCAGAGTCTCAGTGGCTCTGTGTCTCAGTGACTCTGTGTCTCAGGGTCTCTGTGTCTCAGTGTCTCAGTGTCTCAGTGTCTCTTTGTCTCTTTGTCTCAGTGTCTCAGTGTCTCTGTGTCTCAGTGTCTCAGTGTCTCTATGTCTCAGTGTCTCAGTGTCTCAGTGTCTCAGTGTCTCAGTGTCTCTTTGTCTCAGTGTCTCAGTGTCTCTGTGTCTCAGTGTCTCAGTGTCTCAGTGTCTCTGTGTCTCAGTGTCTCAGTGTCTCAGTGTCTCTATGTCTCAGTGTCTCAGTGTCTCAGTGTCTCTTTGTCTCAGTGTCTCAGTGTCTCTGTGTCTCAGTGTCTCTGTGTCTCAGTGTCTCAGTGTCTCTGAGTCTCAGAGTCTCAGTGGCTCTGTGTCTCAGTGACTCTGTGTCTCAGGGTCTCTGTGTCTCAGTGTCTCAGTGTCTCTTTGTCTCTTTGTCTCAGTGTCTCAGTGTCTCTGTGTCTCAGTGTCTCTGTGTCTCAGTGTCTCAGTGTCTCTGTGTCTCAGTGGCTCTGTGTCTCAGTGACTCTGTGTCTCAGGGTCTCTGTGTCTCAGTGTCTCAGTGTCTCTTTGTCTCTTTGTCTCAGTGTCTCAGTGTCTCTGTGTCTCAGTGTCTCTGTGTCTCAGAGTCTCAGTGTCTCAGTGTCTCAGAGTCTCAGAGTCTCAGTGTCTCGGTGTCTCAGTGTCTCTGTGTCTCAGTGTCTCTGTGTCTCAGCGTCGCTGTGTCTCTGTGTCTCAGTGTCTCAGTGTCTCAGCGTCTCTGTGTCTCTGTGTCTCAGTGTCTCTGTGTCTCAGTGTCTCAGTGTCTCTGTGTCTCAGTGTCTCAGTGTCTCTGAGTCTCAGTGTCTCAGTGTCTCAGAGTCTCAGAGTCTCAGTGTCTCTGTGTCTCAGTGTCTCTGTGTCTCAGTGTCTCTGTGTCTCTGTGTCTCAGTGTCTCTGTGTCTCTGATTCTCAGAGTCTCAGTGACTCTGTGTCTCAGAGTCTCAGTGTCTCTGTGTCTCTGTGTCTCAGTGTTTCAGCGTCTCTGTGTCTCTGTGTCTCAGTGTCTCAGCGACTCTGTGCCTCTGTGTCTCAGTGTCTCTGTGTCTCAGTGTCTCAGTGTCTCTGTGTCTCAGTGTCTCAGTGTCTCTGAGTCTCAGAGTCTCAGAGTCTCAGTGTCTCAGTGTCTCAGAGTCTCCGAGTCTCAGAGTCTCAGTGTTTCAGTGTCTCTGCGTCTCAGTGTCTCTGTGTCTCAGCTTCTCTGTGTCTCTGTGTCTCAGTGTCTCAGAGTCTCTGTGTCTCTATGTCTCAGTGTTTCTGTGTCTCAGTGTCTCAGTGTCTCTGAGTCTCAGTGTCTCAGTGTCTCAGTGACTCAGTGTCTCAGAGTCACAGAGTCTCAGTGTCTCTGTGTCTCAGTGTCTCTGTGTCTCAGTGTATGAGTGTCTCAGTGTTTCAGTTCTCAGTGTCTCAGTGTCTCTGTGTCTCAGTGTCTTAGTGTCTCTGAGTCTCAGAGTCTCAGTGTCTCTGTGTCTCTATGTCTCAGTGTCTCAGTGTCTCAGAGTCTCAGAGTCTCAGTGTCTCTGTGTCTCAGTGTCTCAGTGTCTCTGTGTCTCAGTGTCTCAGTGTCTCAGAGTCTCTGTGTCTCAGTGTCTCTGTGTCTCAGTGTCTCAGAGTCTCAGTGTCTCAGAGTCTCAGTGTCTCTGTGTCTCAGAGTCTCAGTGTCTCTGTGTCTCTATGTCTCAGTGTCTCAATGTCTCTGAGTCTCAGAGTCTCAGTGTCTCTGTGCCTCAGTGTCTCAGCGTCTCTGTGTCTCTGTGTCTCAGTGTCTCCGTGTCTCAGTGTCTCTGAGTCTCAGAGTCTCAAAGTCTCAGTGTCTCAGTGTCTCAGTGTCTCAGTGCCTCAGTGTCTCAGTGCCGCTGAGTCTCAGTGCCGCTGAGTCTCAGAGTCTCAGAGTCTCAGTGTCTCAGTGTCTCTGTGTCTCAGTGTCTCTGTGTCTCAGTGTCTCAGTTCACAGTGTCTCAGTGTCTCTGTGTCTCAGTGTCTCAGAGTCTCAGAGTTTCTGTGTCTCTATGTCTCAGTGTCTCAGTGTCTCTGTGTCTCAGAGTCTCAGTGTCTATGTGTCGCTATGTCTCAGAGTCTCAGTGCCTCAGTGTCTCTGAGTCTCAGAGTCTCAGTGTCTCAGTGGCTCAGTGGCTCAGTGTCTCTGTGTCTCAGTGTCTCTGTGTCTCAGTGTCTCTGTGTCTCAGTGTCTAAGTGTCTCTGAGTCTCAGAGTCTCAGTGTCTCTGTGTCTCTGTGTCTCAGTGTCTCAGTGTCTCTGAGTCTCAGAGTCTCAGTGTCTCTGTGTCTCAGAGTCTCAGTGTCTCTGTGTGTCAGTGTCTCAGCGTCTCTGTGTCTCTGTGTCTCAGTGTCTCAGCGTCTCTGCGTCTCTGTGTCTCAGTGTCTCTGTGTCTCAGTGTCTCAGTGTCTCAGAGTCTCAGTGTCTCTGTGTCTCAGAGTCTCAGTGTCTCTGTGTCTCAGTGTCTCAGCGTCTCTGTGTCTGTGTGTCTCAGTGTCTCAGCGTCTCTGTGTCTCTGTGTCTCAGTGTCTCTGTGTCACAGTGTCTCTGTGTCTCAGTGTCTCTGTGTCACAGTGTCTCTGTGTCTCAGTGTCTCAGTGTCTCTGAGTCTCAGAGTCTCAGTGTCTCAGTGTCTCAGTGTCTCTGTGTCTCAGTGTCTCAGTGTCTCTGAGTCTCAGAGTCTCAGAGTCTCAGTGTCACTGTGTCTCAGTGTCTCAGTGTCTCAGTGTCTCAGTGTCTCTGAGTCTCAGAGTCTCAGTGTCTCTGTGTCTCTGTGTCTCAGAGTCTCAGTGTCTCTGTGTCTCTATGTCTCAGTGTCTCCGAGTCTCAGAGTCTCAGTGTCTCTGTGTCTCTGAGTCTCAGTGTCTCTGTGTGTCAGTGTCTCAGCGTCTCTGTGTCTCTGTGTCTCAGTGTCTCAGTGACTCTGTGTCTCAGTGTCTCTGTGTCTCTGTGTCTCAGTGTCTCAGTGTCTCTGAGTCTCAGTGTCTCTGTGTCTCAGTGTCTCTGTGTCTCAGTGTCTCTGTGTCTCTGTGTCTCAGTGTCTCTGAGTCTCAGAGTCTCAGTGTCTCTGTGTCTCAGAGTCTCAGTGTCTTTGTGTCTCAGTGTCTCAGCGTCTCTGGGTCTCTGTGTCTCAGTGTTTCAGCGTCTCTGCGTCTCTGTGTCTCAGTGTCTCTGTGTCTCAGAGTCTCAGTGTCTCTGTGTCTCAGAGTCTCAGTGTCTTTGTGTCTCAGTGTCTCAGCGTCTCTGGGTCTCTGTGTCTCAGTGTTTCAGCGTCTCTGCGTCTCTGTGTCTCAGTGTCTCTGACTCTCAGTGTCTCAGTGTCTCTGTGTCTCAGAGTCTCAGTGTCTCTGTTTCTCAGAGTCTCAGTGTCTCTGTGTCTTAGTGTCTCAGCGTCTCTGTGTCTCAGTGTCTCTGTGTCTCAGTGTCTAAGTGTCTCTGAGTCTCAGAGTCTCAGTGTCTCTGTGTCTCAGTATCTCTGTGTCTCTGTGTCTCTGTGTCTCAGTGTGTCTGAGTCTCAGAGTCTCAGTGTCTCTGTGTCTCAGAGTCTCAGTGTCTCTGTGTCTCAGTGTCTCAGCGTCTCTGTGTCTCTGTGTCTCAGTGTCTCAGCGTCTCTGCGTCTCTGCGTCTCAGTGTCTCAGTGTCTCAGTGTCTCTGTGTCTCAGAGTCTCAGTGTCTCTGTGTCTCAGTGTCTCAGTGTCTCTGTGTCTCTGTGTCTCAGTGTCTCAGTGTCTCTGAGTCTCAGAGTCTCAGTGTTTCTGTGTATCAGAGTCTCATTGTCTCTGTGTCTCAGTGTCTCTAAGTCTCAGAGTGTCAGTGTCTCTGTGTCTCAGAGTCTCAGTGTCTCTGTGTCTCAGTGTCTCAGTGTCTCTGAGTCTCAGAGTCTCAGTGTCTCAGTGTCTCAGAGTCTCAGTGTCTCCGTGTCTCAGTGTCTCAGCGTCTCTGTGTCTCAGTGTCTCAGCGTCTCTGCGTCTCTGTGTCTCTGTGTCTCAGAGTCTCAGTGTCTCTGTGTCTTAGTGTCTCAGCGTCTCATGTGTCTCAGTGTCTCTGTGTCTCAGTGTCTATGTGTCTCTGAGTCTCAGAGTCTCAGTGTCTCTGTGTCTCAGTATCTCTGTGTCTCTGTGTCTCTGTGTCTCAGTGTCTCAGTGTGTCTGAGTCTCAGAGTCTCAGTGTCTCTGTGTCTCAGAGTCTCAGTGTCTCTGTGTCTCAGTGTCTCAGCGTCTCTGTGTCTCTGTGTCTCAGTGTCTCAGCGTCTCTGCGTCTCTGTGTCTCATTGTCTCTGTGTCTCAGTGTCTCAGTGTCTCTGTGTCTCAGAGTCTCAGTGTCTCTGTGTCTCAGTGTCTCAGTGTCTCTGTGTCTCTGTGTCTCAGTGTCTCAGTGTCTCTGAGTCTCAGAGTCTCAGTGTTTCTGTGTATCAGAGTCTCATTGTCTCTGTGTCTCAGTGTCTCTAAGTCTCAGAGTGTCAGTGTCTCTGTGTCTCAGAGTCTCAGTGTCTCTGTGTCTCTGTGTCTCAGTGTCTCAGTGTCTCTGAGTCTCAGAGTCTCAGTGTCTCTGTGTCTCAGAGTCTCAGTGTCTCTGTGTCTCAGTGTCTCAGCGTCTCTGTGTCTCAGTGTCTCAGCGTCTCTGCGTCTCTGTGTCTCTGTGTCTCAGTGTCTCTGTGTCTCAGAGTCTCAGTGTCTCTGTGTCACAGAGTCTCAGTGTCTCAGTGTCTCAGTGTCTCTGAGTCTCAGAGTCTCAGAGTATCAGAGTCTCAAAGTCTCAGTGTCTCAGTGTCTGAGTGTCTCAGTGTCTCAGTGTCTCAGTGCCTCTGAGTCTCAGAGTCTCAGTGTCTCTGTGTCTCAGTGTCTCAGTGTCTCTGTGTCTCAGTGTCTCAGTTCTCAGTGTCTCAGTGTCTCTGTGTCTCAGTGTCTCAGTGTCTCTGAGTCTCAGAGTCTCAGTGTCTCTGTGTCTCAGAGTCTCAGTGTCTCTGTGTCTCTGTGTCTCAGAGTCTCAGTGTCTCTGTGTCTCAGAGTCTCAGTGTCTCAGTGTCTCTGTTTCTCAGTGTCTCAGGGTCTCTGTGTCTCAGTGTCTCTGTGTCTCAGTGTCTAAGTGTCTCTGAGTCTCAGAGTCTCAGTGTCTCAGTGTCTCTGTGTCTCTGTGTCTCTGTGTCTCAGTGTCTCAGTGTCTCTGAGTCTCAGAGTCTCAGTGTCTCTGTGTCTCAGTGTCTCTGTGTGTCAGTGTCTCAGCGTCTCTGTGTCTCTGTGTCTCAGTGTCTCTGCGTCTCTGCGTCTCTGTGTCTCAGTGTCTCTGTGTCTCAGAGTCACAGTGTCTCTGTGTCTCAGTGTCTCAGCGTCTCTGTGTCTGTGTGTCTCAGTGTCTCAGCTTCTCTGTGTCTCTGTGTCTCAGTGTCTCTGTTTCTCAGTGTCTCAGTGCCTCCGTTTATCTGAGTATCAGAGTCTCAGTGTCTCAGTGTCTCAGTGTCTCTGTGTCTCAGTGTCTCTGAGTCTCAGAGTCTCAGAGTCTCAGTGTCACTGTGTCTCAGTGCCTCTGTGTCTCAGTGTCTCTGTGTCTCAGTGTCTCAGTTCTCAGTGTCTCAGTGTCTCTGTGTCTCAGTGTCTCAGTGTCTCAGTGACTCAGTGTCTCTGTGTCTCCATGTCTCAGTGTCTCAGTGTTTCAGTGTCTCTGAGTCTCAGAGTCTCAGAGTCTCAGAGTCTCAGTGTCTCAGTGTCTCAGTGTCTCTGTGTCTCAGTGTCTCTGTGTCTCTGAGTCTCAGAGTCTCAGTGTCTCTGTGTCTCAGAGTCTCAGTGTCTCTGTGTCTCTATGTCTCAGTGTCTCAGTGTCTCAGTGTCTCTGAATCTCAGAGTCTCAGAGTCTCAGTGTCTCAGTGTCTCTGTGTCTCAGTGTCTCAGTGTCTCTGAGTCTCAGAGTCTCAAAGTCTCAGTGTCTCAGTGTCTTAGTGTCTCAGTGCCTATGAGTCTCAGAGTCTCAGAGTCTCAGTGTCACTGTGTCTCAGTGCCTCTGTGTCTCAGTGTCTCTGTGTCTCTGTGTCTCAGTGTCTCAGTGTCTCTGAGTCTCAGAGTCTCAGAGTCTCAGTGACTCTGTGTCTCAGAGTCTCAGAGTCTCAGTGACTCTGTGTCTCAGAGTCTCAGTGTCTCTGTGTCTCTGTGTCTCAGTGTCTCAGCGTCTCTGTGTCTCTGTGTCTCAGCGACTCTGTGCCTCTGTGTCTCAGTGTCTCTGTGTCTCAGTGTCTCAGGGTCTCTGTGTCTCAGTGTCTCAGTGTCTCTGAGTCTCAGAGTCTCAGAGTCTCAGAGTCTCAGAGTCTCAGTGTCTCAGTGTCTCAGAGTCTCAGAGTCTCAGTGTCTCGGTGTCTCAGTGTCTCTGTGTCTCAGTGTCTCTGTGTCTCAGCGTCGCTGTGTCTCTGTGTCTCAGTGTCTCAGTGTCTCAGCGTCTCTGTGTCTCTGTGTCTCAGTGTCTCTGTGTCTCAGTGTCTCAGTGTCTCTGTGTCTCAGTGTCTCAGTGTCTCTGAGTCTCAGTGTCTCAGTGTCTCAGTGTCTCAGAGTCTCAGAGTCTCAGTGTCTCTGTGTCTCAGTGTCTCTGTGTCTCAGTGTCTCTGTGTCTCTGTGTCTCAGTGTCTCTGTGTCTCTGATTCTCAGAGTCTCAGTGACTCTGTGTCTCAGAGTCTCAGTGTCTCTGTGTCTCTGTGTCTCAGTGTTTCAGCGTCTCTGTGTCTCTGTGTCTCAGTGTCTCAGCGACTCTGTGCCTCTGTGTCTCAGTGTCTCTGTGTCTCAGTGTCTCAGTGTCTCTGTGTCTCAGTGTCTCAGTGTCTCTGAGTCTCAGAGTCTCAGAGTCTCAGTGTCTCAGTGTCTCAGAGTCTCCGAGTCTCAGAGTCTCAGTGTTTCAGTGTCTCTGCGTCTCAGTGTCTCTGTGTCTCAGCTTCTCTGTGTCTCTGTGTCTCAGTGTCTCAGAGTCTCTGTGTCTCTGTGTCTCAGTGTTTCTGTGTCTCAGTGTCTCAGTGTCTCTGAGTCTCAGTGTCTCAGTGTCTCAGTGACTCAGTGTCTCAGAGTCACAGAGTCTCAGTGTCTCTGTGTCTCAGTGTCTCTGTGTCTCAGTGTATGAGTGTCTCAGTGTTTCAGTTCTCAGTGTCTCAGTGTCTCTGTGTCTCAGTGTCTTAGTGTCTCTGAGTCTCAGAGTCTCAGTGTCTCTGTGTCTCTATGTCTCAGTGTCTCAGTGTCTCAGAGTCTCAGAGTCTCAGTGTCTCTGTGTCTCAGTGTCTCAGTGTCTCTGTGTCTCAGTGTCTCAGTGTCTCAGAGTCTCTGTGTCTCAGTGTCTCTGTGTCTCAGTGTCTCAGAGTCTCAGTGTCTCAGTGTCTCAGAGTCTCAGTGTCTCTGTGTCTCAGAGTCTCAGTGTCTCTGTGTCTCTATGTCTCAGTGTCTCAATGTCTCTGAGTCTCAGAGTCTCAGTGTCTCTGTGCCTCAGTGTCTCAGCGTCTCTGTGTCTCTGTGTCTCAGTGTCTCCGTGTCTCAGTGTCTCTGAGTCTCAGAGTCTCAAAGTCTCAGTGTCTCAGTGTCTCAGTGTCTCAGTGCATCAGTGTCTCAGTGCCGCTGAGTCTCAGTGCCGCTGAGTCTCAGAGTCTCAGAGTCTCAGTGTCTCAGTGTCTCTGTGTCTCAGTGTCTCTGTGTCTCAGTGTCTCAGTTCACAGTGTCTCAGTGTCTCTGTGTCTCAGTGTCTCAGAGTCTCAGAGTTTCTGTGTCTCTATGTCTCAGTGTCTCAGTGTCTCTGTGTCTCAGAGTCTCAGTGTCTATGTGTCTCTATGTCTCAGAGTCTCAGTGCCTCAGTGTCTCTGAGTCTCAGAGTCTCAGTGTCTCAGTGGCTCAGTGGCTCAGTGTCTCTGTGTCTCAGAGTCTCTGTGTCTCAGTGTCTCAGTTCTCTGTGTCTCAGTGTCTCAGTGTCTCTGTGTCTTAGAGTCTCAGTGTCTCTGAGTCTCAGAGTCTCAGAGTCTCTGTGTCTCAGAGTCTCAGTGTCTCTGTGTCTCAGAGTCTCAGTGTCTCAGTGTCTCTGTGTCTCAGAGTCTCAGTGTCTCTGTGTCTCAGTGTCTCTGTGTCTCAGTGTCTCTGTGTCTCAGAGTCTCAGTGTCTCTGTGTCTCAGTGTCTCTGTGTCTCAGTGTCTCTGTGTCTCTGTGTCTCAGTGTCTCAGTGTCTCTGAGTCTCAGAGTCTCAGAGTCTCAGTGTCTCAGGGTCTCAGTGTCTCAGTGTCTCTGTGTCTCAGTGTCTCTGTGTCTCTGTGTCTCAGTGTCTCAGTGTCTCTAAGTCACAGTGTCTCTGAGTCTCAGAGTCTCAGTGTCTCAGTGTCTCTGTGTCTCAGTGTCTCTGTGTCTCAGTGTCTATGTGTCTCTGAGTCTCAGAGTCTCAGTGTCTCTGTGTCCCAGAGTCTCAGTGTCTCTGGGTCTCAGAGTCTCAGTGTCTCTGTGTGTCAGTGTCTCAGCGTCTCTGTGTCTCTGTGTCTCAGTGTCTCAGCGTCTCTGCGTCTCTGTGTCTCAGATTCTCTGTGTCTTAGTGTCTCAGTGTCTCTGTGTCTCAGAGTCTCAGTGTCTCTGTGTCTCCGAGTCTCAGTGTCTTGGTGTCTCAGTGTCTCAGCGAGTCTGTGTCTGTGTGTCTCAGTGTGTCTGTGTCTCTGTGTCTCAGTGTCTCTGTGTCTCAGTGTCTCAGAGTCTCTGAGTCTCAGAGTCTCAGAGTCTCAGTGTCACTGTGTCTCAGTGTCTCTGTGTCTCAGTGTCTCTGTGTCTCAGGGTGTCAGTTCTCTGTGTCTCAGTGTCTCTGTGTCTCAGTGTCTCAGTGTCTCTGAGTCTCAGAGTCTCAGTGTCTCTGTGTCTCAGAGTCTCAGTGTCTCTGTGTCTCTATGTCTCAGTGTCTCAGTGTCTCAGTGTCTCTGAGTCTCAGAGTCTCAGTGTCTCTGTGTCTCAGTGTCTCAGCGTCTCTGTGTCTCAGTGTCTCTGTGTCTCAGTGTCTCAGTGTCTCAGATTCTCAGAGTCTCAGAGTCTCAGTGTCTCAGTGTCTCAGAGTCTCAGATTCTCAGAGTCTCTGTGTCTCAGTGTCTCTGTGTCTCAGTGTCTCAGTGTCTCTGAGTCTCAGAGTCTCAGTGTCTCTGTGTCTCAGAGTCTCTGTGTCTCTGTGTCTCAGTGTCTCAGTGTCTCTGTGTCTCAGTGTCTCAGTGTCTCTGTGTCTCAGAGTCTCAGTGTCTCTGTGTCTCAGTGTCTCAGCGTCTCTGTGTCTCAGTGTCTCAGTGTCTCTGTGTCTCTGTGTCTCAGTGTCTCAGAGTCTCAGAGTCTCAGAGTCTCAGTGTCTCAGAGTCTCAGATTCTCAGAGTCTCAGAGTCTCAGTGTCTCAGTGTCTCAGATTCTCAGAGTCTCTGTGTCTCAGTGTCTCTGTGTCTCAGTGTCTCAGTGTCTCTGAGTCTCAGAGTCTCAGTGTCTCTGTGTCTCAGAGTCTCTGTGTCTCAGTGTCTCAGTGTCTCAGTGTCTCTGTGTCTCAGTGTCTCAGTGTCTCTGTGTCTCAGAGTCTCAGTGTCTCTGTGTCTCAGAGTCTCAGTGTCTCAGTGACTCAGCGTCTCTGTGTCTCTGTGTCTCAGCGTCTCTGTGCCGCTGTGTCTCAGTGTCTCAGTGTCTCAGTGTCTCTGTGTCTCAGAGTCTCAGAGTCTCAGTGTCACTGTGTCTCAGTGTCTCTGTGTCTCAGTGTCTCAGTTCTCAGTGTCTCAGTGTCTCAGTGTCTCTGAGTCTCAGAGACTCAGAGTCTCAGTGTCTCTGTGTCTCAGAGTCTCAGTGTCTCTGTGTCTCTATGTCTCAGTGTCTCAGTGTCTCTGAGTCTCAGAGTCTCAGTGTCTCTGTGCCTCAGTGTCTCAGCGTCTCTGTGTCTCTGTGTCTCAGTGTCTCCGTGTCTCAGTGTCTCTGAGTCTCAGAGTCTCAAAGTCTCAGTGTGTCAGTGTCTCAGTGTCTCAGTGCCTCAGTGTCTCAGTGCCGCTGAGTCTCAGAGTCTCAGAGTCTCAGTGTCTCTGTGTCTCAGTGTCTCAGTTCACAGTGTCTCAGTGTCTCTGTGTCTCAGTGTCTCAGTGTCTCTGAGTCTCAGAGTTTCTGTGTCTCTATGTCTCAGTGTCTCAGTGTCTCTGTGTCTCAGAGTCTCAGTGTCTCTGTGTCTCTATGTCTCAGAGTCTCAGTGGCTCAGTGTCTCTGAGTCTCAGAGTCTCAGTGTCTCAGTGGCTCAGTGGCTCAGTGTCTCTGTGTCTCAGTGTCTCTGTGTCTCAGTGTCTCTGTGTCTCAGTGTCTAAGTGTCTCTGAGTCTCAGAGTCTCTGTGTCTCTGTGTCTCTGTGTCTCAGTGTCTCAGTGTCTCTGAGTCTCAGAGTCTCAGTGTCTCTGTTTCTCAGAGTCTCAGTGTCTCTGTGTGTCAGTGTCTCAGCGTCTCTGTGTCTCTGTGTCTCAGTGTCTCAGCGTCTCTGCGTATCTGTGTCTCAGTGTCTCTGTGTCTCAGTGTCTCAGTGTCTCAGAGTCTCAGTGTCTCTGTGTCTCAGAGTCTCATTGTCTCTGTGTCTCAGTGTCTCAGCGTCTCTGTGTCTGTGTGTCTCAGTGTCTCAGCGTCTCTGTGTCTCTGTGTCCCAGTATCACTGTGTCACAGTGTCTCTGTGTCTCAGTGTCTCTGTGTCACAGTGTCTCAGTGTCTCAGTGTCTCTGAGTCTCAGTGTCTCAGTGTCTCAGTGTCTCTGAGTCTCAGAGTCTCAGAGTCTCAGTGTCACTGTGTCTCAGTGTCTCTGTGTCTCAGTGTCTCAGTGTCTCTGTGTCTCAGTGTCTCAGTTCTCAGTGTCTCAGTGTCTGAGTTTCTCTGAGTCTCAGAGTCTCAGTGTCTCTGTGTCTCTGTGTCTCAGAGTCTCAGTGACTCTGTGTCTCTATGTCTCAGTGTCTCAGTGTCTCAGTTCTCAGTGTCTCAGTGTCTGAGTGTCTCTGAGTCTCAGAGTCTCAGTGTCTCTGTGTCTCTGTGTCTCAGAGTCTCAGTGTCTCTGTGTCTCAGTGTCTCTGTGTCTCTGTGTCTCTGTGTCTCAGTGTCTCAGTGTCTCAGAGTCTCAGTGTCTCTGTGTCTCTGTGTCTCAGAGTCTCAGTGTCTCTGTGTCTCTATGTCTCAGTGTCTCCGAGTCTCAGAGTCTCAGTGTCTCAGTGTCTCAGTGTCTCAGTGTCTCTGTGTCTCAGTGTCTCTGTGTCTCAGAGTCTCAGTGTCTCTGTGTCTCAGAGTCTCAGTGTCTCTGTGTCTCTATGTCTCAGTGTCTCAGTGTCTCAGTTCTCACTGTCTCAGTGTCTGAGTGTCTCTGAGTCTCAGAGTCTCAGTGTCTCTCTGTCTCTGTGTCTCAGAGTCTCAGTGTCTCTGTGTCTCTATGTCTCAGTGTCTCAGTGTCTCCGAGTCTCAGAGTCTCAGTGTCTCAGTGTCTCAGTGTCTCTGTGTCTCAGTGTCTCTGTGTCTCTGTGTCTCTGTGTCTCAGAGTCGCAGTGTCTCTGTGTCTCTATGTCTCAGTGTCTCAGTGTCTCCGAGTCTCAGAGTCTCAGTGTCTCTGTGTCTCAGTGTCTCTGTGTCTCAGTGTCTCAGTGTCTCTGTGTCTCAGTGTCTCTGTGTCTCTGTGTCTCAGTGTCTCAGTGTCTCTGAGTCTCAGTGTCTCAGTGTCTCTGAGTCTCAGTGTCTCTGTGTCTCAGTGTCTCTGTGTCTCAGTGTCTCAGTGTCTCTGTGTCTCAGTGTCTCTGTGTCTCTGGGTCTCAGTGTCTCAGTGTCTCTGAGTCTCTGTGTCTCAGTGTCTCTGTGTCTCAGTGTCTCAGTGTCTCAGTGTCTCTGTGTCTTAGTGCCTCAGTGTCTCTGTGTCTCAGTGCCTCTATGTCTCAGTGTCTCAGTGTCTCAGTGTCTCAGAGTCTCAGAGTCTCAGAGTTTCAGTGTCTCTGTGTCTCAGTTTCTCTGTGTCTCAGTGTCTCAGTGTCTCAGAGTCTCAGAGTCTCAGAGTCTCAGTGTCTCAGTGTCTCTGAGTCTCAGAGTCTCAGAGTATCAGTGTCTCAGTGTCTCTGTGTCTCTGTGTCTCTGTGTCTCAGTGTCTCTGAGTCTCAGTGTCTCAGTGTCTCAGTGTCTCTGTGTCTCTGTGTCTCTGTGTCTCTGAGTCTCAGAGTCTCAGAGTATCAGTGTCTCAGTGTCTCAGTGTCTCTGTGTCTCTGTGTCTCAGTGTCTCAGTGTCTCTGAGTCTCAGTGTCTCAGTGTCTCAGTGTCTCTGTGTCTCTGTGTCTCAGTGTCTCAGTGTCTCAGTGTCTCAGTGTCTCAGAGTCTCAGATTCTCAGAGTCTCAGAGTCTCAGTGCCTCAGTGTCTCAGTGTCTCTGAGTCTCAGAGTCTCAGTGTATCAGTGTCTCTGTGTCTCAGTGTCTCAGTGTCTCTGAGTCTCAGTGTCTCAGTGTCTCTGTGTCTCAGTGTCTCAGTGTCTCTGTGTCTCAGTGTCTCAGTGTCTCAGTGTCTCAGTGTCTCAGTGTCTCTGAGTCTCAGTGTCTCTGTGTCTCAGTGTCTCTGTGTCTCAGTGTCACAGTGTCTCAGTGTCTCAGTGTCTCTGAGTCTCAGTGTCTCAGTGTCTCTGTGTCTCTATGTCTCTGTGTCTCAGTGTCTCTGTGTCTCAGTGTCTCAGTGTCTCAGTGTCTCTGTGTCTTAGTGCCTCAGTGTCTCTGTGTCTCAGTGCCTCTATGTCTCAGTGTCTCAGTGTCTCAGAGTCTCAGAGTCTCAGAGTCTCAGAGTCTCAGAGTTTCAGAGTCTCTGTGTCTCAGTTTCTCTGTGTCTCAGTGTCTCAGTGTCTCTGAGTCTCAGAGTCTCAGAGTCTCAGTGTCTCAGTGTCTCTGAGTCTCAGAGTCTCAGAGTATCAGTGTCTCAGTGTCTCAGTGTCTATGTGTCTCTGTGTCTCAGTGTCTCTGTGTCTCTGAGTCTCAGAGTCTCAGAGTCTCAGTGTCTCAGTGTCTCTGAGTCTCAGAGTCTCAGAGTATCAGTGTCTCAGTGTCTCAGTGTCTATGTGTCTCTGTGTCTCTGTGTCTCAGTGTCTCTGAGTCTCAGTGTCTCAGTGTCTCAGTGTCTCTGTGTCTCTGAGTCTCAGAGTCTCAGAGTATCAGTGTCTCAGTGTCTCAGTGTCTCTGTGTCTCTGTGTCTCAGTGTCTCTGAGTCTCAGTGTCTCAGTGTCTCAGTGTCTCAGTGTCTCTGTGTCTCAGTGTCTCAGTGTCTCAGTGTCTCAGAGTCTCAGAGTCTCAGTGTCTCAGTGTCTCAGTGTCTCTGAGTCTCAGAGTCTCAGAGTCTCGGAGTATCAGTGTCTCAGTGTCTCTGTGTCTCTGTGTCTCAGTGTCTCTGAGTCTCAGTGTCTCAGTGTCTCTGTGTCTCTGAGTCTCAGAGTCTCAGAGTATCAGTGTCTCAGTGTCTCAGTGTCTCTGTGTCTCTGTGTCTCAGTGTCTCTGAGTCTCAGTGTCTCAGTGTCTCAGTGTCTCAGTGTCTCAGTGTCTCAGAGTCGCAGAGTCTCAGAGTCTCAGTGTCTCAGTGTCTCTGAGTCTCAGAGTCTGAGAGTATCAGTGTCTCAGTGTCTCAGTGTCTCAGTGTCTCTGTGTCTCTGTGTCTCAGTGTCTCTGAGTCTCAGTGTCTCAGTGTCTCTGTGTCTCTGTGTCTCAGTGTCTCAGTGTCTCTGTGTCTCAGTGTCTCTGTGTCTCAGTGTCTCAGTGTCTCTGAGTCTCAGTGTCTCTGTGTCTCAGTGTCTCAGTGTCACAGTGTCTCAGTGTCTCAATGTCTCTGTGTCTCAGTGTCTCAGTGTCTCAGTGTCTCTGTGTCTCTGTGTCTCAGTGTCTCTGAGTCTCAGTGTCTCAGTGTCTCAGTGTCTCTGTGTCTCAGTGTCTCAGTGTCTCTGTGTCTCAGTGTCTCAGTGTCTTAGTGTCTCAGTGTCTCAGTGTCTCTGAGTCTCAGAGTCTCAGTGTCTCTGAGTCTCAGTGTCTCAGTGTCTCTGTGTCTCAGTGTCTCAGTGTCTCAGTGTCTCAGTTCTCAGTGTCTCAGTGTCTGAGTGTCTCTGAGTCTCAGAGTCTCAGTGTCTCTGTGTCTCTGTGTCTCAGAGTCTCAGTGTCTCTGTGTCTCAGTGTCTCTGTGTCTCTGTGTCTCAGTGTCTCAGTGTCTCAGAGTCTCAGTGTCTCTGTGTCTCTGTGTCTCAGAGTCTCAGTGTCTCTGTGTCTCTATGTCTCAGTGTCTCAGTGTCTCCGAGTCTCAGAGTCTCAGTGTCTCTGTGTCTCAGTGTCTCAGTGTCTCAGTGTCTCTGTGTCTCAGTGTCTCTGTGTCTCAGAGTCTCAGTGTCTCTGTGTCTCAGAGTCTCAGTGTCTCTGTGTCTCTATGTCTCAGTGTCTCAGTGTCTCAGTTCTCAGTGTCTCAGTGTCTGAGTGTCTCTGAGTCTCAGAGTCTCAGTGTCTCTCTGTCTCTGTGTCTCAGAATCTCAGTGTCTCTGTGTCTCTATGTCTCAGTGTCTCAGTGTCTCCGAGTCTCAGAGTCTCAGTGTCTCAGTGTCTCAGTGTCTCAGTGTCTCTGTGTCTCAGTGTCTCTGTGTCTCTGTGTCTCAGAGTCGCAGTGTCTCTGTGTCTCTATGTCTCAGTGTCTCAGTGTCTCCGAGTCTCAGAGTCTCAGTGTCTCTGTGTCTCAGTGTCTCTGTGTCTCAGTGTCTCAGTGTCTCTGTGTCTCAGTGTCTCTGTGTCTCTGTGTCTCAGTGTCTCAGTGTCTCTGAGTCTCAGTGTCTCAGTGTCTCTGAGTCTCAGTGTCTCTGTGTCTCAGTGTCTCAGTGTCTCTGTGTCTCAGTGTCTCTGTGTCTCTGGGTCTCAGTGTCTCAGTGTCTCTGAGTCTCTGTGTCTCAGTGTCTCTGTGTCTCAGTGTCTCAGTGTCTCAGTGTCTCTGTGTCTTAGTGCCTCAGTGTCTCTGTGTCTCAGTGCCTCTATGTCTCAGTGTCTCAGTGTCTCAGTGTCTCAGAGTCTCAGAGTCTCAGAGTTTCAGTGTCTCTGTGTCTCAGTTTCTCTGTGTCTCAGTGTCTCAGTGTCTCTGAGTCTCAGAGTCTCAGAGTCTCAGAGTCTCAGTGTCTCAGTGTCTCTGAGTCTCAGAGTCTCAGAGTATCAGTGTCTCAGTGTCTCTGTGTCTCTGTGTCTCTGTGTCTCAGTGTCTCTGAGTCTCAGTGTCTCAGTGTCTCAGTGTCTCTGTGTCTCTGTGTCTCTGAGTCTCAGAGTCTCAGAGTATCAGTGTCTCAGTGTCTCAGTGTCTCTGTGTCTCTGTGTCTCAGTGTCTCAGTGTCTCTGAGTCTCAGAGTCTCAGAGTATCAGTGTCTCAGTGTCTCTGTGTCTCTGTGTCTCTGTGTCTCAGTGTCTCTGAGTCTCAGTGTCTCAGTGTCTCAGTGTCTCTGTGTCTCTGTGTCTCTGAGTCTCAGAGTCTCAGAGTATCAGTGTCTCAGTGTCTCAGTGTCTCTGTGTCTCTGTGTCTCAGTGTCTCAGTGTCTCTGAGTCTCAGTGTCTCAGTGTCTCAGTGTCTCTGTGTCTCTGTGTCTCAGTGTCTCAGTGTCTCAGTGTCTCAGTGTCTCAGAGTCTCAGATTCTCAGAGTCTCAGAGTCTCAGTGCCTCAGTGTCTCAGTGTCTCTGAGTCTCAGAGTCTCAGTGTATCAGTGTCTCAGTGTCTCTGTGTCTCTGTGTCTCAGTGTCTCTGAGTCTCAGTGTCTCAGTGTCTCTGTGTCTCAGTGTCTCAGTGTCTCTGTGTCTCAGTGTCTCAGTGTCTCTGTGTCTCAGTGTCTCAGTGTCTCAGTGTCTCTGAGTCTCAGTGTCTCTGTGTCTCAGTGTCTCTGTGTCTCAGTGTCACAGTGTCTCAGTGTCTCAGTGTCTCTGAGTCTCAGTGTCTCAGTGTCTCTGTGTCTCTATGTCTCTGTGTCTCAGTGTCTCTGTGTCTCAGTGCCTCAGTGTCTCAGTGTCTCTGTGTCTTAGTGCCTCAGTGTCTCTGTGTCTCAGTGCCTCTATGTCTCAGTGTCTCAGTGTCTCAGAGTCTCAGAGTCTCAGAGTCTCAGAGTCTCAGAGTTTCAGTGTCTCTGTGTCTCAGTTTCTCTGTGTCTCAGTGTCTCAGTGTCTCTGAGTCTCAGAGTCTCAGAGTCTCAGTGTCTCAGTGTCTCAGTGTCTCTGAGTCTCAGAGTCTCAGAGTATCAGTGTCTCAGTGTCTCAGTGTCTATGTGTCTCTGTGTCTCTGTGTCTCAGTGTCTCTGAGTCTCAGTGTCTCAGTGTCTCAGTGTCTCTGAGTCTCAGAGTCTCAGAGTATCAGTGTCTCAGTGTCTCAGTGTCTCTGTGTCTCTGTGTCTCAGTGTCTCTGAGTCTCAGTGTCTCAGTGTCTCAGTGTCTCAGTGTCTCTGTGTCTCAGTGTCTCAGTGTCTCAGTGTCTCAGAGTCTCAGAGTCTCAGTGTCTCAGTGTCTCAGTGTCTCTGAGTCTCAGAGTCTCAGAGTCTCGGAGTATCAGAGTCTCAGTGTCTCTGTGTCTCTGTGTCTCTGTGTCTCAGTGTCTCTGAGTCTCAGTGTCTCAGTGTCTCTGTGTCTCTGAGTCTCAGAGTCTCAGAGTATCAGTGTCTCAGTGTCTCAGTGTCTCTGTGTCTCTGTGTCTCAGTGTCTCTGAGTCTCAGTGTCTCAGTGTCTCAGTGTCTCTGAGTCTCAGAGTCTCAGAGTCTCAGTGTCTCAGTGTCTCAGTGTCTCTGAGTCTCAGAGTCTCAGAGTATCAGTGTCTCAGTGTCTCAGTGTCTATGTGTCTCTGTGTCTCTGTGTCTCAGTGTCTCTGAGTCTCAGTGTCTCAGTGTCTCAGTGTCTCTGTGTCTCTGAGTCTCAGAGTCTCAGAGTATCAGTGTCTCAGTGTCTCAGTGTCTCTGTGTCTCTGTGTCTCAGTGTCTCTGAGTCTCAGTGTCTCAGTGTCTCAGTGTCTCAGTGTCTCTGTGTCTCAGTGTCTCAGTGTCTCAGTGTCTCAGAGTCTCAGAGTCTCAGTGTCTCAGTGTCTCAGTGTCTCTGAGTCTCAGAGTCTCAGAGTCTCGGAGTATCAGAGTCTCAGTGTCTCTGTGTCTCTGTGTCTCTGTGTCTCAGTGTCTCTGAGTCTCAGTGTCTCAGTGTCTCTGTGTCTCTGAGTCTCAGAGTCTCAGAGTATCAGTGTCTCAGTGTCTCAGTGTCTCTGTGTCTCTGTGTCTCAGTGTCTCTGAGTCTCAGTGTCTCAGTGTCTCAGTGTCTCTGTGTCTCAGTGTCTCAGTGTCTCAGTGTCTCAGAGTCTCAGAGTCTCAGTGTCTCAGTGTCTCAGTGTCTCTGAGTCTCAGAGTCTCAGAGTATCAGTGTCTCAGTGTCTCAGTGTCTCAGTGTCTCTGTGTCTCTGTGTCTCAGTGTCTCTGAGTCTCAGTGTCTCAGTGTCTCAGTGTCTCTGTGTCTCTGTGTCTCAGTGTCTCAGTGTCTCTGTGTCTCAGTGTCTCTGTGTCTCAGTGTCTCAGTGTCTCTGAGTCTCAGTGTCTCTGTGTCTCAGTGTCTCTGTGTCTCTGTGTCTCAGTGTCACAGTGTCTCAGTGTCTCAATGTCTCTGTGTCTCAGTGTCTCAGTGTCTCAGTGTCTCTGTGTCTCTGTGTCTCAGTGTCTCTGAGTCTCAGTGTCTCAGTGTCTCAGTGTCTCTGTGTCTCAGTGTCTCAGTGTCCCTGTGTCTCAGTGTCTCAGTGTCTTAGTGTCTCAGTGTCTCAGTGTCTCTGAGTCTCAGAGTCTCAGTGTCTCTGAGTCTCAGTGTCTCAGTGTCTCAGTGTCTCTGTGTCTCAGTGTCTCAGTGTCTCTGTGTCTCAGTGTCTCTGTGTCTCAGTGTCTCAGTGTCTCTGAGTCTCAGTGTCTCTGTGTCTCAGTGTCTCTGTGTCTCTGTGTCTCAGTGTCACAGTGTCTCAGTGTCTCAATGTCTCTGTGTCTCAGTGTCTCAGTGTCTCTGTGTCTCTGTGTCTCTGTGTCTCTGTGTCTCAGTGTCTCAGTGTCTCTGAGGCTCAGTGTCTCAGTGTCTCTGAGTCTCAGTGTCTCTGTGTCTCAGTGTCTCTGTGTCTCAGTGTCTCAGTGTCTCTGTGTCTCAGTGTCTCTGTGTCTCTGGGTCTCAGTGTCTCAGTGTCTCTGAGTCTCTGTGTCTCAGTGTCTCTGTGTCTCAGTGTCTCAGTGTCTCAGTGTCTCTGTGTCTTAGTGCCTCAGTGTCTCTGTGTCTCAGTGCCTCTATGTCTCAGTGTCTCAGTGTCTCAGTGTCTCAGAGTCTCAGAGTTTCAGTGTCTCTGTGTCTCAGTTTCTCTGTGTCTCTGTGTCTCAGTGTCTCTGAGTCTCAGAGTCTCAGAGTCTCAGAGTCTCAGTGTCTCAGTGTCTCTGAGTCTCAGAGTCTCAGAGTATCAGTGTCTCAGTGTCTCTGTGTCTCTGTGTCTCTGTGTCTCAGTGTCTCTGAGTCTCAGTGTCTCAGTGTCTCAGTGTCTCTGTGTCTCTGTGTCTCTGAGTCTCAGAGTCTCAGAGTATCAGTGTCTCAGTGTCTCAGTGTCTCTGTGTCTCTGTGTCTCAGTGTCTCAGTGTCTCTGAGTCTCAGTGTCTCAGTGTCTCAGTGTCTCTGTGTCTCTGTGTCTCAGTGTCTCAGTGTCTCAGTGTCTCAGAGTCTCAGATTCTCAGAGTCTCAGAGTCTCAGTGCCTCAGTGTCTCAGTGTCTCTGAGTCTCAGAGTCTCAGTGTCTCAGTGTATCTGTGTCTCTGTGTCTCAGTGTCTCAGTGTCTCAGTGTCTCAGTGTCTCAGAGTCTCAGATTCTCAGAGTCTCAGAGTCTCAGTGCCTCAGTGTCTCAGTGTCTCTGAGTCTCAGAGTCTCAGTGTATCAGTGTCTCAGTGTCTCTGTGTCTCTGTGTCTCAGTGTCTCTGAGTCTCAGTGTCTCAGTGTCTCTGTGTCTCAGTGTCTCAGTGTCTCTGTGTCTCAGTGTCTCAGTGTCTCTGTGTCTCAGTGTCTCAGTGTCTCAGTGTCTCTGAGTCTCAGTGTCTCTGTGTCTCAGTGTCTCTGTGTCTCAGTGTCACAGTGTCTCAGTGTCTCAGTGTCTCTGAGTCTCAGTGTCTCAGTGTCTCTGTGTCTCTATGTCTCTGTGTCTCAGTGTCTCTGTGTCTCAGTGTCTCAGTGTCTCAGTGTCTCTGTGTCTTAGTGCCTCAGTGTCTCTGTGTCTCAGTGCCTCTATGTCTCAGTGTCTCAGAGTCTCAGAGTCTCAGAGTCTCAGAGTTTCAGTGTCTCTGTGTCTCTGTGTCTCTGTGTCTCAGTGTCTCTGAGTCTCAGTGTCTCAGTGTCTCTGTGTCTCAGTGTCTCAGTGTCTCAGTGTCTCTGTGTCTCTGAGTCTCAGAGTCTCAGAGTCTCAGTGTCTCAGTGTCTCTGAGTCTCAGAGTCTCAGAGTATCAGTGTCTCAGTGTCTCAGTGTCTATGTGTCTCTGTGTCTCTGTGTCTCAGTGTCTCTGAGTCTCAGTGTCTCAGTGTCTCAGTGTCTCTGTGTCTCTGAGTCTCAGAGTCTCAGAGTATCAGTGTCTCAGTGTCTCAGTGTCTCTGTGTCTCTGTGTCTCAGTGTCTCTGAGTCTCAGTGTCTCAGTGTCTCAGTGTCTCAGTGTCTCAGTGTCTCTGTGTCTCAGTGTCTCAGTGTCTCAGTGTCTCAGAGTCTCAGAGTCTCAGTGTCTCAGTGTCTCTGAGTCTCAGAGTCTCAGAGTCTCGGAGTATCAGTGTCTCAGTGTCTCTGTGTCTCTGTGTCTCTGTGTCTCAGTGTCTCTGAGTCTCAGTGTCTCAGTGTCTCTGTGTCTCTGAGTCTCAGAGTCTCAGAGTATCAGTGTCTCAGTGTCTCAGTGTCTCTGTGTCTCTGTGTCTCAGTGTCTCTGAGTCTCAGTGTCTCAGTGTCTCAGTGTCTCTGTGTCTCAGTGTCTCAGTGTCTCAGTGTCTCAGAGTCTCAGAGTCTCAGTGTCTCAGTGTCTCAGTGTCTCTGAGTCTCAGAGTCTCAGAGTATCAGTGTCTCAGTGTCTCAGTGTCTCTGTGTCTCTGTGTCTCAGTGTCTCTGAGTCTCAGTGTCTCAGTGTCTCAGTGTCTCTGTGTCTCTGTGTCTCAGTGTCTCAGTGTCTCTGTGTCTCAGTGTCTCTGTGTCTCAGTGTCTCAGTGTCTCTGAGTCTCAGTGTCTCTGTGTCTCAGTGTCTCTGTGTCTCTGTGTCTCAGTGTCACAGTGTCTCAGTGTCTCAATGTCTCTGTGTCTCAGTGTCTCAGTGTCTCAGTGTCTCTGTGTCTCTGTGTCTCAGTGTCTCTGAGTCTCAGTGTCTCAGTGTCTCTGTGTCTCAGTGTCTCAGTGTCCCTGTGTCTCAGTGTCTCAGTGTCTTAGTGTCTCAGTGTCTCAGTGTCTCTGAGTCTCAGAGTCTCAGTGTCTCTGAGTCTCAGTGTCTCAGTGTCTCTGTGTCTCAGTGTCTCAGTGTCTCTGTGTCTCAGTGTCTCTGTGTCTCAGTGTCTCAGTGTCTCTGAGTCTCAGTGTCTCTGTGTCTCAGTGTCTCTGTGTCTCTGTGTCTCAGTGTCACAGTGTCTCAGTGTCTCAATGTCTCTGTGTCTCAGTGTCTCAGTGTCTCAGTGTCTCTGTGTCTCTGTGTCTCAGTGTCTCTGAGTCTCAGTGTCTCAGTGTCTCAGTGTCTCTGTGTCTCAGTGTCTCAGTGTCTCAGTGTCTCAGAGTCTCAGAGTCTCAGTGTCTCAGTGTCTCAGTGTCTCTGAGTCTCAGAGTCTCAGAGTATCAGTGTCTCAGTGTCTCAGTGTCTCTGTGTCTCTGTGTCTCAGTGTCTCTGAGTCTCAGTGTCTCAGTGTCTCAGTGTCTCTGTGTCTCTGTGTCTCAGTGTCTCAGTGTCTCTGTGTCTCAGTGTCTCTGTGTCTCAGTGTCTCAGTGTCTCTGAGTCTCAGTGTCTCTGTGTCTCAGTGTCTCTGTGTCTCTGTGTCTCAGTGTCACAGTGTCTCAGTGTCTCAATGTCTCTGTGTCTCAGTGTCTCAGTGTCTCAGTGTCTCTGTGTCTCTGTGTCTCAGTGTCTCTGAGTCTCAGTGTCTCAGTGTCTCAGTGTCTCTGTGTCTCAGTGTCTCAGTGTCCCTGTGTCTCAGTGTCTCAGTGTCTTAGTGTCTCAGTGTCTCTGAGTCTCAGAGTCTCAGTGTCTCTGAGTCTCAGTGTCTCAGTGTCTCTGTGTCTCAGTGTCTCAGTGTCTCTGTGTCTCAGTGTCTCTGTGTCTCAGTGTCTCAGTGTCTCTGAGTCTCAGTGTCTCTGTGTCTCAGTGTCTCTGTGTCTCTGT
Organism: Carcharhinus amblyrhynchos; assembly: GCF_965287045.1. Classification (NCBI taxonomy): domain Eukaryota; kingdom Metazoa; phylum Chordata; class Chondrichthyes; order Carcharhiniformes; family Carcharhinidae; genus Carcharhinus; species Carcharhinus amblyrhynchos. The sequence continues at coordinate 57,347 of NW_027649903.1, read as the reverse complement.
GTCTCAGTGTCACAGTGTCTCAGTGTCTCAATGTCTCTGTGTCTCAGTGTCTCAGTGTCTCAGTGTCTCTGTGTCTCTGTGTCTCAGTGTCTCTGAGTCTCAGTGTCTCAGTGTCTCAGTGTCTCAGTGTCTCTGTGTCTCTGTGTCTCAGTGTCTCTGTGTCTCTGTGTCTCAGTGTCACAGTGTCTCAGTGTCTCTGTGTCTCTGTGTCTCAGTGTCTCAGTGTCTCTATGTCTCAGTGTCTCAGTGTCTCTGAGTCTCAGAGTCTCAGAGTCTCAGAGTCTCAGTGTCTCTGTGTCTCAGTGTCTCTGTGTCTCAGTGTCTCAGAGTCTCAGAGTCTCAGAGTCTCAGTGTCTCTGTGTCTCAGTGTCTCTGTGCCTCAGTGTCTCTGTGTCTCAGTGTCTCAGTGTCTCAGTGTCTCAGTGTCTCTGAGTCTCAGAGTCTCAGAGTCTCAGTGTCTCTGTGTCTCAGTGTCTCTGTGTCTCAGTGTCTCAGTGTCTCAGAGTCTCAGAGTCTCTGTGTCTCAGTGTCTCAGTGTCTCTGTGTCTCAGTGTCTCAGTGTCTCTGTGTCTCAGTGTCTCTGTGTCTCAGTGTCTCTGAGTCTCAGTGTCTCTGTGTCACAGAGTCTCAGAGTCTCAGTGTCTCTGTGTCTCAGTGTCTCTGTGTCTCAGTGTCTCAGTGTCTTAGAGTCTCAGAGTCTCAGTGTCTCTGTGTCTCTATGTCTCAGTGTCTCAGTGTCTCAGTTCTCAGTGTCTCAGTGTCTGAGTGTCTCTGAGTCTCAGAGTCTCATTGTCTCTCTGTCTCTGTGTCTCAGAGTCTCAGTGTCTCTGTGTCTCTATGTCTCAAGTGTCTCAGTGTCTCCGAGTCTCAGTGTCTCAGTGTCTCAGTGTCTCAGTGTCTCTGTGTCTCAGTGTCTCTGTGTCTCTGTGTCTCTGTGTCTCAGAGTCTCAATGTCTCTGTGCCTCTATGTCTCAGTGTCTCAGTGTCTCCGAGTCTCAGAGTCTCAGTGTCTCTGTGTCTCAGTGTCTCAGTGTCTCAGTGTCTCTGTGTCTCAGTGTCTCTGTGTCTCAGAGTCTCAGTGTCTCTGTGTCTCTGTGTCTCAGAGTCTCAGTGTCTCTGTGTCTCTATGTCTCAGTGTCTCAGTGTCTCAGTTCTCAGTGTCTCAGTGTCTGAGTGTCTCTGAGTCTCAGAGTCTCAGTGTCTCAGTGTCTCTGTGTCTCAGTGTCTCTGTGTCTCTGTGTCTCTGTGTCTCAGAGTCGCAGTGTCTCTGTGTCTCTATGTCTCAGTGTCTCAGTGTCTCCGAGTCTCAGAGTCTCAGTGTCTCTGTGTCTCAGTGTCTCTGTGTCTCAGTGTCTCAGTGTCTCTGTGTCTCAGTGTCTCTGTGTCTCTGTGTCTCAGTGTCTCTGAGTCTCAGTGTCTCAGTGTCTCTGAGTCTCAGTGTCTCTGTGTCTCAGTGTCTCAGTGTCTCTGTGTCTCAGTGTCTCTGTGTCTCTGGGTCTCAGTGTCTCAGTGTCTCTGAGTCTCTGTGTCTCAGTGTCTCTGTGTCTCAGTGTCTCAGTGTCTCAGTGTCTCTGTGTCTTAGTGCCTCAGTGTCTCTGTGTCTCAGTGCCTCTATGTCTCAGTGTCTCAGTGTCTCAGAGTCTCAGAGTCTCAGAGTTTCAGTGTCTCTGTGTCTCAGTTTCTCTGTGTCTCAGTGTCTCAGTGTCTCTGAGTCTCAGAGTCTCAGAGTCTCAGAGTCTCAGTGTCTCAGTGTCTCTGAGTCTCAGAGTCTCAGAGTATCAGTGTCTCAGTGTCTCAGTGTCTCTGTGTCTCAGAGTCTCAGAGTCTAAGTGTCACTGTGTCTCAGTGACTCTGTGTCTCAGTGTCTCTGTGTCTCAGTGTCTCAGTTCTCAGTGTCTCAGTGTCTCAGTGTCTCCGAGTCTCAGAGTCTCAGTGTCTCTGTGTCTCAGTGTCTCTGTGTCTCAGTGTCTCAGTGTCTCTGTGTCTCAGTGTCTCTGTGTCTCTGTGTCTCAGTGTCTCAGTTCTCAGTGTCTCAGTGTCTGAGTGTCTCTGAGTCTCAGAGTCTCAGTGTCTCTCTGTCTCTGTGTCTCAGAGTCTCAGTGTCTCTGTGTTTCTGTGTCTCAGTGTCTCTGTGTCTCAGTGTCTCAGAGTCTCAGAGTCTCAGAGTCTCAGTGTCTCTGTGTCTCTGTGCCTCAGTGTCTCTGTGTCTCAGTGTCTCTATGTCTCAGTGTCTCAGTGTCTCAGTGTCTCTGAGTCTCAGAGTCTCAGAGTCTCAGTGTCTCTGTGTCTCAGTGTCTCTGTGTCTCAGTGTCTCAGTGTCTCAGAGTCTCAGAGTCTCTGTGTCTCAGTGTCTCAGTGTCTCTGTGTCTCAGTGTCTCAGTGTCTCTGTGTCTCAGTGTCTCTGTGTCTCAGTGTCTCTGAGTCTCAGTGTCTCTGTGTCTCAGAGTCTCAGAGTCTCAGTGTCTCTGTGTCTCAGTGTCTCTGTGTCTCAGTGTCTCAGTGTCTTAGAGTCTCAGAGTCTCAGCGTCTCAGTGTCTCTGTGTCTCTATGTCTCAGTGTCTCAGTGTCTCCGAGTCTCAGAGTCTCAGTGTCTCTGTGTCTCAGTGTCTCAGTGTCTGAGTGTCTCTGAGTCTCAGAGTTTCAGTGTCTCTCTGTCTCTGTGTCTCAGAGTCTCAGTGTCTCTGTGTCTCTATGTCTCAGTGTCTCAGTGTCTCCGAGTCTCAGAGTCTCAGTGTCTCTGTGTCTCAGTGTCTCAGTGTCTCAGTGTCTCCGAGTCTCAGAGTCTCAGTGTCTCAGTGTCTCAGTGTCTCAGTGTCTCTGTGTCTCAGTGTCTCTGTGTCTCTGTGTCTCTGTGTCTCAGAGTCGCAGTGTCTCTGTGTCTCTATGTCTCAGTGTCTCAGTGTCTCCGAGTCTCAGAGTCTCAGTGTCTCTGTGTCTCAGTGTCTCTGTGTCTCAGTGTCTCAGTGTCTCTGTGTCTCAGTGTCTCTGTGTCTCTGTGTCTCAGTGTCTCAGTGTCTCTGAGCCTCAGTGTCTCAGTGTCTCTGAGTCTCAGTGTCTCTGTGTCTCAGTGTCTCTGTGTCTCAGTGTCTCAGTGTCTCTGTGTCTCAGTGTCTCTGTGTCTCTGGGTCTCAGTGTCTCAGTGTCTCTGAGTCTCTGTGTCTCAGTGTCTCTGTGTCTCAGTGTCTCAGTGTCTCAGTGTCTCTGTGTCTTAGTGCCTCAGTGTCTCTGTGTCTCAGTGCCTCTATGTCTCAGTGTCTCAGTGTCTCAGTGTCTCAGAGTCTCAGAGTCTCAGAGTTTCAGTGTCTCTGTGTCTCAGTTTTTCTGTGTCTCAGTGTCTCAGTGTCTCTGAGTCTCAGAGTCTCAGAGTCTCAGTGTCTCAGTGTCTCTGAGTCTCAGAGTCTCAGAGTATCAGTGTCTCAGTGTCTCTGTGTCTCTGTGTCTCTGTGTCTCAGTGTCTCTGAGTCTCAGTGTCTCAGTGTCTCAGTGTCTCTGTGTCTCTGTGTCTCTGTGTCTCTGAGTCTCAGAGTCTCAGAGTATCAGTGTCTCAGTGTCTCAGTGTCTCTGTGTCTCAGTGTCTCAGTGTCTCTGAGTCTCAGTGTCTCAGTGTCTCAGTGTCTCTGTGTCTCTGTGTCTCAGTGTCTCAGTGTCTCAGTGTCTCAGATTCTCAGAGTCTCAGAGTCTCAGTGCCTCAGTGTCTCAGTGTCTCTGAGTCTCAGAGTCTCAGTGTATCAGTGTCTCAGTGTCTCTGTGTCTCTGTGTCTCTGTGTCTCAGTGTCTCTGAGTCTCAGTGTCTCAGTGTCTCTGTGTCTCAGTGTCTCAGTGTCTCTGTGTCTCAGTGTCTCAGTGTCTCTGTGTCTCAGTGTCTCTGTGTCTCAGTGTCTCTGAGTCTCAGTCTCTCTGTGTCTCAGTGTCTCTGTGTCTCAGTGCCACAGTGTCTCAGTGTCTCAGTGTCTCTGAGTCTCAGTGTCTCAGTGTCTCTGTGTCTCTGTGTCTCTGTGTCTCAGTGTCTCTGTGTCTCAGTGTCTCAGTGTCTCAGTGTCTCTGTGTCTTAGTGCCTCAGTGTCTCTGTGTCTCAGTGCCTCTATGTCTCAGTGTCTCAGTGTCTCAGAGTCTCAGAGTCTCAGAGTCTCAGAGTTTCAGTGTCTCTGTGTCTCAGTTTCTCTGTGTCTCAGTGTCTCAGTGTCTCTGAGTCTCAGAGTCTCAGAGTCTCAGTGTCTCAGTGTCTCAGTGTCTCTGAGTCTCAGAGTCTCAGAGTATCAGTGTCTCAGTGTCTCAGTGTCTATGTGTCTCTGTGTCTCTGTGTCTCAGTGTCTCTGAGTCTCAGTGTCTCAGTGTCTCAGTGTCTCTGAGTCTCAGAGTCTCAGAGTCTCGGAGTATCAGTGTCTCAGTGTCTCTGTGTCTCTGTGTCTCTGTGTCTCAGTGTCTCTGAGTCTCAGTGTCTCAGTGTCTCAGTGTCTCTGTGTCTCTGAGTCTCAGAGTCTCAGAGTATCAGTGTTTCAGTGTCTCAGTGTCTCTGTGTCTCTGTGTCTCAGTGTCTCTGAGTCTCAGTGTCTCAGTGTCTCAGTGTCTCAGTGTCTCTGTGTCTCAGTGTCTCAGTGTCTCAGAGTCTCAGAGTCTCAGTGTCTCAGTGTCTCAGTGTCTCTGAGTCTCAGAGTCTCAGAGTATCAGTGTCTCAGTGTCTCAGTGTCTCAGTGTCTCTGTGTCTCTGTGTCTCAGTGTCTCTGAGTCTCAGTGTCTCAGTGTCTCAGTGTCTCTGTGTCTCAGTGTCTCAGTGTCTCTGTGTCTCAGTGTCTCTGTGTCTCAGTGTCTCAGTGTCTCTGAGTCTCAGTGTCTCTGTGTCTCAGTGTCTCTGTGTCTCTGTGTCTCAGTGTCACAGTGTCTCAGTGTCTCAATGTCTCTGTGTCTCAGTGTCTCAGTGTCTCTGTGTCTCTGTGTCTCAGTGTCTCTGAGTCTCAGTGTCTCAGTGTCTCAGTGTCTCTGTGTCTCAGTGTCTCAGTGTCTCTGTGTCTCAGTGTCTCAGTGTCTTAGTGTCTCAGTGTCTCAGTGTCTCTGAGTCTCAGTGTCTCTGAGTCTCAGTGTCTCAGTGTCTCTGTGTCTCAGTGTCTCAGTGTCTCTGTGTCTCAGTGTCTCTGTGTCTCAGTGTCTCAGTGTCTCTGAGTCTCTGTGTCTCTGTGTCTCAGTGTCTCTGTGTCTCTGTGTCTCAGTGTCACAGTGTCTCAGTGTCTCAATGTCTCTGTGTCTCAGTGTCTCAGTGTCTCTGTGTCTCTGTGTCTCAGTGTCTCTGAGTCTCAGTGTCTCAGTGTCTCAGTGTCTCTGTGTCTCAGTGTCTCAGTGTCTCTGTGTCTCAGTGTCTCAGTGTCTCAGTGACTCTGAGTCTCAGTGTCTCTGTGTCTCAGTGTCTCTGTGTCTCTGTGTCTCAGTGTCACAGTGTCTCTGTGTCTCTGTGTCTCAGTGTCTCAGTGTCTCTATGTCTCAGTGTCTCAGTGTCTCAGTGTCTCTGAGTCTCAGAGTCTCAGAGTCTCAGAGTCTCAGTGTCTCTGTGTCTCAGTGTCTCTGTGTCTCAGTGTCTCAGAGTCTCAGAGTCTCAGAGTCTCAGTGTCTCTGTGTCTCAGTGTCTCTGTGCCTCAGTGTCTCTGTGTCTCAGTGTCTCTATGTCTCAGTGTCTCAGTGTCTCAGTGTCTCTGAGTCTCAGAGTCTCAGAGTCTCAGTGTCTCTGTGTCTCAGTGTCTCTGTGTCTCAGTGTCTCAGTGTCTCTGTGTCTCAGTGTCTCAGTGTCTCTGTGTCTCAGTGTCTCTGTGTCTCAGTGTCTCAGAGTCTCAGTGTCTCTGTGTCTCAGAGTCTCAGAGTCTCAGTGTCTCTGTGTCTCAGTGTCTCTGTGTCTCAGTGTCTCAGTGTCTTAGAGTCTCAGAGTCTCAGAGTCTCAGTGTCTCTGTGTCTCTATGTCTCAGGGTCTCAGTGTCTCAGTTCTCAGTGTCTCAGTGTCTGAGTGTCTCTGAGTCTCAGAGTCTCAGTGTCTCTCTGTCTCTGTGTCTCAGAGTCTCAGTGTCTCTGTGTCTCTATGTCTCAGTGTCTCAGTGTCTCCGAGTCTCAGAGTCTCAGTGTCTCTGTGTCTCAGTGTCTCAGTGTCTCAGTGTCTCTGAGTCTCAGAGTATCAGAGTCTCAAAGTCTCAGTGTCTCAGTGTCTGAGTGTCTCAGTGTCTCAGTGTCTCAGTGCCTCTGAGTCTCAGAGTCTCAGAGCCCCAGTGTCTCTGTGTCTCAGTGTCTCTGTGTCTCAGTGTCTCTGTGTCTCAGTGTCTCAGTTCTCAGTGTCTCAGTGTCTCTGTGTCTTAGAGTCTCAGTGTCTCTGAGTCTCAGAGTCTCAGTGTCTCTGTGTCTCAGAGTCTCAGTGTCTCTGTGTCTCAGAGTCTCAGTGTCTCAGTGTCTCTGTGTCTCAGTGTCTCAGGGTCTCTGTGTCTCAGTGTCTCTGAGTCTCAGAGTCTCAGTGTCTCTGTGTCTCAGTGTCTCTGTGTGTCAGTGTCTCAGCGTCTCTGTGTCTCTGTGTCGCAGTGTCTCAGCGTCTCTGCGTCTCTGTGTCTCAGTGTCTCTGTGTCTCAGAGTCTCAGTGTCTCTGTGTCTCAGTGTCTCAGCGTCTCTGTGTCTGTGTGTCTCAGTGTCTCAGCTTCTCTGTGTCTCTGTGTCTCAGTGTCTCTGTTTCTCTGTGTCTCAGTGTCTCCGTTTCTCTGAGTCTCAGAGTCTCAGTGTCTCAGTGTCTCAGTGTCTCTGTGTCTCAGTGTCTCAGTGTCTCTGAGTCTCAGAGTCTCAGTGTCACTGTGTCTCAGTGCCTCTGTGTCTCAGTGTCTCTGTGTCTCAGTGTCTCAGTTCTCAGTGTCTCAGTGTCTCAGTGTCTCAGTGTCTCAGTGTCTCTGTGTCTCCATGTCTCAGTGTCTCAGTGTTTCAGTGTCTCTGAGTCTCAGAGTCTCAGTGTCTCAGTGTCTCTGTGTCTCAGTGTCTCTGTGTCTCTGAGTCTCAGAGTCTCAGTGTCTCTGTGTCTCAGAGTCTCAGTGTCTCTGTGTCTCTATGTCTCAGTGTCTCAGTGTCTCAGTGTCTCTGAATCTCAGAGTCTCAGAGTCTCAGTGTCTCAGTGTCTCTGTGTCTCAGTGTCTCAGTGTCTCTGAGTCTCAGAGTCTCAAAGTCTCAGTGTCTCAGTGTCTCAGTGTCTCAGTGCCTATGAGTCTTAGAGTCTCAGAGTCTCAGTGTCACTGTGTCTCAGTGTCTCTGTGTCTCAGTGTCTCTGTGTCTCAGTGTCTCAGTTCTCAGTGTCTCAGTGTCTCTGTGTCTCAGTGTCTTAGTGTCTCAGTGACTCAGTGTCTCTGTGTCTCTATGTCTCAGTGTCTCAGTGTTTCAGTGTCTCTGAGTCTCAGAGTCTCAGAGTCTCAGAGTCTCAGTGTCTCAGTGTCTCAGTGTCTCTGTGTCTCAGTGCCTTTGTGTCTCTGAGTCTCAGAGTCTCAGTGTCTCAGTGTCTCAGAGTCTCAGTGTCTCTGTGTCTCTATGTCTCAGTGTCTCAGTGTCTCTGAGTCTCAGAGTCTCAGAGTCTCAGTGTCTCAGTGTCTCAGTGTCTCTGTGTCTCAGTGTCACAGTGTCTCTGAGTCTCAGAGTCTCAAAGTCTCAGTGTCTCAGTGTCTCAGTGTCTCAGTGCCTCTGAGTCTCAGAGTCTCAGTGTCTCTGTGTCTCAGTGTCTCTGTGCCTCAGTGTCTCTGTGTCTCAGTGTCGCAGTTCTCAGTGTCTCAGTGTCTCAGTGTCTCTGAGTCTAAGAGTCTCTGTGTCTCTATGTCTCAGTGTCTCAGTGTCTCTGTGTCTCAGAGTCTCAGTGTCTCTGTGTCTCTATGTCTCAGTGTCTCAGTGTCTCTGAGTCTCAGTGTCTCAGTGTCTCTGTGTCTCAGTGTCTCTGTGTCTCAGAGTCTCAGTGTCTCTGTGTCTCTATGTCTCAGAGTCTCAGTGTCTCAGTGTCTCTGTGTCTGAGTGTCTCAGTGTCTCTGTGTCTCAGTGTCTCTGTGTCTCAGTGTCTAAGTGTCTCTGAGTCTCTGAGTCTCAGAGTCTCAGTGTCTCTGTGTCTCAGTGTCTCAGTGTCTCTGTGTCTCAGAGTCTCAGTGTCTCTGGGTCTCAGAGTCTCAGTGTCTCTGTGTGTCAGTGTCTCAGCGTCTCTGTGTCTCTGTGTCTCAGTGTCTCAGCGTCTCTGCGTCTCTGTGTCTCAGTTTCTCTGTGTCTCAGTGTCTCAGTGTCTCTGTGTCTCAGAGTCTCAGTGTCTCTGTGTCTCCGAGTCTCAGTGTCTTGGTGTCTCAGTGTCTCAGCGTGTCTGTGTCTGTGTGTCTCAGTTTCTCAGCGTCTCTGTGTCTCTATGTCTCAGTGTCTCTGTGTCTCAGTGTCTCTGTGTCTCAGTGTCTCAGTGTCTCTGAGACTCAGAGTCTCAGAGTCTCAGTGTCACTGTGTCTCAGTGTCTCTGTGTCTCAGTGTCTCTGTGTCTCAGGGTGTCAGTTCTCAGTGTCTCAGTGTCTCTGTGTCTCAGTGTCTCAGTGTATCTGAATCTCAGAGTCTCAGTGTCTCTGTGTCTCAGAGTCTCAGTGTCTCTGTGTCTCTATGTCTAAGTGTCTCAGTGTCTCTGAGTCTCAGAGTCTCAGTGTCTCTGTGCCTCAGTGTCTCTGTGTCTCAGTGTCTCTATGTCTCAGTGTCTCAGTGTCTCAGTGTCTCTGAGTCTCAGAGTCTCAGAGTCTCAGTGTCTCTGTGTCTCAGTGTCTCTGTGTCTCAGTGTCTCAGTGTCTCAGTGTCTCAGTGTCTCTGTGTCTCAGTGTCTCTGTGTCTCAGTGTCTCAGAGTCTCAGTGTCTCTGTGTCTCAGAGTCTCAGAGTCTCAGTGTCTCTGTGTCTCAGTGTCTCTGTGTCTCAGTGTCTCAGTGTCTTAGAGTCTCAGAGTCTCAGAGTCTCAGTGTCTCTGTGTCTCTATGTCTCAGTGTCTCAGTGTCTCAGTTCTCAGTGTCTCAGTGTCTGAGTGTCTCTGAGTCTCAGAGTCTCAGTGTCTCTCTGTCTCTGTGTCTCAGAGTCTCAGTGTCTCTGTGTCTCTATGTCTCAGTGTCTCAGTGTCTCCGAGTCTCAGAGTCTCAGTGTCTCTGTGTCTCAGTGTCTCAGTGTCTCTGAGTCTCAGAGTATCAGAGTCTCAAAGTCTCAGTGCCTCAGTGTCTGAGTGTCTCAGTGTCTCAGTGTCTCAGTGCCTCTGAGTCTCAGAGTCTCAGAGTCCCAGTGTCTCTGTGTCTCAGTGTCTCTGTGTCTCAGTGTCTCTGTGTCTCAGTGTCTCAGTTCTCAGTGTCTCAGTGTCTCAGTGTCTCTGTGTCTTAGAGTCTCAGTGTCTCTGAGTCTCAGAGTCTCAGTGTCTCTGTGTCTCAGAGTCTCAGTGTCTCTGTGTCTCAGAGTCTCAGTGTCTCAGTGTCTCTGTGTCTCAGTGTCTCAGGGTCTCTGTGTCTCAGTGTCTCTGTGTCTCAGTGTCTAAGTGTCTCTGAGTCTCAGAGTCTCAGTGTCTCTGTGTCTCAGTGTCTCTGTGTCTCAGTGTCTCAGTGTCTCAGTGTCTCTGAGTCTCAGAGTCTCAGTGTCTCTGTGTCTCAGTGTCTCTGTGTGTCAGTGTCTCAGCGTCTCTGTGTCTCTGTGTCGCAGTGTCTCAGCGTCTCTGCGTCTCTGTGTCTCAGTGTCTCTGTGTCTCAGAGTCTCAGTGTCTCTGTGTCTCAGTGTCTCAGCGTCTCTGTGTCTGTGTGTCTCAGTGTCTCAGCTTCTCTGTGTCTCTGTGTCTCAGTGTCTCTGTTTCTCTGTGTCTCAGTGTCTCCGTTTCTCTGAGTCTCAGAGTCTCTGTGTCTCAGTGTCTCAGTGTCTCTGTGTCTCAGTGTCTCAGTGTCTCTGAGTCTCAGAGTCTCAGTGTCACTGTGTCTCAGTGCCTCTGTGTCTCAGTGTCTCTGTGTCTCAGTGTCTCAGTTCTCAGTGTCTCAGTGTCTCTGTGTCTCAGTGTCTCAGTGTCTCAGTGACTCAGTGTCTCTGTGTCTCCATGTCTCAGTGTCTCAGTGTTTCAGTGTCTCTGAGTCTCAGAGTCTCAGTGTCTCAGTGTCTCTGTGTCTCAGTGTCTCTGTGTCTCTGAGTCTCAGAGTCTCAGTGTCTCTGTGTCTCAGAGTCTCAGTGTCCCTGTGTCTCTATGTCTCAGTGTCTCAGTGTCTCAGTGTCTCTGAATCTCAGAGTCTCAGAGTCTCAGTGTCTCAGTGTCTCTGTGTCTCAGTGTCTCAGTGTCTCTGAGTCTCAGAGTCTCAAAGTCTCAGTGTCTCAGTGTCTCAGTGTCTCAGTGCCTATGAGTCTTAGAGTCTCAGAGTCTCAGTGTCACTGTGTCTCAGTGTCTCTGTGTCTCAGTGTCTCTGTGTCTCAGTGTCTCAGTTCTCAGTGTCTCAGTGTCTCTGTGTCTCAGTGTCTTAGTGTCTCAGTGACTCAGTGTCTCTGTGTCTCTATGTCTCAGTGTCTCAGTGTTTCAGTGTCTCTGAGTCTCAGAGTCTCAGAGTCTCAGTGTCTCAGTGTCTCAGTGTCTCTGTGTCTCAGTGCCTTTGTGTCTCTGAGTCTCAGAGTCTCAGTGTCTCAGTGTCTCAGAGTCTCAGTGTCTCTGTGTCTCTATGTCTCAGTGTCTCAGTGTCTCTGAGTCTCAGAGTCTCAGAGTCTCAGTGTCTCAGTGTCTCAGTGTCTCTGTGTCTCAGTGTCTCAGTGTCTCAGTGTCTCTGAGTCTCAGAGTCTCAAAGTCTCAGTGTCTCAGTGTCTCAGTGTCTCAGTGCCTCTGAGTCTCAGAGTCTCAGTGTCTCTGTGTCTCAGTGTCTCTGTGCCTCAGTGTCTCTGTGTCTCAGTGTCGCAGTTCTCAGTGTCTCAGTGTCTCAGTGTCTCTGAGTCTAAGAGTCTCTGTGTCTCTATGTCTCAGTGTCTCAGTGTCTCTGTGTCTCAGAGTCTCAGTGTCTCTGTGTCTCTATGTCTCAGTGTCTCAGTGTCTCTGAGCCTCAGTGTCTCAGTGTCTCAGTGTCTCTGTGTCTCAGTGTCTCTGTGTCTCAGAGTCTCAGTGTCTCTGTGTCTCTATGTCTCAGAGTCTCAGTGTCTCAGTGTCTCTGTGTCTGAGTGTCTCAGTGTCTCTGTGTCTCAGTGTCTCTGTGTCTCAGTGTCTAAGTGTCTCTGAGTCTCTGAGTCTCAGAGTCTCAGTGTCTCTGTGTCTCAGTGTCTCAGTGTCTCTGTGTCTCAGAGTCTCAGTGTCTCTGGGTCTCAGAGTCTCAGTGTCTCTGTGTGTCAGTGTCTCAGCGTCTCTGTGTCTCTGTGTCTCAGTGTCTCAGCGTCTCTGCGTCTCTGTGTCTCAGTTTCTCTGTGTCTCAGTGTCTCAGTGTCTCTGTGTCTCAGAGTCTCAGTGTCACTGTGTCTCAGTGTCTCTGTGTCTCAGTGTCTCTGTGTCTCAGGGTGTCAGTTCTCAGTGTCTCAGTGTCTCTGTGTCTCAGTGTCTCAGTGTATCTGAATCTCAGAGTCTCAGTGTCTCTGTGTCTCAGAGTCTCAGTGTCTCTGTGTCTCTATGTCTAAGTGTCTCAGTGTCTCTGAGTCTCAGAGTCTCAGTGTCTCTGTGTCTCAGTGTCTCAGCGTCTCTGTCTCTCAGTGTCTCTGTGTCTCAGTGTCTCAGTGTCTCAGAGTCTCAGATTCTCAGAGTCTCTGTGTCTCTGTGTCTCAGAGTCTCAGTGTCTCTGTGTCTCTATGTCTCAGTGTCTCAGTGTCTCAGTGTCTCTGAGTCTCAGAGTCACAGTGTCTCTGTGTCTCAGTGTCTCAGCGTCTCTGTGTCTCAGTGTCTCTGTGTCTCAGTGTCTCTGTGTCTCAGTGTCTCAGTGTCTCAGAGTCTCAGATTCTCAGAGTCTCAGTGTCTCAGTGTCTCAGTGTCTCTGAGTCTCAGAGTCTCAGTGTCTCTGTGTCTCAGAGTCTCAGTGTCTCTGTGTCTCTGTGTCTCAGTGTCTAAGTGTCTCAGTGTCTCTGTGTCTCAGTGTCTCAGTGTCTCTGTGTCTCAGAGTCTCAGTGTCTCAGAGTCTCAGAGTCTCAGTGTCTCAGTGACTCAGCGTCTCTGTGTCTCTGTGTCTCAGTGTCTCTGTGTCGCTGTGTCTCAGTGTCTCAGTGTCTCAGTGTCTCAGTGTCTCTGTGTCTCAGAGTCTCAGAGTCTAAGTGTCACTGTGTCTCAGTGACTCTGTGTCTCAGTGTCTCTGTGTCTCAGTTTCTCAGTTCTCAGTGTCTCAGTGTCTCAGTGTCTCTGAGTCTCAGAGTCTCAGAGTCTCAGTGTCTCTGTGTCTCAGAGTCTCAGTGTCTCTGTGTCTCTATGTCTCAGTGTCTCAGTGTCTCTGAGTCTCAGAGTCTCAGTGTCTCTGTGCCTCAGTGTCTCAGCGTCTCTGTGTCTCTGTGTCTCAGTGTCTCCGTGTCTCAGTGTCTCTGAGTCTCAGAGTCTCAAAGTCTCAGTGTGTCAGTGTCTCAGTGTCTCAGTGCCTCAGTGTCTCAGTGCCGCTGAGTCTCAGAGTCTCAGAGTCTCAGTGTCTCTGTGTCTCAGTGTCTCTGTGTCTCAGTGTCTCAGTTCACAGCGTCTCAGTGTCTCTGTGTCTCAGTGTCTCAGTGTCTCTGAGTCTCAGAGTTTCAGTGTCTCTATGTCTCAGTGTCTCAGTGTCTCTTTGTCTCAGAGTCTCAGTGTCTCTGTGTCTCTATGTCTCAGAGTCTCAGTGGCTCAGTGTCTCTGAGTCTCAGAGTCTCAGTGTCTCAGTGGCTCAGTGGCTCAGTGTCTCTGTGTCTCAGTGTCTCAGTGTCTCTGTGTCTCAGTGTCTCTGTGTCTCAGTGTCTAAGTGTCTCTGAGTCTCAGTGTCTCTGTGTCTCTGTGTCTCAGTGTCTCAGTGTCTCTGAGTCTCAGAGTCTCAGTGTCTCTGTGTCTCAGAGTCTCAGTGTCTCTGTGTGTCAGTGTCTCAGCGTCTCTGTGTCTCTGTGTCTCAGTGTCTCAGCGTCTCTGCGTCTCAGTGTCTCAGTGTCTCAGAGTCTCAGTGTCTCTGTGTCTCAGAGTCTCAGTGTCTCTGTGTCTCAGAGTCTCAGTGTCTCTGTGTCTCAGTGTCTCAGCGTCTCTGTGTCTGTGTGTCTCAGTGTCTCAGCGTCTCTGTGTCTCTGTGTCTCAGTATCTCTGTGTCACAGTGTCTCTGTGTCTCAGTGTCTCTGCGTCACAGTGTCTCTGTGTCTCAGTGTCTCAGTGTCTCTGATTCTCAGTGTCTCAGTGTCTCAGTGTCTCTGTGACTCAGTGTCTCAGTGCCTCTGAGTCTCAGAGTCTCAGAGTCTCAGTGTCACTGTGTCTCAGTGTCTCTGTGTCTCAGTGTCTCTGTGTCTCAGTGTCTCAGTTCTCAGTGTCTCAGTGTCTCTGAGTCTCAGAGTCTCAGTGTCTCTGTGTCTCTGTGTCTCAGAGTCTCAGTGTCTCTGTGTCTCTATGTCTCAGTGTCTCAGTGTCTCCGAGTCTCAGAGTCTCAGTGTCTCTGTGTCTCATGTCTCAGTGTCTCAGTGTCTCTGTGTCTCAGTGTCTCTGTGTCTCAGTGTCTCAGTGTCTCTGTGTCTCAGTGTCTCAGTGTCTCAGTGTCTCAGTGTCTCTGAGTCTCAGTGTCTCAGTGTCTCAGTGTCTCTGAGTCTCAGAGTCTCAGTGTCTCTGTGTCTCAGAGTCTCAGTGTCTCTGTGTCTCTATGTCTCAATGTCTCAGTGTCTCCGAGTCTCAGAGTCTCAGTGTCTCTGTGTCTCAGTGTCTCAGTGTCTCAGTGTCTCTGTGTCTCAGTGTCTCTGTGTCTCAGTGTCTCAGTGTCTCTGAGTCTCAGTGTCTCTGTGTCTCAGTGTCTCAGTGTCTCTGTGTCTCTGTGTCTCAGTGTCTCTGTGTCTCAGTGTCTCAGTGTCTCTGTGTCTCAGTGTCTCAGTGTCTCTGTGTCTCTGTGTCTCAGTGTCTCAGTGTCTCTGTGTCACAGTTTCTCTGTGTCTCAGTGTCTCAGTGTCTCTGAGTCTCAGAGTCTCAGTGTCTCAGTGTCTCAGTGTCTCTGTGTCTCAGTGTCTCAGTGCCTCTGAGTCTCAGAGTCTCAGAGTCTCAGTGTCACTGTGTCTCAGTGTCTCTGTGTCTCAGTGTCTCTGTGTCTCAGTGTCTCAGTTCTCAGTGTCTCAGTGTCTCTGTGTCTCTATGTCTCAGAGTCTCAGTGGCTCAGTGTCTCTGAGTCTCAGAGTCTCAGTGTCTCAGTGGCTCAGTGGCTCAGTGTCTCTGTGTCTCAGTGTCTCAGTGTCTCTGTTTCTCAGTGTCTCTGTGTCTCAGTGTCTAAGTGTCTCTGAGTCTCAGTGTCTCTGTGTCTCTGTGTCTCAGTGTCTCAGTGTCTCTGAGTCTCAGAGTCTCAGTGTCTCTGTGTCTCAGAGTCTCAGTGTCTCTGTGTGTCAGTGTCTCAGCGTCTCTGTGTCTCTGTGTCTCAGTGTCTCAGCGTCTCTGCGTCTCTGTGTCTCAGCGTCTCTGTGTCTCAGTGTCTCAGTGTCTCAGTGTCTCAGAGTCTCAGTGTCTCTCTGTCTCAGAGTCTCAGTGTCTCTGTGTCTCAGTGTCTCAGCGTCTCTGTGTCTGTGTGTCTCAGTGTCTCAGCATCTCTGTGTCTCTGTGTCTCAGTATCTCTGTGTCACAGTGTCTCTGTGTCTCAGTGTCTCAGTGTCTCAGTGTCTCTGTGTCTCAGTGTCTCAGTGCCTCTGAGTCTCAGAGTCTCAGAGTCTCAGTGTCACTGTGTCTCAGTGTCTCTGTGTCTCAGTGTCTCAGTTCTCAGTGTCTCAGTGTCTCAGTGTCTCTGAGTCTCAGAGTCTCAGTGTCTCTGTGTCTCTGTGTCTCAGAGTCTCAGTGTCTCTGTGTCTCTATGTCTCAGTGTCTCAGTGTCTCCGAGTCTCAGAGTCTCAGTGTCTCAGTGTCTCAGTTTCTCTGTGTCTCAGTGTCTCTGTGTCTCAGTGTCTCAGTGTCTCAGTGTCTCAGTGTCTCTGAGTCTCAGTGTCTCTGTGTCTCAGTGTCTCTGTGTCTCAGTGTCTCAGTGTCTCTGTGTCTCTGTGTCTCTGTGTCTCAGTGTCTCAGTGTCTCTGTGTCTCTGTGTCTCAGTGTCTCTGTGTCTCTGTGTCTCAGTGTCTCAGTGTCTCTGTGTCACAGTGTCTCTGTGTCTCAGTGTCTCAGTGTCTCTGAGTCTCAGAGTCTCAGTGTCTCAGTGTCTCAGTGTCTCTGTGTCTCAGTGTCTCAGTGCCTCTGAGTCTCAGAGTCTCAGAGTCTCAGTGTCACTGTGTCTCAGTGTCTCTGTGTCTCAGTGTCTCTGTGTCTCAGTGTCTCAGTTCTCAGTGTCTCAGTGTCTCAGTGTCTCTGAGTCTCAGAGTCTCAGTGTCTCTGTGTCTCTGTGTCTCAGAGTCTCAGTGTCTCTGTGTCTCTATGTCTCAGTGTCTCAGTGTCTCCGAGTCTCAGAGTCTCAGTGTCTCTGTGTCTCAGTGTCTCAGTGTCTCAGTGTCTCTGTGTCACAGTGTCTCTGTGTCTCAGTGTCTCAGTGTCTCTGTGTCTCAGTGTCTCAGTGTCTCAGTGTCTCTGAGACTCAGTGTCTCTGTGTCTCAGTGTCTCTGTGTCTCAGTGTCTCGGTGTCTCTGTGTCTCTGTGTCTCAGTGTCTCAGTGTCTCTGTGTCTCAGTGTCTCAGTGTCTCTGTGTCTCTGTGTCTCAGTGTCTCTGTGTCTCTGTGTCTCAGTGTCTCAGTGTCTCTGTGTCACAGTGTCTCTGTGTCTCAGTGTCTCAGTGTCTCTGAGTCTCAGAGTCTCAGTGTCTCAGTGTCTCAGTGTCTCTGTGTCTCAGTGTCTCAGTGCCTCTGAGTCTCAGAGTCTCAGAGTCTCAGTGTCACTGTGTCTCAGTGTCTCTGTGTCTCAGTGTCTCTGTGTCTCAGTGTCTCAGTTCTCAGTGTCTCAGTGTCTCTGAGTCTCAGAGTCTCAGTGTCGCTCTGTCACTGTGTCTCAGAGTCTCAGTGTCTCTGTGTCTCTATGTCTCAGTGTCTCAGTGTCTCCGAGTCTCAGAGTCTCAGTGTCTCTGTGTCTCAGTGTCTCAGTGTCTCTGTGTCTCAGTGTCTCTGTGTCTCAGTGTCTCAGTGTCTCAGTGTCTCTGAGAGTCAGTGTCTCTGTGTCTCAGTGTCTCTGTGTCTCTGTGTCTCAGTGTCACAGTGTCTCAGTGTCTCAGTGTCTCTGAGTCTCAGAGTCTCAGAGTCTCAGTGTCTCTGTGTCTCAGAGTCTCAGTGTCTCAGTGTCTCAGTGTCTCTGTGTCTCAGTGTCTCAGTGCCTCTGAGTCTCAGAGTCTCAGAGTCTCAGTGTCACTATGTCTCAGTGTCTCTGTGTCTCAGTGTCTCTGTGTCTCAGTGTCTCAGTTCTCAGTGTCTCAGTGTCTCAGTGTCTCTGAGTCTCAGAGTCTCAGTGTCTCAGTGTCTCAGTTTCTCTGTGTCTCAGTGTCTCTGTGTCTCAGTGTCTCAGTGTCTCAGTGTCTCAGTGTCTCTGAGTCTCAGTGTCTCTGTGTCTCAGTGTCTCTGTGTCTCAGTGTCTCAGTGTCTCTGTGTCTCTGTGTCTCTGTGTCTCAGTGTCTCAGTGTCTCTGTGTCTCTGTGTCTCAGTGTCTCTGTGTCTCTGTGTCTCAGTGTCTCAGTGTCTCTGTGTCACAGTGTCTCTGTGTCTCAGTGTCTCAGTGTCTCTGAGTCTCAGAGTCTCAGTGTCTCAGTGTCTCAGTGTCTCTGTGTCTCAGTGTCTCAGTGCCTCTGAGTCTCAGAGTCTCAGAGTCTCAGTGTCACTGTGTCTCAGTGTCTCTGTGTCTCAGTGTCTCTGTGTCTCAGTGTCTCAGTTCTCAGTGTCTCAGTGTCTCAGTGTCTCTGAGTCTCAGAGTCTCAGTGTCTCTGTGTCTCTGTGTCTCAGAGTCTCAGTGTCTCTGTGTCTCTATGTCTCAGTGTCTCAGTGTCTCCGAGTCTCAGAGTCTCAGTGTCTCTGTGTCTCAGTGTCTCAGTGTCTCAGTGTCTCTGTGTCACAGTGTCTCTGTGTCTCAGTGTCTCAGTGTCTCTGTGTCTCAGTGTCTCAGTGTCTCAGTGTCTCTGAGACTCAGTGTCTCTGTGTCTCAGTGTCTCTGTGTCTCAGTGTCTCGGTGTCTCTGTGTCTCTGTGTCTCAGTGTCTCAGTGTCTCTGTGTCTCAGTGTCTCAGTGTCTCTGTGTCTCTGTGTCTCAGTGTCTCTGTGTCTCTGTGTCTCAGTGTCTCAGTGTCTCTGTGTCACAGTGTCTCTGTGTCTCAGTGTCTCAGTGTCTCTGAGTCTCAGAGTCTCAGTGTCTCAGTGTCTCAGTGTCTCTGTGTCTCAGTGTCTCAGTGCCTCTGAGTCTCAGAGTCTCAGAGTCTCAGTGTCACTGTGTCTCAGTGTCTCTGTGTCTCAGTGTCTCTGTGTCTCAGTGTCTCAGTTCTCAGTGTCTCAGTGTCTCTGAGTCTCAGAGTCTCAGTGTCGCTCTGTCACTGTGTCTCAGAGTCTCAGTGTCTCTGTGTCTCTATGTCTCAGTGTCTCAGTGTCTCCGAGTCTCAGAGTCTCAGTGTCTCTGTGTCTCAGTGTCTCAGTGTCTCTGTGTCTCAGTGTCTCTGTGTCTCAGTGTCTCAGTGTCTCAGTGTCTCTGAGAGTCAGTGTCTCTGTGTCTCAGTGTCTCTGTGTCTCTGTGTCTCAGTGTCACAGTGTCTCAGTGTCTCAGTGTCTCTGAGTCTCAGAGTCTCAGAGTCTCAGTGTCTCTGTGTCTCAGAGTCTCAGTGTCTCAGTGTCTCAGTGTCTCTGTGTCTCAGTGTCTCAGTGCCTCTGAGTCTCAGAGTCTCAGAGTCTCAGTGTCACTATGTCTCAGTGTCTCTGTGTCTCAGTGTCTCTGTGTCTCAGTGTCTCAGTTCTCAGTGTCTCAGTGTCTCAGTGTCTCTGAGTCTCAGAGTCTCAGTGTCTCTGTGTCTCTGTGTCTCAGAGTCTCAGTGTCTCTGTGTCTCTATGTCTCAGTGTCTCAGTGTCTCCGAGTCTCAGAGTCTCAGTGTCTCAGTGTCTCAGTGTCTCAGTGTCTCAGTGTCTCTGAGTCTCAGTGTCTCTGTGTCTCAGTGTCTCTGTGTCTCTGTGTCTCAGTGTCTCAGTGTCTCAGTGTCTCTGAGTCTCAGTGTCTCTGTGTCTCAGTGTCTCAGTGTCTCTGTGTCTCAGTGTCTCAGTGTCTCAGTGTCTCTGAGTCTCAGAGTCTCAGTGTCTCTGTGTCTCTGTGTCTCAGAGTCTCAGTGTCTCTGTGTCTCTATGTCTCAGTGTCTCAGTGTCTCCGAGTCTCAGAGTCTCAGTGTCTCAGTGTCTCAGTGTCTCAGTGTCTCAGTGTCTCTGAGTCTCAGTGTCTCTGTGTCTCAGTGTCTCTGTGTCTCTGTGTCTCAGTGTCTCAGTGTCTCAGTGTCTCTGAGTCTCAGTGTCTCTGTGTCTCAGTGTCTCAGTGTCTCTGTGTCTCAGTGTCTCAGTGTCTCAGTGTCTCTGAGTCTCAGTGTCTCTGTGTCTCTGTGTCTCTGTGTCTCAGTGTCTCAGTGTCTCTGTGTCTCAGTGTCTCAGTGTCTCTGAGTCTCAGAGTCTCAGAGTCTCAGTGTCACTGTGTCTCAGTGTCTCTGTGTCTCAGTGTCTCTGTGTCTCAGTGTCACAGTTCTCAGTGTCTCAGTGTCTCTGTGTCTCAGTGTCTCTGAGTCTCAGAGTCTCAGTGTCTCTGAGTCTCTGTGTCTCAGTGTCTCTGTGTCTCAGTGTCTCTGTGTCTCAGTGTCTCAGTGTCTCTGTGTCTCAGTGTCTCTGTGTCTCTGTGTCTCAGTGTCTCTGAGTCTCAGTGTCTCTGTGTCTCAGTGTCTCTGTGTCTCTGTGTCTCAGTGTCACAGTGTCTCAGTGTCTCTGTGTCTCAGTGTCTCTGTGTCTCAGTGTCTCAGTGTCTCAGTGTCTCTGTGTCTCTGTGTCTCAGTGTCTCAGTGTCTCTGAGTCTCTGTGTCTCAGTGTCTCTGTGTCTCAGTGTCTCTGAGTCTCTGTGTCTCAGTGTCTCAGTGTCTCAGTGTCTCTGAGTCTCAGTGTCTCTGTGTCTCAGTGTCTCTGTGTCTCTGTGTCACAGTGTCTCAGTGTCTCAGTGTCTCAGTGTCTCTGAGTCTCTGTGTCTCAGTGTCTCTGTGTCTCAGTGTCTCTGAGTCTCTGTGTCTCAGTGTCTCAGTGTCTCAGTGTCTCTGAGTCTCAGTGTCTCTGTGTCTCAGTGTCTCTGTGTCTCTGTGTCACAGTGTCTCTATGTCTCAGTGTCTCAGTGTCTCCGAGTCTCAGAGTCTCAGTGTCTCAGTGTCTCAGTGTCTCAGTGTCTCAGTGTCTCAGTGTCTCTGAGTCTCAGTGTCTCTGTGTCTCAGTGTCTCTGTGTCTCTGTGTCTCAGTGTCTCAGTGTCTCAGTGTCTCTGAGTCTCAGTGTCTCTGTGTCTCAGTGTCTCAGTGTCTCTGTGTCTCAGTGTCTCAGTGTCTCAGTGTCTCTGAGTCTCAGTGTCTCTGTGTCTCTGTGTCTCTGTGTCTCAGTGTCTCAGTGTCTCTGTGTCTCAGTGTCTCAGTGTCTCTGAGTCTCAGAGTCTCAGAGTCTCAGTGTCACTGTGTCTCAGTGTCTCTGTGTCTCAGTGTCTCTGTGTCTCAGTGTCACAGTTCTCAGTGTCTCAGTGTCTCTGTGTCTCAGTGTCTCTGAGTCTCAGAGTCTCAGTGTCTCTGAGTCTCTGTGTCTCAGTGTCTCTGTGTCTCAGTGTCTCTGTGTCTCAGTGTCTCAGTGTCTCTGTGTCTCAGTGTCTCTGTGTCTCTGTGTCTCAGTGTCTCTGAGTCTCAGTGTCTCTGTGTCTCAGTGTCTCTGTGTCTCTGTGTCTCAGTGTCACAGTGTCTCAGTGTCTCTGTGTCTCAGTGTCTCTGTGTCTCAGTGTCTCAGTGTCTCAGTGTCTCTGTGTCTCTGTGTCTCAGTGTCTCAGTGTCTCTGAGTCTCTGTGTCTCAGTGTCTCTGTGTCTCAGTGTCTCTGAGTCTCTGTGTCTCAGTGTCTCAGTGTCTCAGTGTCTCTGAGTCTCAGTGTCTCTGTGTCTCAGTGTCTCTGTGTCTCTGTGTCACAGTGTCTCAGTGTCTCAGTGTCTCAGTGTCTCTGAGTCTCTGTGTCTCAGTGTCTCTGTGTCTCAGTGTCTCTGAGTCTCTGTGTCTCAGTGTCTCAGTGTCTCAGTGTCTCTGAGTCTCAGTGTCTCTGTGTCTCAGTGTCTCTGTGTCTCTGTGTCACAGTGTCTCAGTGTCTCAGTGTCTCAGTGTCTCTGTGTCTCAGTGTCTCTGTGTCTCTGTGTCTCTGGGTCTCAGTGTCTCAGAGTCTCTGTGTCTCAGTGTCTCTGTGTCTCAGTGTCTCAGTGTCTCTGTGTCTTAGTGCCTCAGTGTCTCTGTGTCTCAGTGCCTCTATGTCTCAGTGTCTCAGTGTCTCAGTGTCTCAGAGTCTCAGAGTCTCAGAGTCTCAGAGTCTCAGAGTCTCAGTGTCTCAGTGTCTCAGTGTCTCAGTGTCTCTGAGTCTCAGAGTCTCAGAGTCTCAGTGTCTCAGTGTCTCAGTGTCTCTGAGTCTCAGAGTCTCAGTGTCTCAGTGTCTCAGTGTCTCTGTGTCTCTGTGTCTCAGTGTCTCTGAGTCTCAGTGTCTCAGTGTCTCAGTGTCTCTGTGTCTCTGTGTCTCTGAGTCTCAGAGTCTCAGAGTATCAGTGTCTCAGTGTCTCAGTGTCTCTGTGTCTCTGTGTCTCTGAGTCTCAGTGTCTCAGTGTCTCAGTGTCTCTGTGTCTCTGTGTCTCTGTGTCTCAGTTTCTCAGTGTCTCAGAGTCTCAGAGTCTCAGAGTCTCAGTGTCTCAGTGTCTCAGTGTCTCTGAGTCTCAGAGTCTCAGAGTATCAGTGTCTCAGTGTCTCAGTGTCTCTGTGTCTCTGTGTCTCAGTGTCTCTGAGTCTCGGTGTCTCAGTGTCTCAGTGTCTCTGTGTCTCTGTGTCTCAGTGTCTCAGTGTCTCAGTGTCTCAGAGTCTCAGAGTCTCAGTGTCTCAGTGTCTCAGTGTCTCTGAGTCTCAGAGTCTCAGAGTATCAGTGTCTCAGTGTCTCAGTGTCTCTGTGTCTCTGTGTCTCAGTGTCTCTGAGTCTCAGTGTCTCAGTGTCTCAGTGTCTCTGTGTCTCTGTGTCTCAGTGTCTCAGTGTCTCAGTGTCTCTGAGTCTCAGTGTCTCTGTGTCTCAGTGTCTCTGTGTCTCTGTGTCTCAGTGTCTCAGTGTCTCAGTGTCTCTGTGTCTCAGTGTCTCAGTGTCTCAGTGTCTCTGAGTCTCTGTGTCTCAGTGTCTCTGAGTCTCAGTGTCTCAGTGTCTCTGTGTCTCAGTGTCTCAGTGTCTCAGTGTCTCTGAATCTCAGTGTCTCTGTGTCTCAGTGTCTCTGTGTCTCTGTGTCTCAGTGTCACAGTGTCTCAGTGTCTCTGTGTCTCAGTGTCTCTGTGTCTCAGTGTCTCAGTGTCTCAGAGTCTCAGAGTCTCAGTGTCTCAGTGTCTCTGAGTCTCAGAGTCTCAGAGTATCAGTGTCTCAGTGTCTCAGTGTCTCTGTGTCTCTGTGTCTCAGTGTCTCTGAGTCTCAGTGTCTCTGTGTCTCTGTGTCTCAGTGTCTCAGTGTCTCAGTGTCTCTGTGTCTCAGTGTCTCAGTGTTTCTGAGTCTCAGTGTCTCTGTGTCTCAGTGTCTCTGTGTCTCTGTGTCACAGTGTCTCAGTGTCTCAGTGTCTCTGTGTCTCAGTGTCTCAGTGTCTCTGAGTCTCTGTGTCTCAGTGTCTCTGAGTCTCAGTGTCTCAGTGTCTCAGTGTCTCAGTGTCTCTGAGTCTCAGTGTCTCTGTGTCTCAGTGTCTCTGTGTCTCTGTGTCTCAGTGTCACAGTGTCTCTGTGTCTCTGTGTCTCAGTGTCTCAGTGTCTCAGTGTCTCAGTGTCTCAGTGTCTCTGAGTCTCAGAATCTCAGAGTATCAGTGTCTCAGTGTCTCAGTGTCTCTGTGTCTCTGTGTCTCAGTGTCTCTGAGTCTCAGTGTCTCAGTGTCTCTGTGTCTCTGTGTCTCAGTGTCTCTGAGTCTCAGTGTCTCTGTGTCTCAGTGTCTCAGTGTCTCTGAGTCTCAGTGTCTCAGTGTCTCAGTGTCTCTGAGTCTCAGTGTCTCTGTGTCTCAGTGTCTCTGTGTCTCTGTGTCTCAGTGTCACAGTGTCTCTGTGTCTCAGTGTCTCAGTGTCTCAGTGTCTCAGTGTCTCTGAGTCTCAGAATCTCAGAGTATCAGTGTCTCAGTGTCTCAGTGTCTCTGTGTCTCTGTGTCTCAGTGTCTCTGAGTCTCAGTGTCTCAGTGTCTCTGTGTCTCTGTGTCTCAGTGTCTCAGTGTCTCAGTGTCTCTGTGTCTCAGTGTCTCAGTGTCTCTGAGTCTCAGTGTCTCTGTGTCTCAGTGTCTCTGTGTCTCTGTGTCACAGTGTCTCAGTGTCTCAGTGTCTCTGTGTCTCAGTGTCTCAGTGTCTCTGAGTCTCTGTGTCTCAGAGTCTCTGAGTCTCAGTGTCTCAGTGTCTCAGTGTCTCTGAGTCTCAGTGTCTCTGTGTCTCAGTGTCTCTGTGTCTCAGTGTCTCAGTGTCTCAGTGTCTCAGTGTCTCTGAGTCTCAGAGTCTCAGAGTATCAGTGTCTCAGTGTCTCAGTGTCTCTGTGTCTCTGTGTCTCAGTGTCTCTGAGTCTCAGTGTCTCAGTGTCTCTGTGTCTCAGTGTCTCAGTGTCTCAGTATCTCAGAGTCTCAGAGTCTCAGAGTCTCAGAGTCTCAGTGTCTCAGTGTCTCTGAGTCTCAGAGTCTCAGAGTATCAGTGTCTCAGTGTCTCAGTGTCTCTGTGTCTCTGTGTCTCTGTGTCTCAGTGTCTCTGAGTCTCAGTGTCTCAGTGTCTCAGTGTCTCTGTGTCTCTGTGTCTCAGTGTCTCAGTGTCTCTGTGTCTCAGTGTCTCTGTGTCTCAGTGTCTCAGTGTCTCTGAGTCTCAGTGTCTCTGTGTCTCAGTGTCTCTGTGTCTCTGTGTCTCAGTGTCACAGTGTCTCAGTGTCTCAGTGTCTCTGTGTCTCAGTGTCTCAGTGTCTCAGTGTCTCTGTGTCTCTGTGTCTCAGTGTCTCTGAGTCTCAGTGTCTCTGTGTCTCAGTGTCTCAGTGTCTCAGTGTCTCTGAGTCTCAGTGTCTCTGTGTCTCAGTGTCTCTGTGTCTCTGTGTCTCAGTGTCACAGTGTCTCTGTGTCTCTGTGTCTCAGTGTCTCAGTGTCTCTGTGTCTCAGTTTCTCAGTGTCTCAGAGTCTCAGAGTCTCAGAGTCTCAGTGTCTCAGTGTCTCAGTGTCTCTGAGTCTCAGAGTCTCAGAGTATCAGTGTCTCAGTGTCTCAGTGTCTCTGTGTCTCTGTGTCTCAGTGTCTCTGAGTCTCAGTGTCTCAGTGTCTCTGTGTCTCAGTGTCTCAGTGTCTCAGTATCTCAGAGTCTCAGAGTCTCAGAGTCTCAGTGTCTCAGTGTCTCAGTGTCTCTGAGTCTCAGAGTCTCAGAGTATCAGTGTCTCAGTGTCTCTGTGTCTCTGTGTCTCAGTGTCTCTGAGTCTCAGTGTCTCAGTGTCTCAGTGTCTCTGTGTCTCTGTGTCTCAGTGTCTCAGTGTCTCTGTGTCTCAGTGTCTCTGTGTCTCAGTGTCTCAGTGTCTCTGAGTCTCAGTGTCTCTGTGTCTCAGTGTCTCTGTGTCTCTGTGTCTCAGTGTCACAGTGTCTCAGTGTCTCTGTGTCTCAGTGTCTCAGTGTCTCTGTGTCTCTGTGTCTCAGTGTCTCTGTGTCTCTGTGTCTCAGTGTCTCAGTGCCTCAGTGTATCTGTGTCTCTGTGTCTCAGTGTCTCTGTGTCTCAGTGTCTCAGTGTCTCTGAGTCTCAGAGTCTCAGTGTCTCTGTGTCTCAGAGTCTCAGTGTCTCTGTGTCTCTATGTCTCAGTGTCTGAGTGTCTCTGTGTCTCTGAGTCTCAGAGTCTCAGTGTCTCTGTGTCTCAGAGTCTCAGTGTCTCTGTGTCTCTATGTCTCAGTGTCTGAGTGTCTCTGTGTCTCTGAGTCTCAGAGTCTCAGTGTCTCTGTGTCTCAGTGTCTCTGTGTCTCAGAGTCTCAGTGTCTCTGAGTCTCAGAGTCTCAGAGTCTCAGTGTCTCTGTGTCTCAGAGTCTCAGTGTCTCTGTGTCTCTGTGTCTCAGTGTCTCAGTGTCTCAGTGTCTCTGTGTCTTTGTGCCTCAGTGTCGCTGTGTCTCAGTGCCTCTATGTCTCAGTGTCTCAGTGTCTCAGAGTCTCAGAGTCTCAGAGTCTCAGAGTTTCAGTGTCTCTGTGTCTCAGTTTCTCTGTGTCACAGTGTCTCAGAGTCTCAGAGTCTCAGAGTCTCAGAGTCTCAGTGTCTCAGTGTCTCAGGGTCTCTGAGTCTCAGAGTCTCAGAGTATCAGTGTCTCAGTGTCTCAGTGTCTCTGTGTCTCTGTGTCTCAGTGTCTCTGAGTCTCAGTGTCTCAGTGTCTCAGTGTCTCTGTGTCTCTGTGTCTCAGTGTCTCTGTGTCTCTGTGTCACAGTGTCTCAGTGTCTCTGTGTCTCTGTGTCACAGTGTCTCAGTGTCTCAGTGTCTCTGAGTCTCAGTGTCTCTGTGTCTCAGGTCTCTGTGTCTCTGTGTCTCAGTGTCACAGTGTCTCTGTGTCTCAGTGTCTCAGTGTCTCTGAGTCTCAGAGTCTCAGAGTCTCAGTGTCTCTGTGTCTCAGTGTCTCTGTGTCTCAGTGTCTCAGAGTCTCAGAGTCTCAGAGTCTCAGTGTCTCTGTGTCTCAGTGTCTCTGTGCCTCAGTGTCTCAGTGTCTCTGAGTCTCAGAGTCTCAGAGTATCAGTGTCTCAGTGTCTCAGTGTCTCTGTGTCTCTGTGTCTCTGTGTCTCAGTGTATCTGAGTCTCAGTGTCTCAGTGTCTCTGTGTCTCTGTGTCTCAGTGTCACAGTGTCTCAGTGTCTCTGTGTCTCAGTGTCTCAGTGTCTCTGTGTCTCAGTGTCTCTGTGTCTCTGTGTCTCTGTGTCTCAGTGTCTCAGTGTCTCTGTGTCTCAGTGTCTCAGTGTCTCAGTGTCTCTGTGTCTCTGTGTCTCAGTGTCTCTGTGTCTCAGTGTCTCAGTGTCTCTGAGTCTCAGAGTCTCAGTGTCTCTGTGTCTCAGAGTCTCAGTGTCTCTGTGTCTCTATGTCTCAGTGTCTCAGTGTCTCTGTGTCTCTGAGTCTCAGAGTCTCAGTGTCTCTGTGTCTCAGTGTCTGTGTGTCTCAG
Source organism: Carcharhinus amblyrhynchos (assembly GCF_965287045.1). Taxonomy (NCBI): domain Eukaryota; kingdom Metazoa; phylum Chordata; class Chondrichthyes; order Carcharhiniformes; family Carcharhinidae; genus Carcharhinus; species Carcharhinus amblyrhynchos. Next base: position 31,946 of record NW_027649903.1, on the reverse strand, counting down.
TGTCTCTGTGTCTCTGTGTCTCAGTGTCACAGTGTCTCAGTGTCTCTGTGTCTCTGTGTCTCCGTGTCTCTGTGTCTCAGTGTCTCAGTGTCTCTGTGTCTCAGTGTCTCAGTGTCTCTGAGTTTCAGTGTCTCTGTGTCTCAGTGTCTCTGTGTCTCTGTGTCTCTGTGTCTCTGTGTCTCAGTGTCACAGTGTCTCAGTGTCTCTGTGTCTCTGTGTCTCAGTGTCTCAGTGTCTCTGTGTCTCAGTGTCTCTGTGTCTCTGTGTCTCAGTGTCGCAGTGTCTCAGTGTCTCTGAGTCTCTGTGTCTCAGTGTCTCAGTGTCTCTGTGTCTCTGTGTCTCAGTGTCTCAGTGTCTCAGTGTATCTGTGTCTCTGTGTCTCAGTGTCTCTGTGTTTCAGAGTCTCAGTGTCTCTGAGTCTCAGAGTCTCAGTGTCTCAGTGTCTCAGTGTCTCAGAGTCTCAGTGTCTCTGTGTCTCAGAGTCTCAGTGTCTCTGTGTCTCAGTGTCTCAGTGTCTCAGTGTCTCAGTGTCTCTGTGTCTCAGTGTCTCAGTGTCTCAGAGTCTCTGTGTCTCAGTGTCTCAGTGTCTCAGTGTCTCTGTGTCTCAGTGTCTCAGTGTCTCAGTGTATCTGTGTCTCTGTGTCTCAGTGTCTCTGTGTCTCAGAGTCTCAGTGTCTCTGAGTCTCAGAGTCGCAGTGTCTCTGTGTCTCAGAGTCTCAGTGTCTCTGTGTCTCTGTGTCTCAGTGTCACAGTGTCTCTGTGTCTCAGTGTCTCTGTGTCTCAGTGTCTCAGTGTCTCAGAGTCTCAGTGTCTCTGTGTCTCAGAGTCTCAGTGTCTCTGTGTCTCAGAGTCTCAGTGTCTCTGTGTCTCTGTGTCTCAGTGTCTCTGTGTCTCAGTGTCTCTGTGTCTCAGTGTCTCTGTGTCTCAGTGTGTCAGTGTCTCAGAGTCTCTGTGTCTCAGAGTCTCAGTGTCTCTGTGTCTCAGTGTCTCAGTGTCTCAGTGTCTCAGTGTCTCTGAGTCTCTGTGTCTCAGTGTCTCAGTGTCTCTGTGTCTCTGTGTCTCAGTGTCTCAGTGTCTCAGTGTATCTGTGTCTCTGTGTCTCAGTGTCTCAGTGTCTCTGTGTCTCAGTGCCTCTGTGTCTCTGATTCTCAGAGTCTCAGTGTCTCTGTGTCTCAGAGTCTCAGTGTCTCTGTGTCTCTATGTCTCAGTGTCTCTGTGTCTCTGAGTCTCAGAGTCTCAGTGTCTCTGTGTCTCAGTGTCTCTGTGTCTCAGTGTCTCTGTGTCTCTGTGTCTCAGTGTCTCAGTGTCTCTGAGTCTCAGAGTCTCAGAGTCTCAGTGTCTCAGGGTCTCAGTGTCTCAGTGTCTCTGTGTCTCAGTGTCTCTGTGTCTCTGTGTCTCAGTGTCTCAGTGTCTCTGAGTCACAGTGTCTCTGAGTCTCAGACTCTCAGTGTCTCAGTGTCTCAGTGTCTCTGTGTCTCAGTGTCTCTGTGTCTCAGTGTCTATGTGTCTCTGAGTCTCAGAGTCTCAGTGTCTCTGTGTCCCAGAGTCTCAGTGTCTCTGGGTCTCAGAGTCTCAGTGTCTCTGTGTGTCAGTGTCTCAGGGTCTCTGTGTCTCTGTGTCTCAGTGTCTCAGCGTCTCTGCGTCTCTGTGTCTCAGTTTCTCTGTGTCTGTGTGTCTCAGTGTGTCTGTGTCTCTGTGTCTCAGTGTCTCTGTGTCTCAGTGTCTCAGTGTCTCTGAGTCTCAGAGTCTCAGAGTCTCAGTGTCACTGTGTCTCAGTGTCTCTGTGTCTCAGTGTCTCTGTGTCTCAGGGTGTCAGTTCTCTGTGTCTCAGTGTCTCTGTGTCTCAGTGTCTCAGTGTCTCTGAGTCTCAGAGTCTCAGTGTCTCTGTGTCTCAGAGTCTCAGTGTCTCTGTGTCTCTATGTCTCAGTGTCTCAGTGTCTCTGAGTCTCAGAGTCTCAGTGTCTCTGTGTCTCAGTGTCTCAGCGTCTCTGTGTCTCAGTGTCTCTGTGTCTCAGTGTCTCAGTGTCTCAGAGTCTCAGATTCTCAGAGTCTCAGAGTCTCAGTGTCTCAGTGTCTCAGAGTCTCAGATTCTCAGAGTCTCTGTGTCTCTGTGTCTCAGTGTCTCAGTGTCTCTGAGTCTCAGAGTCTCAGTGTCTCTGTGTCTCAGAGTCTCTGTGTCTCTGTGTCTCTGTGTCTCAGTGTCTCTGTGTCTCAGTGTCTCAGTGTCTCTGTGTCTCAGAGTCTCAGTGTCTCTGTGTCTCAGTGTCTCAGCGTCTCTGTGTCTCAGTGTCTCTGTGTCTCAGTGTCTCTGTGTCTCAGTGTCTCAGTGTCTCAGAGTCTCAGATTCTCAGAGTCTCAGAGTCTCAGTGTCTCAGTGTCTCAGAGTCTCAGATTCTCAGAGTCTCTGTGTCTCAGTGTCTCTGTGTCTCAGTGTCTCAGTGTCTCTGAGTCTCAGAGTCTCAGTGTCTCTGTGTCTCAGAGTCTCTGTGTCTCAGTGTCTCAGTGTCTCAGTGTCTCTGTGTCTCAGTGTCTCATTGTCTCTGTGTCTCAGAGTCTCAGTGTCTCTGTGTCTCAGAGTCTCAGTGTCTCAGTGACTCAGCGTCTCTGTGTCTCTGTGTCTCAGCGTCTCTGTGCCGCTGTGTCTCAGTGTCTCAGTGTCTCAGTGTCTCTGTGTCTCAGAGTCTCAGAGTCTCAGTGTCACTGTGTCTCAGTGTCTCTGTGTCTCAGTGTCTCAGTTCTCAGTGTCTCAGTGTCTCAGTGTCTCTGAGTCTCAGAGTCTCAGAGTCTCTGTGTCTCTATGTCTCAGTGTCTCAGTGTCTCTGAGTCTCAGAGTCTCAGTGTCTCTGTGCCTCAGTGTCTCAGCGTCTCTGTGTCTCTGTGTCTCAGTGTCTCCGTGTCTCAGTGTCTCTGAGTCTCAGAGTCTCAAAGTCTCAGTGTGTCAGTGTCTCAGTGTCTCAGTGCCTCAGTGTCTCAGTGCCGCTGAGTCTCAGAGTCTCAGAGTCTCAGTGTCTCTGTGTCTCAGTGTCTCAGTTCACAGTGTCTCAGTGTCTCTGTGTCTCAGTGTCTCAGTGTCTCTGAGTCTCAGAGTTTCTGTGTCTCTATGTCTCAGTGTCTCAGTGTCTCTGTGTCTCAGAGTCTCAGTGTCTCTGTGTCTCTATGTCTCAGAGTCTCAGTGGCTCAGTGTCTCTGAGTCTCAGAGTCTCAGTGTCTCAGTGGCTCAGTGGCTCAGTGTCTCTGTGTCTCAGTGTCTCTGTGTCTCAGTGTCTCTGTGTCTCAGTGTCTAAGTGTCTCTGAGTCTCAGAGTTTCAGTGTCTCTGTGTCTCTGTGTCTCTGTGTCTCAGTGTCTCAGTGTCTCTGAGTCTCAGAGTCTCAGTGTCTCTGTGTGTCAGTGTCTCAGCGTCTCTGTGTCTCTGTGTCTCAGTGTCTCAGCGTCTCTGCGTATCTGTGTCTCAGTGTCTCTGTGTCTCAGTGTCTCAGTGTCTCAGAGTCTCAGTGTCTCTGTGTCTCAGAGTCTCATTGTCTCTGTGTCTCAGTGTCTCAGCGTCTCTGTGTCTGTGTGTCTCAGTGTCTCAGCGTCTCTGTGTCTCTGTGTCCCAGTATCACTGTGTCACAGTGTCTCTGTGTCTCAGTGTCTCTGTGTCTCAGTGTCTCAGTGTCTCTGAGTCTCAGTGTCTCAGTGTCTCAGTGTCTCAGTGTCTCTGAGTCTCAGAGTCTCAGAGTCTCAGTGTCACTGTGTCTCAGTGTCTCTGTGTCTCAGTGTCTCAGTGTCTCTGTGTCTCAGTGTCTCAGTTCTCAGTGTCTCAGTGTCTGAGTTTCTCTGAGTCTCAGAGTCTCAGTGTCTCTGTGTCTCTGTGTCTCATAGTCTCAGTGTCTCTGTGTCTCTATGTCTCAGTGTCTCAGTGTCTCAGTTCTCAGTGTCTCAGTGTCTGAGTGTCTCTGAGTCTCAGAGTCTCAGTGTCTCTGTGTCTCTGTGTCTCAGAGTCTCAGTGTCTCTGTGTCTCTATGTCTCAGTGTCTCAGTGTCTCCGAGTCTCAGTGTCTCTGTGTCTCAGTGTCTCAGTGTCTCAGTGTCTCTGTGTCTCAGTGTCTCTGTGTCTCTGTGTCTCTGTGTCTCAGAGTCTCAATGTCTCTGTGCCTCTATGTCTCAGTGTCTCAGTGTCTCCGAGTCTCAGAGTCTCAGTGTCTCTGTGTCTCAGTGTCTCAGTGTCTCAGTGTCTCTGTGTCTCAGTGTCTCTGTGTCTCAGAGTCTCAGTGTCTCTGTGTCTCTGTGTCTCAGAGTCTCAGTGTCTCTGTGTCTCTATGTCTCAGTGTCTCAGTGTCTCAGTTCTCAGTGTCTCAGTGTCTGAGTGTCTCTGAGTCTCAGAGTCTCAGTGTCTTTCTGTCTCTGTGTCTCAGAGTCTCAGTGTCTCTGTGTCTCTATGTCTCAGTGTCTCAGTGTCTCCGAGTCTCAGAGTCTCAGTGTCTCAGTGTCTCAGTGTCTCAGTGTCTCTGTGTCTCAGTGTCTCTGTGTCTCTGTGTCTCTGTGTCTCAGAGTCGCAGTGTCTCTGTGTCTCTATGTCTCAGTGTCTCAGTGTCTCCGAGTCTCAGAGTCTCAGTGTCTCTGTGTCTCAGTGTCTCTGTGTCTCAGTGTCTCAGTGTCTCTGTGTCTCAGTGTCTCTGTGTCTCTGTGTCTCAGTGTCTCAGTGTCTCTGAGTCTCAGTGTCTCAGTGTCTCTGAGTCTCAGTGTCTCTGTGTCTCAGTGTCTCTGTGTCTCAGTGTCTCAGTGTCTCTGTGTCTCAGTGTCTCTGTGTCTCTGGGTCTCAGTGTCTCAGTGTCTCTGAGTCTCTGTGTCTCAGTGTCTCTGTGTCTCAGTGTCTCAGTGTCTCAGTGTCTCTGTGTCTTAGTGCCTCAGTGTCTCTGTGTCTCAGTGCCTCTATGTCTCAGTGTCTCAGTGTCTCAGTTTCTCAGAGTCTCAGAGTCTCAGAGTTTCAGTGTCTCTGTGTCTCAGTTTCTCTGTGTCTCAGTGTCTCAGTGTCTCTGAGTCTCAGAGTCTCAGAGTCTCAGAGTCTCAGTGTCTCAGTGTCTCTGAGTCTCAGAGTCTCAGAGTATCAGTGTCTCAGTGTCTCTGTGTCTCTGTGTCTCTGTGTCTCAGTGTCTCTGAGTCTCAGTGTCTCAGTGTCTCTGTGTCTCTGTGTCTCTGTGTCTCTGAGTCTCAGAGTCTCAGAGTCTCAGTGTCTCAGTGTCTCTGAGTCTCAGAGTCTCAGAGTATCAGTGTCTCAGTGTCTCTGTGTCTCTGTGTCTCTGTGTCTCTGTGTCTCAGTGTCTCTGAGTCTCAGTGTCTCAGTGTCTCTGTGTCTCTGTGTCTCTGTGTCTCTGAGTCTCAGAGTCTCAGAGTCTCAGTGTCTCAGTGTCTCTGAGTCTCAGAGTCTCAGAGTATCAGTGTCTCAGTGTCTCTGTGTCTCTGTGTCTCTGTGTCTCAGAGTATCAGTGTCTCAGTGTCTCTGTGTCTCTGTGTCTCTGTGTCTCAGTGTCTCTGAGTCTCAGTGTCTCAGTGTCTCTGTGTCTCTGTGTCTCTGAGTCTCAGAGTCTCAGAGTCTCAGTGTCTCAGTGTCTCTGAGTCTCAGAGTCTCAGAGTATCAGTGTCTCAGTGTCTCTGTGTCTCTGTGTCTCTGTGTCTCAGTGTCTCTGAGTCTCAGTGTCTCAGTGTCTCTGTGTCTCTGTGTCTCTGTGTCTCTGAGTCTCAGAGTCTCAGAGTCTCAGTGTCTCAGTGTCTCTGAGTCTCAGAGTCTCAGAGTATCAGTGTCTCTGTGTCTCTGTGTCTCTGTGTCTCAGTGTCTCTGAGTCTCAGTGTCTCAGTGTCTCTGTGTCTCTGTGTCTCTGTGTCTCTGAGTCTCAGAGTCTCAGAGTATCAGTGTCTCAGTGTCTCAGTGTCTCAGTGTCTCTGTGTCTCTGTGTCTCAGTGTCTCAGTGTCTCTGAGTCTCAGTGTCTCAGTGTCTCAGTGTCTCTGTGTCTCTGTGTCTCAGTGTCTCAGTGTCTCAGTGTCTCAGTGTCTCAGAGTCTCAGATTCTCAGAGTCTCAGAGTCTCAGTGCCTCAGTGTCTCAGTGTCTCTGAGTCTCAGAGTCTCAGTGTATCAGTGTCTCAGTGTCTCTGTGTCTCTGTGTCTCTGTGTCTCAGTGTCTCTGAGTCTCAGTGTCTCAGTGTCTCTGTGTCTCTGTGTCTCTGTGTCTCTGAGTCTCAGAGTCTCAGAGTATCAGTGTCTCAGTGTCTCAGTGTCTCAGTGTCTCTGTGTCTCTGTGTCTCAGTGTCTCAGTGTCTCTGAGTCTCAGTGTCTCAGTGTCTCAGTGTCTCTGTGTCTCTGTGTCTCAGTGTCTCAGTGTCTCAGTGTCTCAGAGTCTCAGATTCTCAGAGTCTCAGAGTCTCAGTGCCTCAGTGTCTCAGTGTCTCTGAGTCTCAGAGTCTCAGTGTATCAGTGTCTCAGTGTCTCTGTGTCTCTGTGTCTCTGTGTCTCAGTGTCTCTGAGTCTCAGTGTCTCAGTGTCTCTGTGTCTCAGTGTCTCAGTGTCTCTGTGTCTCTGTGTCTCAGTGTCTCAGTGTCTCAGTGTCTCAGTGTCTCTGAGTCTCAGTCTCTCTGTGTCTCAGTGTCTCTGTGTCTCAGTGTCACAGTGTCTCAGTGTCTCAGTGTCCCTGAGTCTCAGTGTCTCAGTGTCTCTGTGTCTCTATGTCTCTGTGTCTCAGTGTCTCTGTGTCTCAGTGTCTCAGTGTCTCAGTGTCTCTGTGTCTTAGTGCCTCAGTGTCTCTGTGTCTCAGTGCCTCTATGTCTCAGTGTCTCAGTGTCTCAGAGTCTCAGAGTCTCAGAGTCTCAGAGTCTCAGAGTTTCAGTGTCTCTGTGTCTCAGTTTCTCTGTGTCTCAGTGTCTCAGTGTCTCTGAGTCTCAGAGTCTCAGAGTCTCAGTGTCTCAGTGTCTCAGTGTCTCTGAGTCTCAGAGTCTCAGAGTATCAGTGTCTCAGTGTCTCAGTGTCTATGTGTCTCTGTGTCTCAGTGTCTCTGAGTCTCAGTGTCTCAGTGTCTCTGTGTCTCTGAGTCTCAGAGTCTCAGAGTATCAGTGTCTCAGTGTCTCAGTGTCTCTGTGTCTCTGTGTCTCAGTGTCTCTGAGTCTCTGAGTCTCAGTGTCTCAGTGTCTCTGTGTCTCTGAGTCTCAGAGTCTCAGAGTATCAGTGTCTCAGTGTCTCAGTGTCTCTGTGTCTCTGTGTCTCAGTGTCTCTGAGTCTCAGTGTCTCAGTGTCTCAGTGTCTCAGTGTCTCTGTGTCTCAGTGTCTCAGTGTCTCAGTGTCTCAGAGTCTCAGAGTCTCAGTGTCTCAGTGTCTCAGTGTCTCTGAGTCTCAGAGTCTCAGAGTCTCGGAGTATCAGTGTCTCAGTGTCTCTGTGTCTCTGTGTCTCTGTGTCTCAGTGTCTCTGAGTCTCAGTGTCTCAGTGTCTCAGTGTCTCTGTGTCTCTGAGTCTCAGAGTCTCAGAGTATCAGTGTCTCAGTGTCTCAGTGTCTCTGTGTCTCTGTGTCTCAGTGTCTCTGAGTCTCAGTGTCTCAGTGTCTCAGTGTCTCAGTGTCTCAGTGTCTCAGAGTCTCAGAGTCTCAGTGTCTCAGTGTCTCAGTGTCTCTGAGTCTCAGAGTCTCAGTGTCTCAGTGTCTCTGTGTCTCAGTGTCTCAGTGTCTCTGTGTCTCAGTGTCTCTGTGTCTCAGTGTCTCAGTGTCTCTGAGTCTCAGTGTCTCTGTGTCTCAGTGTCTCTGTGTCTCTGTGTCTCAGTGTCACAGTGTCTCAGTGTCTCAATGTCTCTGTGTCTCAGTGTCTCAGTGTCTCAGTGTCTCTGTGTCTCTGTGTCTCAGTGTCTCTGAGTCTCAGTGTCTCAGTGTCTCTGTGTCTCAGTGTCTCAGTGTCTCTGAGTCTCAGAGTCTCAGAGTCTCAGTGTCTCAGTGTCTCAGTGTCTCTGAGTCTCAGAGTCTCAGAGTATCAGTGTCTCAGTGTCTCAGTGTCTATGTGTCTCTGTGTCTCTGTGTCTCAGTGTCTCTGAGTCTCAGTGTCTCAGTGTCTCTGTGTCTCTGAGTCTCAGAGTCTCAGAGTATCAGTGTCTCAGTGTCTCAGTGTCTCTGTGTCTCTGTGTCTCAGTGTCTCTGAGTCTCAGTGTCTCAGTGTCTCAGTGTCTCTGTGTCTCAGTGTCTCAGTGTCTCAGTGTCTCAGAGTCTCAGAGTCTCAGTGTCTCAGTGTCTCAGTGTCTCTGAGTCTCAGAGTCTCAGAGTCTCGGAGTATCAGTGTCTCAGTGTCTCTGTGTCTCTGTGTCTCTGTGTCTCAGTGTCTCTGAGTGTCAGTGTCTCAGTGTCTCAGTGTCTCTGTGTCTCTGAGTCTCAGAGTCTCAGAGTATCAGTGTCTCAGTGTCTCAGTGTCTCTGTGTCTCTGTGTCTCAGTGTCTCTGAGTCTCAGTGTCTCAGTGTCTCAGTGTCTCAGTGTCTCAGTGTCTCAGAGTCTCAGAGTCTCAGTGTCTCAGTGTCTCATTGTCTCTGAGTCTCAGAGTCTCAGTGTCTCAGTGTCTCTGTGTCTCAGTGTCTCAGTGTCTCTGTGTCTCAGTGTCTCTGTGTCTCAGTGTCTCAGTGTCTCTGAGTCTCAGTGTCTCTGTGTCTCAGTGTCTCTGTGTCTCTGTGTCTCAGTGTCACAGTGTCTCAGTGTCTCAATGTCTCTGTGTCTCAGTGTCTCAGTGTCTCAGTGTCTCTGTGTCTCTGTGTCTCAGTGTCTCTGAGTCTCAGTGTCTCAGTGTCTCTGTGTCTCAGTGTCTCAGTGTCTCTGTGTCTCAGTGTCTCAGTGTCTTAGTGTCTCAGTGTCTCAGTGTCTCTGAGTCTCAGTGTCTCTGAGTCTCAGTGTCTCAGTGTCTCTGTGTCTCAGTGTCTCAGTGTCTCTGTGTCTCAGTGTCTCTGTGTCTCAGTGTCTCAGTGTCTCTGAGTCTCAGTGTCTCTGTGTCTCAGTGTCTCTGTGTCTCTGTGTCTCAGTGTCACAGTGTCTCAGTGTCTCAATGTCTCTGTGTCTCAGTGTCTCAGTGTCTCTGTGTCTCAGTGTCTCAGTGTCTCTGTGTCTCAGTGTCTCAGTGTCTCAGTGACACTGAGTCTCAGTGTCTCTGTGTCTCATTGTCTCTGTGTCTCTGTGTCTCAGTGTCTCAGTGTCTCTGTGTCTCTGTGTCTCAGTGTCTCAGTGTCTCTGAGTCTCAGAGTCTCAGAGTCTCAGAGTCTCAGTGTCTCTGTGTCTCAGTGTCTCTGTGTCTCAGTGTCTCAGAGTCTCAGAGTCTCAGAGTCTCAGTGTCTCTGTGTCTCAGTGTCTCTGTGCCTCAGTGTCTCTGTGTCTCAGTGTCTCTATGTCTCAGTGTCTCAGTGTCTCAGTGTCTCTGAGTCTCAGAGTCTCAGAGTCTCAGTGTCTCTGTGACTCAGTGTCTCTGTGTCTCAGTGTCTCAGTGTCTCAGTGTCTCAGTGTCTCTGTGTCTCAGTGTCTCTGTGTCTCAGTGTCTCAGAGTCTCAGTGTCTCTGTGTCTCAGAGTCTCAGAGTCTCAGTGTCTCTGTGTCTCAGTGTCTCTGTGTCTCAGTGTCTCAGTGTCTTAGAGTCTCAGAGTCTCAGAGTCTCAGTGTCTCTGTGTCTCTATGTCTCAGTGTCTCAGTGTCTCAGTTCTCAGTGTCTCAGTGTCTGAGTGTCTCTGAGTCGCAGAGTCTCAGTGTCTCTCTGTCTCTGTGTCTCAGAGTCTCAGTGTCTCTGTGTCTCTATGTCTCAGTGTCTCAGTGTCTCCGAGTCTCAGAGTCTCAGTGTCTCTGTGTCTCAGTGTCTCAGTGTCTCAGTGTCTCTGAGTCTCAGAGTATCAGAGTCTCAAAGTCTCAGTGTCTCAGTGTCTGAGTGTCTCAGTGTCTCAGTGTCTCAGTGCCTCTGAGTCTCAGAGTCTCAGAGTCCCAGTGTCTCTGTGTCTCAGTGTCTCTGTGTCTCAGTGTCTCTGTGTCTCAGTGTCTCAGTTCTCAGTGTCTCAGTGTCTCAGTGTCTCTGTGTCTTAGAGTCTCAGTGTCTCTGAGTCTCAGAGTCTCAGTGTCTCTGTGTCTCAGAGTCTCAGTGTCTCTGTGTCTCAGAGTCTCAGTGTCTCAGTGTCTCTGTGTCTCAGTGTCTCAGGGTCTCTGTGTCTCAGTGTCTCTGTGTCTCAGTGTCTAAGTGTCTCTGAGTCTCAGAGTCTCAGTGTCTCTGTGTCTCAGTGTCTCTGTGTCTCAGTGTCTCAGTGTCTCAGTGTCTCTGAGTCTCAGAGTCTCAGTGTCTCTGTGTCTCAGTGTCTCTGTGTGTCAGTGTCTCAGCGTCTCTGTGTCTCTGTGTCGCAGTGTCTCAGCGTCTCTGCGTCTCTGTGTCTCAGTGTCTCTGTGTCTCAGAGTCTCAGTGTCACTGTGTCTCAGTGTCTCAGCGTCTCTGTGTCTGTGTGTCTCAGTGTCTCAGCTTCTCTGTGTCTCTGTGTCTCAGTGTCTCTGTTTCTCTGTGTCTCAGTGTCTCCGTTTCTCTGAGTCTCAGAGTCTCAGTGTCTCAGTGTCACAGTGTCTCTGTGTCTCAGTGTCTCAGTGTCTCAGAGTCTCAGAGTCTCAGTGTCACTGTGTCTCAGTGCCTCTGTGTCTCAGTGTCTCTGTGTCTCAGTGTCTCAGTTCTCAGTGTCTCAGTGTCTCAGTGTCTCTGTGTCTCAGTGTCTCAGTGTCTCAGTGACTCAGTGTCTCTGTGTCTCCATGTCTCAGTGTCTCAGTGTTTCAGTGTCTCTGAGTCTCAGAGTCTCAGTGTCTCAGTGTCTCTGTGTCTCAGTGTCTCTGTGTCTCTGAGTCTCAGAGTCTCAGTGTCTCTGTGTCTCAGAGTCTCAGTGTCTCTGTGTCTCTATGTCTCAGTGTCTCAGTGTCTCAGTGTCTCTGAATCTCAGAGTCTCAGAGTCTCAGTGTCTCAGTGTCTCTGTGTCTCAGTGTCTCAGTGTCTCTGAGTCTCAGAGTCTCAAAGTCTCAGTGTCTCAGTGTCTCAGTGTCTCAGTGCCTATGAGTCTTAGAGTCTCAGAGTCTCAGTGTCACTGTGTCTCAGTGTCTCTGTGTCTCAGTGTCTCTGTGTCTCAGTGTCTCAGTTCTCAGTGTCTCAGTGTCTCTGTGTCTCAGTGTCTTAGTGTCTCAGTGACTCAGTGTCTCTGTGTCTCTATGTCTCAGTGTCTCAGTGTTTCAGTGTCTCAGAGTCTCAGAGTCTCAGTGTCTCAGTGTCTCAGTGTCTCTGTGTCTCAGTGCCTTTGTGTCTCTGAGTCTCAGAGTCTCAGTGTCTCAGTGTCTCAGAGTCTCAGTGTCTCTGTGTCTCTATGTCTCAGTGTCTCAGTGTCTCTGAGTCTCAGAGTCTCAGAGTCTCAGTGTCTCAGTGTCTCAGTGTCTCTGTGTCTCAGTGTCTCAGTGTCTCTGAGTCTCAGAGTCTCAAAGTCTCAGTGTCTCAGTGTCTCAGTGTCTCAGTGCCTCTGAGTCTCAGAGTCTCAGTGTCTCTGTGTCTCAGTGTCTCTGTGCCTCAGTGTCTCTGTGTCTCAGTGTCGCAGTTCTCAGTGTCTCAGTGTCTCAGTGTCTCTGAGTCTAAGAGTCTCTGTGTCTCTATGTCTCAGTGTCTCAGTGTCTCTGTGTCTCAGAGTCTCAGTGTCTCTGTGTCTCTATGTCTCAGTGTCTCAGTGTCTCTGAGTCTCAGTGTCTCAGTGTCTCAGTGTCTCTGTGTCTCAGTGTCTCTGTGTCTCAGAGTCTCAGTGTCTCTGTGTCTCTATGTCTCAGAGTCTCAGTGTCTCAGTGTCTCTGTGTCTGAGTGTCTCAGTGTCTCTGTGTCTCAGTGTCTCTGTGTCTCAGTGTCTCAGTGTCTCTGAGTCTCTGAGTCTCAGAGTCTCAGTGTCTCTGTGTCTCAGTGTCTCAGTGTCTCTGTGTCTCAGAGTCTCAGTGTCTCTGGGTCTCAGAGTCTCAGTGTCTCTGTGTGTCAGTGTCTCAGCGTCTCTGTGTCTCTGTGTCTCAGTGTCTCAGCGTCTCTGCGTCTCTGTGTCTCAGTTTCTCTGTGTCTCAGTGTCTCAGTGTCTCTGTGTCTCAGAGTCTCAGTGTCTCTGTGTCTCCGAGTCTCAGTGTCTTGGTGTCTCAGTGTCTCAGCGTGTCTGTGTCTGTGTGTCTCAGTGTCTCAGCGTCTCTGTGTCTCTATGTCTCAGTGTCTCTGTGTCTCAGTGTCTCTGTGTCTCAGTGTCTCAGTGTCTCTGAGTCTCAGAGTCTCAGAGTCTCAGTGTCACTGTGTCTCAGTGTCTCTGTGTCTCAGTGTCTCTGTGTCTCAGGGTGTCAGTTCTCAGTGTCTCAGTGTCTCTGTGTCTCAGTGTCTCAGTGTATCTGAATCTGAGAGTCTCAGTGTCTCTGTGTCTCAGAGTCTCAGTGTCTCTGTGTCTCTATGTCTAAGTGTCTCAGTGTCTCTGAGTCTCAGAGTCTCAGTGTCTCTGTTTCTCAGTGTCTCAGCGTCTCTGTCTCTCAGTGTCTCTGTGTCTCAGTGTCTCAGAGTCTCAGATTCTCAGAGTCTCTGTGTCTCTGTGTCTCAGAGTCTCAGTGTCTCTGTGTCTCTATGTCTCAGTGTCTCAGTGTCTCAGTGTCTCTGAGTCTCAGAGTCTCAGTGTCTCTGTGTCTCAGTGTCTCAGCGTCTCTGTGTCTCAGTGTCTCTGTGTCTCAGTGTCTCTGTTTCTCAGTGTCTCAGTGTCTCAGAGTCTCAGATTCTCAGAGTCTCAGTGTCTCAGTGTCTCAGTGTCTCTGAGTCTCAGAGTCTCAGTGTCTCTGTGTCTCAGAGTCTCAGTGTCTCTGTGTCTCTGTGTCTCAGTGTCTAAGTGTCTCAGTGTCTCTGTGTCTCAGTGTCTCAGTGTCTCTGTGTCTCAGAGTCTCAGTGTCTCAGAGTCTCAGAGTCTCAGTGTCTCAGTGACTCAGCGTCTCTGTGTCTCTGTGTCTCAGTGTCTCAGCGTCTCTGTGTCGCTGTGTCTCAGTGTCTCAGTGTCTCAGTGTCTCTGTGTCTCAGAGTCTCAGAGTCTAAGTGTCACTGTGTCTCAGTGACTCTGTGTCTCAGTGTCTCTGTGTCTCAGTGTCTCAGTTCTCAGTGTCTCAGTGTCTCAGTGTCTCTGAGTCTCAGAGTCTCAGAGTCTCAGTGTCTCTGTGTCTCAGAGTCTCAGTGTCTCTGTGTCTCTATGTCTCAGTGTCTCAGTGTCTCTGAGTCTCAGAGTCTCAGTGTCTCTGTGCCTCAGTGTCTCAGCGTCTCTGTGTCTCTGTGTCTCAGTGTCTCCGTGTCTCAGTGTCTATGAGTCTCAGAGTCTCAAAGTCTCAGTGTGTCAGTGTCTCAGTGTCTCAGTGCCTCAGTGTCTCAGTGCCGCTGAGTCTCAGAGTCTCAGAGTCTCAGTGTCTCTGTGTCTCAGTGTCTCTGTGTCTCAGTGTCTCAGTTCACAGCGTCTCAGTGTCTCTGTGTCTCAGTGTCTCAGTGTCTCTGAGTCTCAGAGTTTCAGTGTCTCTATGTCTCAGTGTCTCAGTGTCTCTGTGTCTCAGAGTCTCAGTGTCTCTGTGTCTCTATGTCTCAGAGTCTCAGTGGCTCAGTGTCTCTGAGTCTCAGAGTCTCAGTGTCTCAGTGGCTCAGTGGCTCAGTGTCTCTGTGTCTCAGTGTCTCAGTGTCTCTGTGTCTCAGTGTCTCTGTGTCTCAGTGTCTAAGTGTCTCTGAGTCTCAGTGTCTCTGTGTCTCTGTGTCTCAGTGTCTCAGTGTCTCTGAGTCTCAGAGTCTCAGTGTCTCTGTGTCTCAGAGTCTCAGTGTCTCTGTGTGTCAGTGTCTCAGCGTCTCTGTGTCTCTGTGTCTCAGTGTCTCAGCGTCTCTGCGTCTCAGTGTCTCAGTGTCTCAGAGTCTCAGTGTCTCTGTGTCTCAGAGTCTCAGTGTCTCTGTGTCTCAGAGTCTCAGTGTCTCTGTGTCTCAGTGTCTCAGCGTCTCTGTGTCTGTGTGTCTCAGTGTCTCAGCGTCTCTGTGTCTCTGTGTCTCAGTATCTCTGTGTCACAGTGTCTCTGTGTCTCAGTGTCTCTGTGTCACAGTGTCTCTGTGTCTCAGTGTCTCAGTGTCTCTGATTCTCAGTGTCTCAGTGTCTCAGTGTCTCTGTGACTCAGTGTCTCAGTGCCTCTGAGTCTCAGAGTCTCAGAGTCTCAGTGTCACTGTGTCTCAGTGTCTCTGTGTCTCAGTGTCTCTGTGTCTCAGTGTCTCAGTTCTCAGTGTCTCAGTGTCTCAGTGTCTCTGAGTCTCAGAGTCTCAGTGTCTCTGTGTCTCTGTGTCTCAGAGTCTCAGTGTCTCTGTGTCTCTATGTCTCAGTGTCTCAGTGTCTCCGAGTCTCAGAGTCTCAGTGTCTCTGTGTCTCATGTCTCAGTGTCTCAGTGTCTCTGTGTCTCAGTGTCTCTGTGTCTCAGTGTCTCAGTGTCTCTGTGTCTCAGTGTCTCAGTGTCTCAGTGTCTCAGTGTCTCTGAGTCTCAGTGTCTCAGTGTCTCAGTGTCTCTGAGTCTCAGAGTCTCAGTGTCTCTGTGTCTCAGAGTCTCAGAGTCTCAGTGTCTCTGTGTCTCTGTGTCTCAGAGTCTCAGTGTCTCTGTGTCTCTATGTCTCAGTGTCTCAGTGTCTCCGAGTCTCAGAGTCTCAGTGTCTCAGTGTCTCCGAGTCTCAGAGTCTCAGTGTCTCTGTGTCTCAGTGTCTCAGTGTCTCAGTGTCTCTGTGTCACAGTGTCTCTGTGTCTCAGTGTCTCAGTGTCTCTGTGTCTCAGTGTCTCAGTGTCTCAGTGTCTCTGAGTCTCAGTGTCTCTGTGTCTCAGTGTCTCTGTGTCTCAGTGTCTCGGTGTCTCTGTGTCTCTGTGTCTCAGTGTCTCTGTGTCTCTGTGTCTCAGTGTCTCAGTGTCTCTGTGTCTCAGTGTCTCAGTGTCTCTGTGTCTCTGTGTCTCAGTGTCTCTGTGTCTCTGTGTCTCCGTGTCTCAGTGTCTCTGTGTCACAGTGTCTCTGTGTCTCAGTGTCTCAGTGTCTCTGAGTCTCAGAGTCTCAGTGTCTCAGTGTCTCAGTGTCTCTGTGTCTCAGTGTCTCAGTGCCTCTGAGTCTCAGAGTCTCAGAGTCTCAGTGTCACTGTGTCTCAGTGTCTCTGTGTCTCAGTGTCTCTGTGTCACAGTGTCTCAGTTCTCAGTGTCTCAGTGTCTCTGAGTCTCAGAGTCTCAGTGTCGCTCTGTCTCTGTGTCTCAGAGTCTCAGTGTCTCTGTGTCTCTATGTCTCAGTGTCTCAGTGTCTCCGAGTCTCAGAGTCTCAGTGTCTCTGTGTCTCAGTGTCTCAGTGTCTCTGTGTCTCAGTGTCTCTGTGTCTCTGTGTCTCTGTGTCTCAGTGTCTCAGTGTCTCAGTGTCTCTGTGTCTCAGTGTCTCTGTGTCTCTGTGTCTCAGTGTCACAGTGTCTCAGTGTCTCTGAGTCTCAGAGTCTCAGAGTCTCAGTGTCTCTGTGTCTCAGAGTCTCAGTGTCTCAGTGTCTCAGTGTCTCTGTGTCTCAGTGTCTCAGTGCCTCTGAGTCTCAGAGTCTCAGAGTCTCAGTGTCACTATGTCTCAGTGTCTCTGTGTCTCAGTGTCTCTGTGTCTCAGTGTCTCAGTTCTCAGTGTCTCAGTGTCTCAGTGTCTCTGAGTCTCAGAGTCTCAGTGTCTCTGTGTCTCTGTGTCTCAGAGTCTCAGTGTCTCTGTGTCTCTATGTCTCAGTGTCTCCGAGTCTCAGAGTCTCAGTGTCTCTGTGTCTCAGTGTCTCAGTGTCTCAGTGTCTCAGTGTCTCTGAGTCTCAGTGTCTCAGTGTCTCAGTGTCTCTGAGTCTCAGTGTCTCTGTGTCTCAGTGTCTCAGTGTCTCTGTGTCTCAGTGTCTCAGTGTCTCAGTGTCTCTGAGTCTCAGTGTCTCTGTGTCTCTGTGTCTCTGTGTCTCAGTGTCTCAGTGTCTCTGTGTCTCAGTGTCTCAGTGTCTCTGAGTCTCAGAGTCTCAGAGTCTCAGTGTCACTGTGTCTCAGTGTCTCTGTGTCTCAGTGTCTCTGTGTCTCAGTGTCACAGTTCTCAGTGTCTCAGTGTCTCTGTGTCTCAGTGTCTCTGAGTCTCAGAGTCTCAGTGTCTCTGAGTCTCTGTGTCTCAGTGTCTCTGTGTCTCAGTGTCTCTGTGTCTCAGTGTCTCAGTGTCTCTGTGTCTCAGTGTCTCTGTGTCTCTGTGTCTCAGTGTCTCAGTGTCTCAGTGTCTCTGAGTCTCAGTGTCTCTGTGTCTCAGTGTCTCTGTGTCTCAGTGTCTCAGTGTCTCTGAGTCTCAGTGTCTCTGTGTCTCAGTGTCTCTGTGTCTCAGTGTCTCAGTGTCACAGTGTCTCAGTGTCTCTGTGTCTCAGTGTCTCAGTGTCTCAGTGTCTCTGTGTCTCAGTGTCTCAGTGTCTCAGTGTCTCAGTGTCTCTGAGTCTCAGTGTCTCAGTGTCTCAGTGTCTCTGAGTCTCAGTGTCTCAGTGTCTCAGTGTCTCTGTGTCTCAGTGTCTCAGTGTCTCAGTGTCTCTGAGTCTCAGTGTCTCTGTGTCTCTGTGTCTCTGTGTCTCAGTGTCTCAGTGTCTCTGTGTCTCAGTGTCTCAGTGTCTCTGAGTCTCAGAGTCTCAGAGTCTCAGTGTCACTGTGTCTCAGTGTCTCTGTGTCTCAGTGTCTCTGTGTCTCAGTGTCACAGTTCTCAGTGTCTCAGTGTCTCTGTGTCTCAGTGTCTCTGAGTCTCAGAGTCTCAGTGTCTCTGAGTCTCTGTGTCTCAGTGTCTCTGTGTCTCAGTGTCTCTGTGTCTCAGTGTCTCTGAGTCACTGTGTCTCAGTGTCTCTGTGTCTCAGTGTCTCTGTGTCTCAGTGTCTCAGTGTCTCTGTGTCTCAGTGTCTCAGTGTCTCAGTGTCTCAGTGTCTCTGAGTCTCAATGTCTCTGTGTCTCAGTGTCTCTGTGTCTCAGTGTCTCAGTGTCACAGTGTCTCAGTGTCTCAGCGTCTCAGTGTCTCAGTGTCTCAGTGTCTCTGTGTCTCTGTGTCTCAGTGTCTCAGTGTCTCTGAGTCTCTGTGTCTCAGTGTCTCAGTGTCTCAGTGTCTCTGTGTCTCAGTGTCTCTGTGTCTCTGTGTCTCAGTGTCTCAGTGTCTCAGTGTCTCTGAGTCTCAGTGTCTCTGTGTCTCAGTGTCTCTGTGTCTCAGTGTCTCAGTGTCACAGTGTCTCAGTGTCTCTGTGTCTCAGTGTCTCAGTGTCTCAGTGTCTCAGTGTCTCTGTGTCTCTGTGTCTCAGTGTCTCAGTGTCTCTGAGTCTCTGTGTCTCAGTGTCTCTGTGTCTCAGTGTCTCTGAGTCTCTGTGTCTCAGTGTCTCAGTGTCTCAGTGTCTCTGAGTCTCAGTGTCTCTGTGTCTCAGTGTCTCTGTGTCTCTGTGTCACAGTGTCTCAGTGTCTCAGTGTCTCAGTGTCTCTGAGTCTCTGTGTCTCAGTGTCTCTGTGTCTCAGTGTCTCTGAGTCTCTGTGTCTCAGTGTCTCAGTGTCTCAGTGTCTCTGAGTCTCAGTGTCTCTGTGTCTCAGTGTCTCTGTGTCTCTGTGTCACAGTGTCTCAGTGTCTCAGTGTCTCAGTGTCTCTGTGTCTCAGTGTCTCTGTGTCTCTGTGTCTCTGGGTCTCAGTGTCTCAGAGTCTCTGTGTCTCAGTGTCTCTGTGTCTCATTGTCTCAGTGTCTCTGTGTCTTAGTGCCTCAGTGTCTCTGTGTCTCAGTGCCTCTATGTCTCAGTGTCTCAGTGTCTCAGTGTCTCAGAGTCTCAGAGTCTCAGAGTCTCAGAGTTTCAGTGTCTCTGTGTCTCAGTTTCTCTGTGTCTCAGTGTCTCAGTGTCTCTGAGTCTCAGAGTCTCAGAGTCTCAGTGTCTCAGTGTCTCAGTGTCTCTGAGTCTCAGAGTCTCAGTGTCTCAGTGTCTCAGTGTCTCAGTGTCTCTGTGTCTCTGTGTCTCAGTGTCTCTGAGTCTCAGTGTCTCAGTGTCTCAGTGTCTCTGTGTCTCTGTGTCTCTGAGTCTCAGAGTCTCAGAGTATCAGTGTCTCAGTGTCTCAGTGTCTCAGTGTCTCTGTGTCTCTGTGTCTCAGTGTCTCTGAGTCTCAGTGTCTCAGTGTCTCAGTGTCTCTGTGTCTCTGTGTCTCTGTGTCTCTGTGTCTCAGTTTCTCAGTGTCTCAGAGTCTCAGAGTCTCAGAGTCTCAGTGTCTCAGTGTCTCTGAGTCTCAGAGTCTCAGAGTATCAGTGTCTCAGTGTCTCAGTGTCTCTGTGTCTCTGTGTCTCAGTGTCTCTGAGTCTCGGTGTCTCAGTGTCTCAGTGTCTCTGTGTCTCTGTGTCTCAGTGTCTCAGTGTCTCAGTGTCTCAGAGTCTCAGAGTCTCAGTGTCTCAGTGTCTCAGTGTCTCTGAGTCTCAGAGTCTCAGAGTATCAGTGTCTCAGTGTCTCCGTGTCTCTGTGTCTCAGTGTCTCTGAGTCTCAGTGTCTCAGTGTCTCAGTGTCTCAGTGTCTCAGTGTCTCTGAGTCTCAGTGTCTCTGTGTCTCAGTGTCTCTGTGTCTCTGTGTCTCAGTGTCACAGTGTCTCAGTGTCTCAGTGTCTCTGTGTCTCAGTGTCTCAGTGTCTCAGTGTCTCTGAGTCTCTGTGTCTCAGTGTCTCTGAGTCTCAGTGTCTCAGTGTCTCTGTGTCTCAGTGTCTCAGTGTCTCAGTGTCTCTGAATCTCAGTGTCTCTGTGTCTCAGTGTCTCTGTGTCTCTGTGTCTCAGTGTCACAGTGTCTCAGTGTCTCAGTGTCTCAGTGTCTCTGTGTCTCAGTGTCTCAGAGTCTCAGAGTCTCAGTGTCTCAGTGTCTCAGTGTCTCTGAGTCTCAGAGTCTCAGAGTATCAGTGTCTCAGTGTCTCAGTGTCTCTGTGTCTCTGTGTCTCAGTGTCTCTGAGTCTCAGTGTCTCAGTGTCTCTGTGTCTCTGTGTCTCAGTGTCTCAGTGTCTCAGTGTCTCTGTGTCTCAGTGTCTCAGTGTCTCTGAGTCTCAGTGTCTCTGTGTCTCAGTGTCTCTGTGTCTCAGTGTCTCAGTGTCTCTGTGTCTCAGTGTCTCAGTGTCTCTGAGTCTCTGTGTCTCAGTGTCTCTGAGTCTCAGTGTCTCTGTGTCTCTGTGTCTCAGTGTCTCTGAGTCTCAGTGTCTCAGTGTCTCTGTGTCTCAGTGTCTCAGTGTCTCAGTATCTCAGAGTCTCAGAGTCTCAGAGTCTCAGAGTCTCAGTGTCTCAGTGTCTCTGAGTCTCAGAGTCTCAGAGTATCAGTGTCTCAGTGTCTCAGTGTCTCTGTGTCTCTGTGTCTCTGTGTCTCAGTGTCTCTGAGTCTCAGTGTCTCAGTGTCTCAGTGTCTCTGTGTCTCTGTGTCTCAGTGTCTCAGTGTCTCTGTGTCTCAGTGTCTCTGTGTCTCAGTGTCTCAGTGTCACAGTGTCTCAGTGTCTCTGTGTCTCAGTGTCTCAGTGTCTCAGTGTCTCTGTGTCTCAGTGTCTCAGAGTCTCAGAGTCTCAGTGTCTCAGTGTCTCAGTGTCTCTGAGTCTCAGAGTCTCAGAGTATCAGTGTCTCAGTGTCTCAGTGTCTCTGTGTCTCTGTGTCTCAGTGTCTCTGAGTCTCAGTGTCTCAGTGTCTCTGTGTCTCTGTGTCTCAGTGTCTCAGTGTCTCAGTGTCTCTGTGTCTCAGTGTCTCAGTGTCTCTGAGTCTCAGTGTCTCTGTGTCTCAGTGTCTCTGTGTCTCAGTGTCTCAGTGTCTCTGTGTCTCAGTGTCTCAGTGTCTCTGAGTCTCTGTGTCTCAGTGTCTCTGAGTCTCAGTGTCTCTGTGTCTCTGTGTCTCAGTGTCTCTGAGTCTCAGTGTCTCAGTGTCTCTGTGTCTCAGTGTCTCAGTGTCTCAGTATCTCAGAGTCTCAGAGTCTCAGAGTCTCAGAGTCTCAGTGTCTCAGTGTCTCTGAGTCTCAGAGTCTCAGAGTATCAGTGTCTCAGTGTCTCAGTGTCTCTGTGTCTCTGTGTCTCTGTGTCTCAGTGTCTCTGAGTCTCAGTGTCTCAGTGTCTCTGTGTCTCTGTGTCTCAGTGTCTCAGTGTCTCTGTGTCTCAGTGTCTCTGTGTCTCAGTGTCTCAGTGTCTCTGAGTCTCAGTGTCTCTGTGTCTCTGTGTCTCAGTGTCACAGTGTCTCAGTGTCTCAGTGTCTCTGTGTCTCAGTGTCTCAGTGTCTCAGTGTCTCTGTGTCTCTGTGTCTCAGTGTCTCTGAGTCTCAGTGTCTCAGTGTCTCTGTGTCTCAGTGTCTCAGTGTCTCAGTGTCTCTGAGTCTCAGTGTCTCTGTGTCTCAGTGTCTCTGTGTCTCTGTGTCTCAGTGTCACAGTGTCTCTGTGTCTCTGTGTCTCAGTGTCTCAGTGTCTCAGTGTCTCTGTGTCTCAGTTTCTCAGTGTCTCAGAGTCTCAGAGTCTCAGAGTCTCAGAGTCTCAGTGTCTCAGTGTCTCAGTGTCTCTGAGTCTCAGAGTCTCAGAGTATCAGTGTCTCAGTGTCTCAGTGTCTCTGTGTCTCTGTGTCTCAGTGTCTCTGAGTCTCAGTGTCTCAGTGTCTCTGTGTCTCAGTGTCTCAGTGTCTCAGTATCTCAGAGTCTCAGAGTCTCAGAGTCTCAGTGTCTCAGTGTCACAGTGTCTCTGTGTCTCTGTGTCTCAGTGTCTCAGTGTCTCAGTGTCTCTGTGTCTCAGTTTCTCAGTGTCTCAGAGTCTCAGAGTCTCAGAGTCTCAGTGTCTCAGTGTCTCAGTGTCTCTGAGTCTCAGAGTCTCAGAGTATCAGTGTCTCAGTGTCTCAGTGTCTCTGTGTCTCTGTGTCTCAGTGTCTCTGAGTCTCAGTGTCTCAGTGTCTCTGTGTCTCAGTGTCTCAGTGTCTCAGTATCTCAGAGTCTCAGAGTCTCAGAGTCTCAGTGTCTCAGTGTCTCAGTGTCTCTGTGTCTCTGTGTCTCAGTGTCTCTGAGTCTCAGTGTCTCAGTGTCTCAGTGTCTCTGTGTCTCTGTGTCTCAGTGTCTCAGTGTCTCTGTGTCTCAGTGTCTCTGTGTCTCAGTGTCTCAGTGTCTCTGAGTCTCAGTGTCTCTGTGTCTCAGTGTCTCTGTGTCTCTGTGTCTCAGTGTCACAGTGTCTCAGTGTCTCAGTGTCTCTGTGTCTCTGTGTCTCAGTGTCTCAGTGTCTCTGTGTCTCAGTGTCTCTGTGTCTCAGTGTCTCAGTGTCTCTGAGTCTCAGTGTCTCTGTGTCTCAGTGTCTCTGTGTCTCTGTGTCTCAGTGTCTCAGTGTCTCAGTGTCTCTGTGTCTCAGTGTCTCAGTGTCTCAGTGTCTCTGTGTCTCTGTGTCTCAGTGTCTCTGAGTCTCAGTGTCTCAGTGTCTCTGTGTCTCAGTGTCTCAGTGTCTCAGTGTCTCTGAGTCTCAGTGTCTCTGTGTCTCAGTGTCTCTGTGTCTCTGTGTCTCAGTGTCACAGTGTCTCTGTGTCTCTGTGTCTCAGTGTCTCAGTGTCTCAGTGTCTCTGTGTCTCAGTTTCTCAGTGTCTCAGAGTCTCAGAGTCTCAGAGTCTCAGAGTCTCAGTGTCTCAGTGTCTCAGTGTCTCTGAGTCTCAGAGTCTCAGAGTATCAGTGTCTCAGTGTCTCAGTGTCTCTGTGTCTCTGTGTCTCAGTGTCTCTGAGTCTCAGTGTCTCAGTGTCTCTGTGTCTCAGTGTCTCAGTGTCTCAGTATCTCAGAGTCTCAGAGTCTCAGAGTCTCAGTGTCTCAGTGTCACAGTGTCTCTGTGTCTCTGTGTCTCAGTGTCTCAGTGTCTCAGTGTCTCTGTGTCTCAGTTTCTCAGTGTCTCAGAGTCTCAGAGTCTCAGAGTCTCAGTGTCTCAGTGTCTCAGTGTCTCTGAGTCTCAGAGTCTCAGAGTATCAGTGTCTCAGTGTCTCAGTGTCTCTGTGTCTCTGTGTCTCAGTGTCTCTGAGTCTCAGTGTCTCAGTGTCTCTGTGTCTCAGTGTCTCAGTGTCTCAGTATCTCAGAGTCTCAGAGTCTCAGAGTCTCAGTGTCTCAGTGTCTCAGTGTCTCTGTGTCTCTGTGTCTCAGTGTCTCTGAGTCTCAGTGTCTCAGTGTCTCAGTGTCTCTGTGTCTCTGTGTCTCAGTGTCTCAGTGTCTCTGTGTCTCAGTGTCTCTGTGTCTCAGTGTCTCAGTGTCTCTGAGTCTCAGTGTCTCTGTGTCTCAGTGTCTCTGTGTCTCTGTGTCTCAGTGTCACAGTGTCTCAGTGTCTCAGTGTCTCTGTGTCTCAGTGTCTCAGTGTCTCTGTGTCTCTGTGTCTCAGTGTCTCTGAGTCTCAGTGTCTCAGTGTCTCAGTGTCAAAGTGTCTCAGTGTCTCTGAGTCTCAGTGTCTCTGTGTCTCAGTGTCTCTGTGTCTCTGTGTCTCAGTGTCACAGTGTCTCAGTGTCTCAGTGTCTCTGTGTCTCAGTGTCTCAGTGTCTCTATGTCTCAGTGTCTCAGTGTCCCTGAGTCTCAGAGTCTCAGAGTCTCAGAGTCTCAGTGTCTCTGTGTCTCAGTGTCTCTGTGTCTCAGTGTCTCAGAGTCTCAGTGTCTCAGAGTCTCAGTGTCTCTGTGTCTCAGTGTCTCTGTGCCTCAGTGTCTCTGTGTCTCAGTGTCTCTATGTCTCAGTGTCTCAGTGTCTCAGTGTCTCTGAGTCTCAGAGTCTCAGAGTCTCAGTGTCTCTGTGTCTCAGTGTCTCTGTGTCTCAGTGTCTCAGTGTCTCAGAGTCTCAGTGTCTCTGTGTCTCAGTGTCTCAGTGTCTCTGTGTCTCAGTGTCTCAGAGTCTCTGTGTCTCAGTGTCTCTGTGTCTCAGTGTCTCTGAGTCTCAGTGTCTCAGAGTCTCAGTGTCTCTGTGTCTCAGTGTCTCTGTGCCTCAGTGTCTCTGTGTCTCAGTGTCTCTATGTCTCAGTGTCTCAGTGTCTCAGTGTCTCTGAGTCTCAGAGTCTCAGAGTCTCAGTGTCTCTGTGTCTCAGTGTCTCTGTGTCTCAGTGTCTCAGTGTCTCAGAGTCTCAGAGTCTCAGTGTCTCTGTGTCTCAGTGTCTCAGTGTCTCTGTGTCTCAGTGTCTCAGAGTCTCTGTGTCTCAGTGTCTCTGTGTCTCAGTGTCTCTGAGTCTCAGTGTATCTGTGTCTCAGAGTCTCAGAGTCTCAGTGTCTCTGTGTCTCAGTGTCTCTGTGTCTCAGTGTCTCAGTGTCTCAGAGTCTCAGAGTCTCAGTGTCTCTGTGTCTCAGTGTCTCTGTGTCTCAGTGTCTCAGAGTCTCAGAGTCTCAGTGTCTCTGTGTCTCTGTGTCTCTGTGTCTCAGTGTCTCTGTGTCTCAGTGTCTCAGTGTCTCAGTGTCTCTGAGTCTCTGTGTCTCAGTGTCTCAGTGTCTTAGTGTCTCTGAGTCTCAGTGTCTCTGTGTCTCAGTGTCTCTGTCTCTCAGTGTCTCTGTGTCACAGTGTCTCAGTGTCTCAGTGTCTCTGAGTCTCAGAGTCTCAGTGTCTCTGTGTCTCAGAGTCTCAGTGTCTCTGTGTCTCTATGTCTCAGTGTCTCAGTGTCTCTGTGTCTCTGAGTCTCAGAGTCTCAGTGTCTCTGTGTCTCAGTGTCTCTGTGTCTCAGTGTCTCTGTGTCTCTGTGTCTCAGTGTCACAGTGTCTCAGTGTCTCTGTGTCTCTGTGTCTCAGTGTCTCAGTGTCCCTGTGTCTCAGTGTCTCAGTGTCTCAGTGTCTCTGAGTCTCTGTGTCTCAGTGTCTCTGCGTCTCAGTGTCTCAGTGTCTCAGTGTCTCTGAGTCTCAGAGTCTCAGAGTCTCTGTGTCTCAGTGTCTCTGTGTCTCAGTGTCTCAGTGTTTCTGTGTCTCAGTGTCTCTGTGTCTCAGTGTCTCAGTGTCTCTGTGTCTCTGTGTCTCAGTGTCTCAGTGTCTCTGAGTCTCAGTGTCTCAGTGTCTCAGTGTCTCAGTGTCTCAGAGTCTCAGTGTCTCAGTGTCTCTGAGTCTCAGTGTCTCTGTGTCTCTGTGTCTCTGTGTCTCAGTGTCACAGTGTCTCAGTGTCTCTGTGTCTCTATGTCTCAGTGTCTCAGTGTCTCTGTGTCTCTGAGTCTCAGAGTCTCAGTGTCTCTGTGTCTCAGTGTCTCTGTGTGTCAGTGTCTCTGTGTCTCTGTGTCTCAGTGTCACAGTGCCTCAGTGTATCTGTGTCTCTGTGTCTCAGTGTCTCAGTGTCCCTGTGTCTCAGTGTCTCTGTGTCTCAGTGTCTCAGTGTCTCAGTGTCTCTGAGTCTCTGTGTCTCAGTGTCTCTGCGTCTCAGTGTCTCAGTGTCTCAGTGTCTCTGAGTCTCAGTGTCTCAGAGTCTCAGTGTCTCTGTGTCTCAGTGTCTCTGTGTCTCAGTGTCTCAGTGTCTCTGTGTCTCAGTGTCTCTGTGTCTCAGTGTCTCAGTGTCTCTGTGTCTCAGTGTCTCAGTGTCTCTGAGTCTCAGTGTCTCAGTGTCTCAGTGTCTCTGTGTCTCAGTGTCTCAGTGTCTCAGAGTCTCAGTGTCTCAGTGTCTCTGAGTCTCAGTGTCTCCGTGTCTCTGTGTCTCTGTGTCTCAGTGTCACAGTGTCTCAGTGTCTCTGTGTCTCAGTGTCTCAGTGTCTCAGTGTCTCTGTGTCTCAGTGTCTCAGTGTCTCTGAGTCTCTGTGCCTCAGTGTCTCAGTGTCTCTGTGTCTCTGTGTCTCAGTGTCTCAGTGCCTCTGTGTATCTGTGTCTCTGTGTCTCAGTGTCTCTGTGTCTCAGTGTCTCAGTGTCTCTGAGTCTCAGAGTCTCAGTGTCTCTGTGTCTCAGAGTCTCAGTGTCTCTGTGTCTCTATGTCTCAGTGTCTGAGTGTCTCTGTGTCTCTGAGTCTCAGAGTCTCAGTGTCTCTGTGTCTCAGAGTCTCAGTGTCTCTGTGTCTCTATGTCTCAGTGTCTGAGTGTCTCTGTGTCTCTGAGTCTCAGAGTCTCAGTGTCTCTGTGTCTCAGTGTCTCTGTGTCTCAGAGTCTCAGTGTCTCTGAGTCTCAGAGTCTCAGAGTCTCAGTGTCTCTGTGTCTCAGAGTCTCAGTGTCTCTGTGTCTCTGTGTCTCAGTGTCTCAGTGTCTCAGTGTCTCTGTGTCTTAGTGCCTCAGTGTCTCTGTGTCTCAGTGCCTCTATGTCTCAGTGTCTCAGTGTCTCAGAGTCTCAGAGTCTCAGAGTCTCAGAGTTTCAGTGTCTCTGTGTCTCAGTTTCTCTGTGTCACAGTGTCTCAGAGTCTCAGAGTCTCAGAGTCTCAGAGTCTCAGTGTCTCAGGGTCTCTGAGTCTCAGAGTCTCAGAGTATCAGTGTCTCAGTGTCTCAGTGTCTCTGTGTCTCTGTGTCTCAGTGTCTCTGAGTCTCAGTGTCTCAGTGTCTCAGTGTCTCTGTGTCTCTGTGTCTCAGTGTCTCTGTGTCTCTGTGTCACAGTGTCTCAGTGTCTCTGTGTCTCTGTGTCACAGTGTCTCAGTGTCTCAGTGTCTCTGAGTCTCAGTGTCTCTGTGTCTCAGTGTCTCTGTGTCTCTGTGTCTCAGTTTCACAGTGTCTCAGTGTCTCTGTGTCTCTGTGTCTCAGTGTCTCAGTGTCTCTGAGTCTCAGAGTCTCAGAGTCTCAGTGTCTCTGTGTCTCAGTGTCTCTGTGTCTCAGTGTCTCAGAGTCTCAGAGTCTCAGAGTCTCAGTGTCTCTGTGTCTCAGTGTCTCTGTGCCTCAGTGTCTCAGTGTCTCTGAGTCTCAGAGTCTCAGAGTATCAGTGTCTCAGTGTCTCAGTGTCTCTGTGTCTCTGTGTCTCTGTGTCTCAGTGTATCTGAGTCTCAGTGTCTCAGTGTCTCTGTGTCTCTGTGTCTCAGTGTCACAGTGTCTCAGTCTCTCTGTGTCTCAGTGTCTCAGTGTCTCTGTGTCTCAGTGTCTCTGTGTCTCTGTGTCTCTGTGTCTCTGTGTCTCAGTGTCTCTGTGTCTCTGTGTCTCAGTGTCTCAGTGTCTCAGTGTCTCTGTGTCTCTGTGTCTCAGTGTCTCTGTGTCTCAGTGTCTCAGTGTCTCTGAGTCTCAGAGTCTCAGTGTCTCTGTGTCTCAGAGTCTCAGTGTCTCTGTGTCTCTATGTCTCAGTGTCTCAGTGTCTCTGTGTCTCTGAGTCTCAGAGTCTCAGTGTCTCTGTGTCTCAGTGTCTGTGTGTCTCAGTGTCTCTGTGTCTCTGTGTCTCAGTGTCACAGTGTCTCAGTGTCTCTGTGTCTCTGTGTCTCAGTGTCTCTGTGTCTCAGTGTCTCAGTGTCTCTGTGTCTCAGTGTCTCAGTGTCTCTGTGTCTCAGTGTCTCAGTGTCTCTGAGTTTCAGTGTCTCTGTGTCTCAGTGTCTCTGTGTCTCTGTGTCTCAGTGTCACAGTGTCTCAGTGTCTCTGTGTCTCTGTGTCTCAGTGTCTCAGTGTCTCAGTGTCTCTGTGTCTCAGTGTCTCTGTGTCTCTGTGTCTCAGTGTCGCAGTGTCTCAGTGTCTCTGAGTCTCTGTGTCTCAGTGTCTCAGTGTCTCTGTGTCTCTGTGTCTCAGTGTCTCAGTGTCTCAGTGTATCTGTGTCTCTGTGTCTCAGTGTCTCTGTGTCTCAGAGTCTCAGTGTCTCTGAGTCTCAGAGTCTCAGTGTCTCAGTGTCTCAGTGTCTCAGAGTCTCAGTGTCTCTGTGTCTCAGAGTCTCAGTGTCTCTGTGTCTCAGTGTCACAGTGTCTCAGTGTCTCAGTGTCTCAGTGTCTCTGTGTCTCAGTGTCTCTGTGTCTCAGTGTCTCAGTGTCTCAGTGTCTCAGTGTCTCAGAGTCTCTGTGTCTCAGTGTCTCAGTGTCTCAGTGTCTCAGTGTCTCTGTGTCTCAGTGTCTCAGTGTCTCAGTGTATCTGTGTCTCTGTGTCTCAGTGTCTCTGTGTCTCAGAGTCTCAGTGTCTCTGAGTCTCAGAGTCGCAGTGTCTCTGTGTCTCAGAGTCTCAGCGTCTCTGTGTCTCTGTGTCTCAGTGTCACAGTGTCTCTGTGTCTCAGTGTCTCTGTGTCTCAGTGTCTCAGTGTCTCAGAGTCTCAGTGTCTCTGTGTCTCAGAGTCTCAGTGTCTCTGTGTCTCAGAGTCTCAGTGTCTCTGTGTCTCTGTGTCTCAGTGTCTCTGTGTCTCAGTGTCTCAGTGTCTCAGAGTCTCAGTGTCTCTGTGTCTCAGAGTCTCAGTGTCTCTGTGTCTCAGTGTCTCAGTGTCTCTGTGTCTCAGAGACTCAGAGACACTGAGACACTGAGACACAGAGACACTGAGACACTGAGACACAGAGACACTGAGACACAGAGACACTGAGACTCTGAGACTCAGAGACACAGAGACACTGAGACATAGAGACACAGAGACACTGAGACTCTGAGACACAGAGACACTGAGACTCTGAGAATCAGAGACACAGAGGCACTGAGACACAGAGACACTGAGACACTGAGACACAGAGACACAGATACACTGAGACACTGAGACACTGAGACACAGAGACACAGAGACACTGAGACACTGAGACACTGAGACACAGAGACTCAGAGACACTGAGACACTGTGTCTCAGTGTCTCAGTGTCTCAGTGTCTCTGTGTCTCTGTGTCTCAGTGTCTCAGTGTATCTGTGTCTCTGTGTCTCAGTGTCTCAGTGTCTCTGTGTCTCAGTGCCTCTGTGTCTCTGATTCTCAGAGTCTCAGTGTCTCTGTGTCTCAGAGTCTCAGTGTCTCTGTGTCTCTATGTCTCAGTGTCTCTGTGTCTCTGAGTCTCAGAGTCTCAGTGTCTCTGTGTCTCAGTGTCTCTGTGTCTCAGTGTCTCTGTGTCTCTGTGTCTCAGTGTCTCAGTGTCTCTGAGTCTCAGAGTCTCAGAGTCTCAGTGTCTCAGGGTCTCAGTGTCTCAGTGTCTCTGTGTCTCAGTGTCTCTGTGTCTCTGTGTCTCAGTTTCTCAGTGTCTCTGAGTCACAGTGTCTCTGAGTCTCAGAGTCTCAGAGTCTCAGTGTCACTGTGTCTCAGTGTCTCTGTGTCTCAGTGTCTCTGTGTCTCAGGGTGTCAGTTCTCTGTGTCTCAGTGTCTCTGTGTCTCAGTGTCTCAGTGTCTCTGAGTCTCAGAGTCTCAGTGTCTCTGTGTCTCAGAGTCTCAGTGTCTCTGTGTCTCTATGTCTCAGTGTCTCAGTGTCTCTGAGTCTCAGAGTCTCAGTGTCTCTGTGTCTCAGTGTCTCAGCGTCTCTGTGTCTCAGTGTCTCTGTGTCTCAGTGTCTCAGTGTCTCAGAGTCTCAGATTCTCAGAGTCTCAGAGTCTCAGTGTCTCAGTGTCTCAGAGTCTCAGATTCTCAGAGTCTCTGTGTCTCAGTGTCTCTGTGTCTCAGTGTCTCAGTGTCTCTGAGTCTCAGAGTCTCAGTGTCTCTGTGTCTCAGAGTCTCTGTGTCTCAGTGTCTCAGTGTCTCAGTGTCTCTGTGTCTCAGTGTCTCAGTGTCTCTGTGTCTCAGAGTCTCAGTGTCTCTGTGTCTCAGTGTCTCAGCGTCTCTGTGTCTCAGTGTCTCTGTGTCTCAGTGTCTCTGTGTCTCAGTGTCTCAGTGTCTCAGAGTCTCAGATTCTCAGAGTCTCAGAGTCTCAGTGTCTCAGTGTCTCAGAGTCTCAGATTCTCAGAGTCTCTGTGTCTCAGTGTCTCTGTGTCTCAGTGTCTCAGTGTCTCTGAGTCTCAGAGTCTCAGTGTCTCTGTGTCTCAGAGTCTCTGTGTCTCAGTGTCTCAGTGTCTCAGTGTCTCTGTGTCTCAGTGTCTCAGTGTCTCTGTGTCTCAGAGTCTCAGTGTCTCTGTGTCTCAGAGTCTCAGTGTCTCAGTGACTCAGCGTCTCTGTGTCTCTGTGTCTCAGCGTCTCTGTGCCGCTGTGTCTCAGTGTCTCAGTGTCTCAGTGTCTCTGTGTCTCAGAGTCTCAGAGTCTCAGTGTCACTGTGTCTCAGTGTCTCTGTGTCTCAGTGTCTCAGTTCTCAGTGTCTCAGTGTCTCAGTGTCTCTGAGTCTCAGAGTCTCAGAGTCTCAGTGTCTCTGTGTCTCAGAGTCTCAGTGTCTCTGTGTCTCTATGTCTCAGTGTCTCAGTGTCTCTGAGTCTCAGAGTCTCAGTGTCTCTGTGCCTCAGTGTCTCAGCGTCTCTGTGTCTCTGTGTCTCAGTGTCTCCGTGTCTCAGTGTCTCTGAGTCTCAGAGTCTCAAAGTCTCAGTGTGTCAGTGTCTCAGTGTCTCAGTGCCTCAGTGTCTCAGTGCCGCTGAGTCTCAGAGTCTCAGAGTCTCAGTGTCTCTGTGTCTCAGTGTCTCAGTTCACAGTGTCTCAGTGTCTCTGTGTCTCAGTGTCTCAGTGTCTCTGAGTCTCAGAGTTTCTGTGTCTCTATGTCTCAGTGTCTCAGTGTCTCTGTGTCTCAGAGTCTCAGTGTCTCTGTGTCTCTATGTCTCAGAGTCTCAGTGGCTCAGTGTCTCTGAGTCTCAGAGTCTCAGTGTCTCAGTGGCTCAGTGGCTCAGTGTCTCTGTGTCTCAGTGTCTCTGTGTCTCAGTGTCTCTGTGTCTCAGTGTCTAAGTGTCTCTGAGTCTCAGAGTCTCAGTGTCTCTGTGTCTCTGTGTCTCTGTGTCTCAGTGTCTCAGTGTCTCAGAGTCTCAGTGTCTCTGTGTCTCTGTGTCTCTGTGTCTCAGTGTCTCTGTGTCTCAGTGTCTCAGTGTCTCAGTGTCTCTGAGTCTCTGTGTCTCAGTGTCTCAGTGTCTCTGAGTCTCAGTGTCTCTGTGTCTCAGTGTCTCTGTCTCTCAGTGTCTCTGTGTCACAGTGTCTCAGTGTCTCAGTGTCTCTGAGTCTCAGAGTCTCAGTGTCTCTGTGTCTCAGAGTCTCAGTGTCTCTGTGTCTCTATGTCTCAGTGTCTCAGTGTCTCTGTGTCTCTGAGTCTCAGAGTCTCAGTGTCTCTGTGTCTCAGTGTCTCTGTGTCTCAGTGTCTCTGTGTCTCAGTGTCACAGTGTCTCAGTGTCTCTGTGTCTCTGTGTCTCAGTGTCTCAGTGTCCCTGTGTCTCAGTGTCTCAGTGTCTCAGTGTCTCTGAGTCTCTGTGTCTCAGTGTCTCTGCGTCTCAGTGTCTCAGTGTCTCAGTGTCTCTGAGTCTCAGAGTCTCAGAGTCTCAGTGTCTCTGTGTCTCAGTGTCTCTGTGTCTCAGTGTCTCTGTGTCTCTGTGTCTCAGTGTCACAGTGTCTCAGTGTCTCTGTGTCTCTGTGTCTCAGTGTCTCAGTGTCCTGTGTCTCAGTGTCTCAGTGTCTCAGTGTCTCTGAGTCTCTGTGTCTCAGTGTCTCTGCGTCTCAGTGTCTCAGTGTCTCAGTGTCTCTGAGTCTCAGAGTCTCAGAGTCTCTGTGTCTCAGTGTCTCTGTGTCTCAGTGTCTCAGTGTTTCTGTGTCTCAGTGTCTCTGTGTCTCAGTGTCTCAGTGTCTCTGTGTCTCTGTGTCTCAGTGTCTCAGTGTCTCTGAGTCTCAGTGTCTCAGTGTCTCAGTGTCTCAGTGTCTCAGAGTCTCAGTGTCTCAGTGTCTCTGAGTCTCAGTGTCTCTGTGTCTCTGTGTCTCTGTGTCTCAGTGTCACAGTGTCTCAGTGTCTCTGTGTCTCTATGTCTCAGTGTCTCAGTGTCTCTGTGTCTCTGAGTCTCAGAGTCTCAGTGTCTCTGTGTCTCAGTGTCTCTGTGTGTCAGTGTCTCTGTGTCTCTGTGTCTCAGTGTCACAGTGTCTCAGTGTCTCTGTGTCTCTGTGTCTCAGTGTCTCAGTGTCCCTGTGTCTCAGTGTCTCTGTGTCTCAGTGTCTCAGTGTCTCAGTGTCTCTGAGTCTCTGTGTCTCAGTGTCTCTGCGTCTCAGTGTCTCAGTGTCTCAGTGTCTCTGCCAGAGTCTCAGAGTCTCAGTGTCTCTGTGTCTCAGTGTCTCTGTGTCTCAGTGTCTCAGTGTCTCTGTGTCTCAGTGTCTCTGTGTCTCAGTGTCTCAGTGTCTCTGTGTCTCAGTGTCTCAGTGTCTCTGAGTCTCAGTGTCTCAGTGTCTCAGTGTCTCTGTGTCTCAGTGTCTCAGTGTCTCAGAGTCTCAGTGTCTCAGTGTCTCTGAGTCTCAGTGTCTCTGTGTCTCTGTGTCTCTGTGTCTCAGTGTCACAGTGTCTCAGTGTCTCTGTGTCTCAGTGTCTCTGTGTCTCAGTGTCTCTGTGTCTCAGTGTCTCAGTGTCTCTGAGTCTCTGTGCCTCAGTGTCTCAGTGTCTCTGTGTCTCTGTGTCTCAGTGTCTCAGTGCCTCAGTGTATCTGTGTCTCTGTGTCTCAGTGTCTCTGTGTCTCAGTGTCTCAGTGTCTCTGAGTCTCAGAGTCTCAGTGTCTCTGTGTCTCAGAGTCTCAGTGTCTCTGTGTCTCTATGTCTCAGTGTCTGAGTGTCTCTGTGTCTCTGAGTCTCAGAGTCTCAGTGTCTCTGTGTCTCAGAGTCTCAGTGTCTCTGTGTCTCTATGTCTCAGTGTCTGAGTGTCTCTGTGTCTCTGAGTCTCAGAGTCTCAGTGTCTCTGTGTCTCAGTGTCTCTGTGTCTCAGAGTCTCAGTGTCTCTGAGTCTCAGAGTCTCAGAGTCTCAGTGTCTCTGTGTCTCAGAGTCTCAGTGTCTCTGTGTCTCTGTGTCTCAGTGTCTCAGTGTCTCAGTGTCTCTGTGTCTTAGTGCCTCAGTGTCTCTGTGTCTCAGTGCCTCTATGTCTCAGTGTCTCAGTGTCTCAGAGTCTCAGAGTCTCAGAGTCTCAGAGTTTCAGTGTCTCTGTGTCTCAGTTTCTCTGTGTCACAGTGTCTCAGAGTCTCAGAGTCTCAGAGTCTCAGAGTCTCAGTGTCTCAGGGTCTCTGAGTCTCAGAGTCTCAGAGTATCAGTGTCTC